>NC_071272.1:16336037-16654370 GCF_023375685.1 Ictalurus furcatus
AGGCTGCATGTAAACGTAGCTAATCATGCTCTAGCGATATAGTCAATATAATTAGCCACCAGCTTTATGAAAGGCTTTAACATGAAGCTCTCTCCGTCATAGTAATGTGGTGTTTTTTTGAAGTCCATTTTATTGCTCTGGCTTGTTTATCATCAGGTGCTCCGAAGCGCTGTAAAACATTGCCTAATAGACAGGGAATGCAGAAGGAAATGTTTTCCTGCTTCTTTCTCTTCTTACAAAGTGACTACTGGCAAGTTAAGTAGAGGGCAAAGGCAGCTGTTGTTCCCGTGTTCTCTAACAGGCTCGACTGCTTCTCTCTTCTCCCGCATGCAGATTTGGAGATGGAAAGTGTAAAGCAGGACAGTGCATTGGCACCCGACCCATTAAACCCCTACAGGCTGAGCTCAGGTAGACAAAACCCGTTCCTCTGTGTTCTTAATCACCGACTAACCTCCAAATCACTGCCGTGTCTCTCCACCTGTCACTGCATCACTCTTAACGTTTGAGTCTTCATGAATACTGGCACTCTTGGTGTGTCTAATTAGACTCCTCACTACTTTTCAGTGTGTAGTATTTATAGGAATTCTCTTTGTGTAACAAATATAGAAAGGTACCTTCCTCGCTTTTTAACGTCCTCTTTCTTGTGTTTGACGGTTGATCTTCTACCTGTTCCCTTGAATTTCACTTGCTTTCATACTCCTGACCTTTTTGCATCATGTATTTTTGTAAAAGTCTGTGCTTTACATTTTTGATGTTTATTGATGTAGAGTCAACAGTTAAAATCTGTCATCGTTCAGTACTAATCGGGCTTACATCTGATAATTATGCCCATTGTTACAGCACTGCTTTTCAAACTTTGCCCCGGAGCCGTTGTCAGCCATCTTTACTGTTAGAATGACAGTGCTTTCACTTTACCAAAGCTGATTTACTGAACTCAGTTAAAGCAGAGCTATAAAATCATTCCAACAGTTTAGAGAAAGAGAGTTCAGCCCATCCCGTGTCAGCCTGTGAAGTCTCATCACGTTATGAATCATTAATTTATTTACTTGCGTCTTGAGTTAATGATTAAGCTAATAGTTTCCTTGCCTGGTTAGAGTGAGCATATAGTTGATCTTATAATGAGCTCATGCACTGAAATGCGCTTCATGTAGTTTTCTTTTGTACGTAAAAGACATTTCCAAAGTAATTGGTGCCATTCAAGTTAACGACTTTAAATGGTATGTAAAATAAACACTAGACATGATTAAAATGTTCCACTTAAACACTAGAAAAAAGATTTACAATATAATTCCGCTTTGTCTCCAGAACTCCTTTCGCTGCCTTTAACCACTGTTACGACCCGGCCTAGGTCAGGCCGCAACATACAATGAAATAACAGGTTGGCGAGACCACAAAGTTTGCTTTGTTTATTCTCACTCCTTTTTTATTTTTTATTTTATTTTTTTTAAGTGGTTTAAACTTCAGAAGCTGAACAGGTCAAAATTATAAACAAAAATTCACCCCTAATGATACAAAAAGGCACTAATTAACCTAAAAAGAAAGAAAACAAATTCCTTCCCTCACTCCATAGCTAACCCACAACCAAGAGAAAATGAATGAACATAAATGGCGCCGACTTCCTACTAACCACTATTAACAGTGTGTTATTTACAAATGGGGACTATTAGTGTGTGTAATTTACAAGAAATATATATTAGTGCTGTCAGTGGAAAAAATTTAATTGAGTTAATCACAGTCATGGATTTACTTGTAAATGTGCAGTGTTGAAATAAAAAAATGCATGACAAACTGGTTTAAGGAAACAGATTCTTCAGTATTATCTCAACCATTAACATTTATTTAATTTGTTGAGGCATCCATATGAACTGCAGAATTTATTGAGCAGAAACCAACAACTGTTACAAAGTAATGTCTGCTACAAAGTCACAAATAGCCTACCTGTATATTTTTTGCATAGTAACATCAAATCAAATGAATGCAAAGATAAGTAGACCTATTTTAGAAATGGAATGCCATAACGTCTGTGAGGAGACAGAGTGAACTGTCTGTACATTCTGGGTTAAAGATAATTCACTCAAACATTGTGCATCTGTGCAACATGCCTCCTGTCAACCATTCATACAGTTTACTCTTCTTCCAACCATTTGCTCAGGCAGATTAGCTTGTTTGCATTTTCAGAAGATCGAGCTGACCTCTTCTTCTGCAGAATGTGGCCTGCCAAAGAGAACAGTCTCTCACATGGCACTGTTGAGCAGGTGTAGCCAAGTACTTTTTTGCAATATGGGCCATCTTACCATATGCACCTGTTTGTGATGACCACCACTGTAGTGGACATGTTTCTATGCTGACACAGGCTCTGCCTTGTACCTCTCTAAAGATTTATCTGTGGACAGTACCTCATCATCATACTCTCACTCTGATCCCATCAGTAGGAGGGCCATCATCATCTTTGGTGGCTCTGGTTCCACTTTTTCTCCAGAGGTCTGTGGTGCAAGTTCTCTATCCTTCAGCATCTCACTCAGTTGGCTATTATTTACTTTCATTCAGGGAAAGCTTCACCATATATTATTAATTTGGGGGTGCAGGCAATTTTGGAAATTGTGTTTTGCAGAAAAATAGCATTACACAAGAATATTTGTGTCTGTTAAAAAAGAAAATTATTCAACATACTCCATATGTTTAAGCTAACAATATCATTTTTATTTACAAAGGGTGGCCAATAACTCTGAAATTGCCTGTAAAACCACACACTCGGAGTGTTTAGTTTGGAACCCCATTTAGAATAAGTTTAGCTCTCACTCATAACAGGTGCTAGTCCAGATGCAGTTCCTTTATCTCTCTCTGGATCTGTAACTTCCTGGTGGGGCACCAATGTCTTCCTCTCACAAGAGCAAAGGGCAGCTGGTGCGGTTAACAAGCAAAGACAGCTGAGTTTATGAGACATGTAGTTATAACTGTCTTCTTTCCTTCTCTGAGGTATTGTCCATTTCCTGCCTGACCTGTTCCCAATGTGTGTGTGAAGTAAACACTTGTACTGTGTACAGACCTCTGCTGTGATCATTTGGAATCGTGTGAATCGGGAAAATGGATCAGTGACTCTAGCGTTGCACGCTGCATGCACGCACACACAGACTCTCTCTCTCTTGTCCTCCTCTCATCCCACACCACAGATGTCCCTTATACTAATGTTTATGAGCACACAAGATTCTTCTGGTATCTGTTAATACTTAATCAGTATGTGCACTATAGGCTTGCTGAATATTCAGCTAACACCAGTTATTGGATTGTGTTTCATTTGGCTTAATATTTAAATTGTATATAAATGTGCCTTCTATGATTGCGTAAATTCTATAAAACAGGTTGTAGTGGTTGAATTGTTTCAGAGGAATTTGTTCGTGTGCGCATATTGAAAAACAGTGTGAAAACTGCAGCAGTTTCCAGTTTGCAAATTCATAGACTTCGGCCACCATATCAAGCAATGTATAATTCCACTACAAGAAATGTTAGGGTCTGGAGTGATGACCTTTTGACCTTGGATTGCTTTCATTTCCTCTATGTAGAATACCAAGTACCAAGAATAATACCAAGAGTAGAAATCCAAATGCCTATACAGATATTTTGAAAAGTTTTTGTGAGTGTGCATGGGATTTATATATATATATATATATATATATATATATATATATATATATAATATAATATAATATAAGATAAGATAATATAATATAATATAAGATAATATAATATAATATAATAGTGGGGACAAATGTCTCCACAAGGACAGGAACATTTGACAATCTTGATCTTGTGGGGACATTTGGCTGACCTCATGAGGGACCAAAAAAAAGTTGCAAAAACATTTCATTTTGGTTATTGAGATCAAGATTAGGCTTGGGTGCAGGCATAACGTTAATTAGCAGCATTAATAATTATGTCAGTGGAATGATAGTAAGACAAACGTGTGTATATTCGGGCAGAGGGAGATGGTGGAAAGAGAAGTCGTTCCTATCCTGCACATCAAATTACTTTCACATTTATCAATTATTTAGTATGTATTTTGTCTGTAGTTTGTAGGTATCAATCCGGTTGTGTGTGAACGTTTTCGTGGGCCAAACCGAACTAAAAGTCCAACTTCCCCACCCCCAGTGTCACAGTAGTTTCCCTAATGCTGAGTCAACCTACCTTAATTACCTGTAAATTCCCAAGCATGTTCACATCACAGCAGGATTGCATTTAGTGGCTGCCCACAAAATTATAAAAGGCAAAGCCCACAAAGAGCTGATGGTGACAAAATGACACAGTGAACGAGCTCCTCCTAAGCTCATGCATGCCCTAAGTCTTCCAGTAATGCAGCTCGGCCATTGCAGTGAATCAGCTACCATACACACGCTCATAATTATAACCCAATATATAGAACGCCATTACCTTTGTCCTAAATGAATGGCTAGTTTTATTTGCCTTAATTTATTAATTTATTTGATTGCTTTCTTTCAGATTATTAATATGAAACAAATTACTTTATTTTTCTTAAATTTAAGTGTGCAGTTCAATTAAATGCGTGATTTAAACACGTATAGCGTGTTGATAGCGTAAATTCTATATAAGTTTAAAGTCACTCTTTGCCAGTTAGAAAATTTGAAGCTGTTCAGTTGATGTTTACATGACCTGAATCTAGTTATGTAAATGTACAGAAACTCGGAGCATGTGTAGGTTCCTGTTTTTTTTTTTGTTTGTTTGTTTGTGTGTTTTTTTTTAATAACAACTGATTTTCATTAATATTTTTCTTATGTTTAATGATCTTGTGAATGATTTATGGCAAATTCGTTCATGTCCAACCTGATAAACAAGGCCCATTCTGCTTAATTAAAAAAAATATATATAGGGTTTCAATATTATGCATTTGTGGCTTAATGGTTAGCACATTTGCTTCACGCCGCTATGGTTGGGGATTTGATTCCCGCTGTGGCCCTGTGTGTGCGCGGAGTTTGCATGTTCTCCCTGTGCTGCGGGGGTTTCCTCCGGGTACTCCGGTTTCGTTCCCCAGTCCAAAGACATACGTGGTAATCTGATTGGAATGTCCAAAGTGTTCATAGTGTGTGAATGAGTATGTGGTTGTGCCCTGCGATGGATTGGTACCCCATCCAGGGTGTACCCCCACCTTGTGCCCCATGTTCCCTGGGATAGGCTCCAGGTTCCCCATCACCCTGTAAGATAAACGGTATAGAAAATGGTTGGATGGATGAATTAAAGAAAATGTCAGAATCGAAAGTACAGGTCCTTCATTATGGATTCACTCACCCTTAACTGGCTCATTCAGTATGCAAAGCAATTTGACTATCAATATAGTGAGTGTAATGAGTGTATGTCACGGAGGAAATGTACAGACAATAAATCATTTTCGTACATGAAGTACCCCCCCGTTATGTTTTAGCGTGTACCAACACAGCCTCGAGTTTAAACCGTCCTGAGCGCGATTGGGTTCACTTCATTCGCTTCGTATCGGTTACCGGTTTTGGTGTCTGAAAGCTGATCCGGGAGGCAGGACAACTGGGAAGGAAAATGTGAGCGGGGTAAATGCTCACTGAGGGGAATTATTTTTCCCTTAAGACGCTCGCGCTGTGTGAACTGTGTGAGGGAAAGGGAAGGGTGTGTGCGCGTGACGCGCTGACGGATTGAAATGAGCTCGTGCTGCCGACTCGACATCTGAAACTGACCGAAGTTCAGCTCTTAAACCTCACTCGGTTCTCTTCTGTCTCGGAATGATTTTATTTTCACACAAAAACTTAAGACATTGTTCCTGTTTGTCGTCTTGAGGTAAGGATTAATAGATTATTTTGAGTGTAGTCAGGAATATTGAGTTGGGTTGAACTGGGCGGTTTTTAAAGGGAGTTTTAGCAACATGCTAAAGTTTTCTCTGTAGTCAGTTGCTACTTAGCGGGTTGTATGGTTAGGATTATTAAACTGATTTATGATTAATAATAACAGTCATGGTGTATGTCCAAATCTAAAAGTTTTGGAAGTATTTCCTCGGAATGACTGATGAGAGAGGCACTTCTTCATCCTGATGTACTTGGTCATTTTCTCAGTTGAACATCAAAAATCAAGTCATTTTGGACCGACTACAAAACTGGTGAAATATCAGTTGACACCAACTACTATTTTTTACAAAAATACAACAAATAGGTGAGTTCATTTAGTCACATTACCTCCTTGTCCTGTTTTCACTTATAAACTCTGGAAAAGGGTACTAAACTGTACCTTTCCTTCTCAGTGGGTTGGCATCTTCAAGAGTAGTGTAAAACACAATTAAATATATAATATTGGTCCCCAAGGCCCAGTTAAGTACCTTAAGTCATTTTGAATCATTTGGCTTAAATATCCACGATGTTAAGTGAGTGGAGTTTTGTGTGTTTACTTGGAATAAATGTTAATAGATTAGAGTAGGTCGAGAGACTTTGAGCTATATTTTTTTGGTTTAGAAATACATTTATACGTGGGAATTAAGTGTTAATGTCACTATTTCCATTTGTCTTAGAAACATATTTTTTACCATTTTTTACCAGTGAATAAACACAGTGGTGTATAACAAGTGTCTTGGCTGAAGGACTATTTTATATTCAATGACGTCATTTATTTATAAGGCAGTGTGAAACTGAGACTCTGCTCCACTTTCCCCTCTCTGTGTTCTCCATTTAACCCTTGTATCCCATTTTTGCACTTTTAATCTTTTGCGGTTTTGAAACATCAACGCTGTAATATTTATTATTGTGTCCAAGCTGTCATATGTCTGTGTCTTCTCAGCCAGGATTAGGTACAGCCTGGGACAGGAACGAACACACACAAACACACACACACACACACACACACACTCTGTATCTATAGCTTCTCTGGCCCCCCTAATTCATGTGTTTGTCTTGTCTAGGTTGCCTGTGAAAGGTCTGTGAATTCCATATTTATGACACTGCTGGCCCTTAAAAAAGTAGGACAGGAAATGCCTGGTTTGTTTTAGATTTAAGCTTTTGATGAGCAAATTCTTTGGAGACCAGGTGTCTGGTTAAGTGTCAGAGTGGTTTGGGATATTGCCATAACAGAAAAATTCCACTGACAATCTTTCTGTTTTGTCCATTGTGGTTTTATGTAACGGGGGAATCACCTGTCCTTAAAAGGAAAACTTCACCATTAAGCACATTCAGTGTGTTTTATATTGAAATATGTCTGATGTGTTTAATGGGAGAAATAAAATATAAAAAGTCTTAAAAACGACTGGTAAATCAGAAATCCAATGTATAAGTGCTGGAGACAGCAAACGTTGGGACTCAAAGTCGCAGAAGGCAATGCAGTTACACAGCAATGTTGCTCTGAGTTACAGTGGAGACTCGACTTGGCTAGTTAGAGATTTATGAGATGATGAACATGATTGCGCTGAAGGTAGTATTAGTATGAAAGGTGAAGTTTTGGAAGTTGATTTGCTTGAGCAGAATGTACAGGTGAGAGACATGGACAGACTAAAAGGCTAAAGTGATGAAGCACGAGCCTGAAGCGAAAACTCACTGCACCACTGTCAGCAGGTAGTCAAACGGCATTGTGGGTAATGTACGATACTGTTAATCAACATGAAAATAAACCGCGCCGATGAAGAAATGTTGAAGTAAAATAAATCGACCCAGAATTTCATTATAAAATAAATCTTGGCCACAATTGAAGGTCACGTTAATTATAAGGATTAATTTGCAAGTCGTTCAGGGTGGAATTTCATTTAATGGCAAATAAGCTTTGTGCCGAATGCCTCTGAATTGCCTCTGAATTCCAAATGATTTTTCTTTTAATTATCTATGAATTATTCAGTATTTTTATATATATATATATATATATATATATATATATATATATATATATATATATATATATATATATATATATATATATATATTAGTTGTTGCCTTATTCATGAAAGTCAACACAGTTTACTGACATTTAATTAGTGTCTTCTCTAATCTTCCCAATGATTGATAAATGGCTAAGTGAATTTGGCCTCCATGTCACTTGATATTTTAACCCCAGTGAAGTCATAGATGACTTATTAAGAGTTCCTGAACGCTTGGGTGAACTTGATAAAGTTAAATATAAATGTGAGCACGCTTCAGGTACAGTTTGTTCAGAAGAATGTTTAGTAGTGCCAGTAAACATTGGGCACTGTTTAAAAAAACAAAAAGATATTTAGGTTAGATCAGGCCTCAACACTAACTTTTAAAATCGATTGCCAAGGGTGGCAACCAGGGACCGGTTTTTGGTTGCCAAAATAGACCGTATGGTTCCCATATTTTAACATCCTTTATCGATCAAATTATATACCAATGTTTAATAATGAAACAATGATGAATAATGTATAAAAACCTATTACATGTACACAGTGCTCTTGTTTTTTTTTTTTTTTTAATTTATTCCATTTTAACAGTAACTTTACAGCAACTGTATCAAGGTAGGCAACCAGAGGACACGAAATCGTTGCCGACCTCTGGTTGCCAAGGGCAACAGGGCATTGTTGAACCTTGGGTTAGATTTCTCTCGCTGTCAGTGTGAAATTAAGCTAATTAACCCGAAAGACATTTTTGTAACCCTTTTAGCACACATACCGTTAACAAAGGGTGCCAGTAATTCTGGAGCTGCCGGTGTTATTAGTCTGAAATACTTTAGAGGAGTATTATTCTGGTAATTTTTTGACATCCTGTGTGTGTGTGTGTGTGTGTGTGTGTGTACCACACTCAGTGTGAGTTCATCATATGTGAACAGCAGTTATCTCGGCAGCTGCTCATGATCTCCACGGTTCCAGCAACAGCTGATTTTTATGATTCGAACACCTTCCAGATCCGGGCGGATCTTTGGATTACCCTTGAAATGCTTTCTGTATTCAAACAGAAATTGAGCCAAGAAAGCCTTATAGACAGAATTTGTTGACCGAGCTTCAAAAAGACATCTATGAATGTGAGAATAAGGATTTTCAGAATTATTTTCACTCAAGTTCGAGTCCCAAACAGACTAGTTTGTGTTTAGTTTGGTTCTGGTTCAGAAAGATTGTTTGTATTTTCTGTGGTATTTCTTTGTTCATTATTCCCCTGGTCCTTTTTTCCCTGTGTTTACTCAAAGTGTTTCTCATTTGTTTAATATGGCTCAGGCTGCAGGATTTAATATGTATGGCAATGACAGTCAGCACTTAATGTGAGTGAATGCTGTAGAGCTGACTGACTCGACTGAAGCCCAGCATTACTTCATTGCTGCTTCAACAATGAAATGAGTGCAAAGCTTTATTCACATATTAATGGGCATAATGTTGAGACATTGCAGCTTGGTGCCCAAACCATGTAGGTCATTTCATGACTGAGCCCCTGAGAGCATTTACCGGTGTTGGAGTATTTGTTGGGTAGGATGTCGGGTGTCGCAGAGTGAAATACTGGCTCTTCATGCTCATCTGGCACAATATGACTTTACATTATGAATAGAGAGAGTGGGAAGTGGACCACTCCACCCAGAAATGCTTTGGCAGCTGTACAATAACTAACTAATTCCCAAACATTATGAAAATGGAAATATGAAGTGTCCCCATTAGAGACATTTGGATCCACCATTAGCTGATCGCTCTAAGTGACGAGCTGCCTTTTGTTAGGTTTGTTAGCAAGGTATCAGTAGAGGATTTGAGAAAAAAATTATTGACAGAACAACAAAGACTAAAGTCATGCTGTATTCTTTATTATTCTCTCTTACCCGACACTTAGAAATGTTTATTTTGGCCCCTTTGTAGATGAAGGATTTATGATTCTGGAATCCATCATATTATTTTGTAATTATTGGCCATTGGAAAAAGTAGTGGTTTATATCAGAATTGGTGCATTTTGTGTTATTTGATGAATAAATATGGAAAATATTTTTGTTGTAATGGCATGTAAACTGATTCTTATGTGATGCTGTTGAATTTGAGAACAGGCTGCTCAGTGGCTAGAATTCCCTGTAGCACCAAAGACTTGTTAAAGACAGCACATGTTTGTGAACAGTGCAGCAGTTTCTAGACTCGGCAAGGAGTTAACAGGGAGCAGTGTGTGACTGATTCATGCCTGTCCTGTATTTTGCCAAGTTATGACTATTGTTATTGGATGTTTAAACGATTTTATGCCATGAAATGTCATTTAGTCACGTTTTTGCTAGTGAGCTCGATTAAAGCTAGCAGACGAAGCTGTGGTGATATTTTGCCATCATACAGGAGCAAAAAATTTAATCGCAGGTTAACATTTGTGATGGATCAATTATTTGTATAGCAAAGAAACAGTATAATGCATTGAATTGACTTGGTGCATGCCATCAGGATTTTATAGTTTAATTTGAAACAATTACCTTTGGATTGTTTTATACAATACATTTTGAGATACTTTTGCCCATCGCTTGTTGCTGGTTAATTCTTTTTATTGGATTTGCTGTTGATTGAGTGACCATGGATGTTGTTAAATGCTGGTAAATAATAATAATTACGGTCTCGAATTGTCCTTCAGTATCCAAGAAGCACGGGAAGTTGATCACGTTCCTACGCACCTTCATGAAGTCCCGGCCCACAAAGCAGAAGCTGAAGCAGCGAGGTATCCTCAGAGAGAGGGTGTTTGGATGTGACCTGGGAGAGCATCTTCTCAACTCTGGCCACGATGGTGAGTTCTTAATTAAAGCCCTTTTTTTTTTTTCTCTTACTCACTCTTCGGGTTAAATAGAGGCCACAGTGTCCGTCTTACGAAGGGCATGGCTGGTTTCCAGCTTTGGTTTGTAAATGCTGTCTGTGTGGCCTGAAGAAATGCTCAGCGACCCCCAGCAACCATGCTGGCTGTGCCTGCTTGGCTCAGTTGCCACAGCAACCTACGGCTTAAGAGGGTGTAAAGGTCAGCTTGAATTGGTTAGGAAGGCAATGTCTGGAGATTTCTCTTCCACTGATTCAAAGCTCCCTGGCAGCCATTAACACTACTTTGTTTGTTTGACTCCAAAATCCACCTTGAGCTATTGCCGGTTCCTTTTAAACAGCGCCACACAATTTGGGTTGGTTCCTTCAAACATGATTACAGTTCAAGGGTAAAAAAAAAAAAAAATGCTGGTTGATTTCACTTATGTGCTTATTGAATGATGACCCTGAAACTCACTGAACAGTTAGTGTGAGAAAATAACACCGGCACATTGTTACAGATCCGATCCTAATTGAAGTAGAATATCTTTATATGTTTAAGACTAGACTTTATCCCTTTCATCCCTCTAATTAAGAGGCATCATGTTTACACCAGGTCCAAGAGAACACAACATTCTTATCCTTACAGTTTTGTATGTGGTGGCTCAGAAGTGGTTCTATCCTGCCTGAGAATTTTCAACTGCACCATCAGGAATTTTGCTGAACAGCTGCTCCTGAGACCGCCCGAGTCTCACTCATCACAAGGATCATTTTTTTCTCGGAAACAGGAGGCCAGGGCAGGGATGTCTATCTTCCCCGATCTTGCTTGACTAAAATGTTGCAAGATTAAGTAGGAGGCCTACAATCGGTTTGGGTCTACCAGACATTGTTAGAAAAAGACTCCCAGTTTATAAACAGGACTGATTAATTGGATAATCATATCAGGATAGCATTCTTTGCCTCTCACATGCAGTCACCCAGTGTTTATTTAACATTTATTGAAGGGTTGTAAGCACTTTGTAACAATCACTATGCTTTACGAAGTTTACCAGTATGGGAAAGTCTTGAGGACAGAAGAGGTTTACACGTTCCGGTTTCTCTATAAAATGATAAGCTGTGTTTTTTGAGAGAAGGAGATCAGCGAGAGAGAGAGAGCAAGTGATCAGATAGAGCGAGAGAGGGGAAAAAAAGCAAGGCTGATGAGGGAATGACTGTATATCACGGTTATGACATAAATTAGGTCAGGAACTAACTTGTCTCTCTGGACATTCCACAACATTAAATCTAAATCTAACTATAAACTGTTAAAAAATTCGACATTTCACATTGCAACATTACACAAATCACAGTGTAACAGTGTGTTACAGAATTCAATAGCACTGTGGTATAAACTGCTTTGCTGTGCTTCTGTTTGTTAATGATCTTTTTTTCCCCCTGTTACAAATTAATCTACTAGTATTGTTTTTGTGTATTACCATCCTGACCTGAAAGATCATGCATCATGTGCATTTCGCTGGCCCTCCTGCTGAGTACTTGCACTCATTTCAACCCTTGTATCATTGTTGGCTACTTTAACTCTGTACTCTGAGCTTGGAACGCATTCTGCCTCACTTGTACATCACTTTGAATAAAAGCATTTGCCAAATGAACACATGCAAATGTACATTGTTGCAGATACCATCTGTTTGTATTTGAAGGCTATATGGTATTTTCTAGTAACTGATATGTATTGAAAGACACAGTGTGACTAAATTGTAATCTCAATCTTTAGTCCCCCAGGTGCTTAAGAGTTGCACAGAGTTCATTGAGAAGCATGGAATTGTGGATGGAATGTATCGGCTCTCTGGGATCGCATCCAACATCCAGAAATTGAGGTATGTGTGAGAAAGTAATACACTGACTCGAAACTCAAGAGAAGAATAATACTAGAGTACATTTACTACAGAGACTTTTATATTGAAGCTGTTTCTAGTAAAATGTCTAGAGGATATCTGGGTGGGCGGTGTTATTTTGCATTTTAATTTAATACACTTTCCATTACAAATTATATATTATTGACTACAACTTGAGTGGAAAGTAGAATATTTGAGAGATTTACATCAAATTCAGAGTTTCTTAGTATTTGGTATGTCCCCTGTTTGCCATAATGACCGTGTGCACTCAAGCTGGCATGGACTCCACAAGTTTGTGCAAACGTTTATGATCCACTTTAGATCAAATCCATCAGAGTGTCGTCTGAACACATGCTTCGATAGAAGAGATTAGGCATGAGGGAAATCTGACCTTTTGTATAGGGACCTTGAAACGGTGCAGAATCTTGAATATTCAAGATATTGAACATTTTTTATTTTATTTGTTTTAAATATTTCAAAATCCTTGAACCTTCTGTTTGTCCAAATTATTATTATTTTTTTAATTCAATGTAGTCTCAGACTTTTGGACTCACTGTGTGCGCGCATATGTCAAAACAAGAATTTCTTATTGATTTATATATATATATATATATATATTTTTAAATACATTTAAATTTTACTTTTTTATGGTTTTTAAGTACTGTAAGTACTTTATATAAATCTCCATTAATTAGTGTGTAATGGTTGTTGTGATGTTTTTTTCTCTCGACTTTAGGCATGAATTTGATTCAGAGCAGATCCCAGATCTGACCAAAGATGTGTACATACAAGATATCCACTGTGTGGGCTCACTGTGCAAGCTCTATTTCCGAGAGCTGCCTAACCCACTGCTCACCTATCAACTTTATGAGAAATTCTCGGTAAGCACTTCTTAAATGGAGGCAGCAGTGATATTAACAGCTCACACGTTCACACACAAATGCTTGTAGCTTAATAGAGAAGAGAGCATGGTTTGGGAACAAGAAAATGCACCCATACATAACTACTGTTGACCCCTGTATGAGTTAACATCTTGTTATGATGAGAGCTGGAATAAACACTTACCTGAGCCATGTAAAACAGTAATGGTCTCTGTACTGATGCTTGTGTCACCGATTTACATATGCAAATGTTGGGCTTGTTGTATTTTTAGAGGCAGGGCATATGCAAAGTAGTACAGACACATGTACATCTCTAGAAAAAAAAAACATTCTGAAAATAAAACAGGCAGGGGTAAGTAAGCCACAAACGTTTCTGAGGTTGCCATGACACCATTCACATAGAGATGACCATTAGAGGTGGGGTTGAGTCTTTTGCTTTGTGCACTTGGCCCAGCAGAGCGATGTGAAAGTTGCAGCTGGTGTGGGCATGGCATGACTAAAGTGGGTGAGACCGGGTGACGATTCTATTAAAAACATCACTGGACATTAATTAGTGACATTAATTTGCCTCCCCTTAATTTTGCCCCCTGTTTAGGAGGCAGTTTCAGCAGCTACAGATGAGGAGAGGCTAATCAAAATACATGATGTCATCCAGCAGCTGCCTCCTCCGCATTACAGGTTTGAAGAATGGGTACAGTGCCCCCTGCAGGCTGTGCCCACACATTTCTTCTGCTTCATCTACTTAAATTTAGAAATAAGAATAATAATAAGAATAATTTGTAAAACCATTCCAATATAGATGTTGGAGGACATTTTTAGAGGCTTGAACCCTGGGTATATCCGCAGAGTTGTGTTTCGTATTAAAGTTGTTAGAAATAATACATCAATTTGATTCCTTAAGATAGTAGAATACCAGGTTTATGGGGTATACGTCAGATGATGAATTAATTGTAATTAAACTATCTGTTTTTAGGACTTTGGAGTTTCTGATGAGGCATTTGTCACGGCTAGCAGCATTTAGCTATGTGACTAACATGCACAGTAAGAATTTGGCCATTGTTTGGGCCCCCAACCTACTGAGGTAAGCTTTAATAACGTTTTTAAATCTTGGTAGAGTTTATATCAAGTTTATGTTTTTTATTTTATTTAACTGCTTATTCATTTGTAATTAGGTCTAAGCAGATTGAGTCTGCATGCTTCAGTGGAACAGCTGCCTTCATGGAGGTACGAATACAGTCAGTTGTGGTCGAGTTCATCCTGAACCATGTGGACGTTCTCTTCAGCTCTAAACTTAGTTCACTGATCAGAGAAGGAGCTGGTATGTACAAAGATGATTCTCCATATTTTTAACCGAATTACTGAATTACTTAATAACGTTATGTTCCTGTTCTTTGTCTCTGCCTCTGCAGGTCACAACTCTTTGTCTCGTCCTAAATCGCTGCTAGTACCTTCACCTTCTACCAAGCTGCTTACATTAGAGGAAGCTCAGGCACGCACACAAGCCCAAATCAACTCTCCTGTAACTGCAGATAGCAAATATATTGAAGTGGGAGAAGGACCTGCTGCCTTACAGGGCAAATTCCATACAGTCATCGAGTTCCCTACAGAAAGGTATGCTGAATTACTGTCTAAATAATAATAAATATCTTCAAATATTTTTTTACCTGTAAAGTGTGTTTTTGGTATGATCATTTGTTTTGAAAATGTTACTGTGTTACGTTCTTTCATTTAAAAAAAATAATACATTTTTTTCACAGAAAAAGGCAACCTATAAAATCAAAGAAGTCACCAGTTGGCAGTTGGCGGTCATTTTTTAACCTTGGCAAGTCTTCCTCTACGTCTAAGCGCAAACTGCACCGGAACCCAAGTGAACCCAATGAACTCAAAGCTATGGCATTAGGAGGAAGCAGAGGAGATACTGGCACTCTTCGATCTGCGAAGAGTGAAGAGTCTCTTAGTTCACTGCACAATGTTGAAGGTAATTCAATACTACAGTTGGAAAGGGTTTTTTTTCCATGTCTGTTATAACCCTAGAAGAGGTCTAAAATCATGTCTGTTGTTTAATCTAGGAGAGTATAAAGTTATATCTGTTGTTTAATCCTAGAAAAGTCTAAAGTTATATCTGTTGTTTAATCCTAGGAGAGTCTAAAGTGTATCGGCCACGCAGACCACGCTCCAGTAGTGATGCTCTCTCCACATCCTTTAATGGTGACCTTATGGACAGCCGACAGCACTGCAATTCTTATGATAATATAGACCATGGAGACAGTGAAGGGGATGATGGCCCAATCTGTGTGCCAGCTCTTATTTCCCCACCACGCTCTACTGATGATGTGGATTTGAGCCCCCCTGACATTGGCATGGCCACTTTGGACTTTGACCCTATGTCTTTCCAATGCAGTCTGCCCTTGGCCGAGAGCTCCGCCATTTCTCCTGACACTGAAGCTGTAAATCTCAAGAGGGGTCCTGGCAGTGCTAGTGACTCAGAGCCAGTCTCGCCTGTCAGACCGAAGATTACTAGTTTTCAGCAGTCTCCTGATCTCAGTCCAGCCTTTCACAGTGCTTCTAACTCTTCTGAGAAAATTACGTTCCAGTCTTCTGAGAGCTGTGAAAAGTTTGCAGTGTTGGCACCCTTATGTACATCTCAACCTACTGATACCTCAATAGTTAGTGAAGGATCAGAGAGCCCTGAGCACAAGCCAACTCCAACGTCTCCACCTGTCCAGGTTACTCCAGCCAAAATTATCCCATTGTCTTTTAAATCCACCGATTTGCCTCTAAGCGAAGCTATTCAGCTAGAGCTTCTCTCCAAATCTGCTTCATGCGAGAATAAAGAGGCATTAGGGATCAATGCATTACAACAAATCAATGCTCAGGATCAACCAGGTAAGAATGGTCAAACGTGACACTTCATTTGAATCACAGTCTTGATACTGTTATCAAGTTATGATTTAATAGCATTTTTGTTGATAAAGTAACTCCTTTTTTCAGGTTTAGTTTGCCAGGTTTTTGCCTTTAACACTATGTATGACTGCTCTAGAAGTAAATAGAAACTGTCATGTCCCCCTTTTTTTTCCTACTCTTGATGATTAGCTTACTTCTCCTCAACTGTAGTACCCTTTGTTTTATTGTTCCTTAGGAGCTGTAGCTCTGGACTCACCAAATAGCACTGCTCCAGTCAGCTCTATGTCTCTACTTCCTTCTCCCCAACCAAAGAACACTGCCCGCATGCTGGCTTTAGCGTTAGCTGAATCTGCTCAGCAAGCTACCATTCTATCTCGGAGGGAATCCTCTGAACCTCCCACACCTGTTTCACCCCTCAGGTCACAGGAGTTTGTGGAACCCCTTGACTGGCCACCCCCTCCCACCCTTAAACCACAGACTTCCCAAGAAGAAACAGCAGATGTGCCACAGCTTCCTGCTCCTGCCTCTTCATCTGCTTCCTGCACCCCAGCTGAAACACTAATCCAATCCACCAGCATGCATCTCATCATAGATGACAGTGAAACGTCTCCCAGTACGTCTGGCAATAGAGAACAAGTTGTCACTTTTGTGGCTCCCAGCAAAGGTGCTTCTCCTACCCAACCTGTTCAACTTTCCCACACACATAACAGTCCAGAGAGACAGCAGCCTTCTGTTAGCCAGACACCAGCTAGCACTGAAACCTGCAGCACCACCAAAGCTACCGCCACATCCACCTATAGTAGAAAGGAACTTGTGGTCACACCACAACCAAGTCCTGAAAGTGTTTTACCAGCACCAACCACAAAATCCCTGGAACAGCCAGTAGCTGTTCTGCAGCCTCAGCGTCAGGTGCAGGTTCAGTCACAGCCTCAACTACAGCTTCACTCTCCGTGTCAGCCTCAACTACAGATTCACTCTCAGTGTCAGCCTCAAACGCAGTACAAGAATCAATCTAATGCACGAGTTGCACCTACAACAGCAACATCCCCAGAGCAGTCTGGAGAGAGGCCTTGGGAATCTATAAAGCCTGTAAATCCTAGAATGGAAAGTGTTAGCCATCACCAGACTCATGGGACCACACCACCACCACCACCCCCACCCCCTGTTCGCTCAATCGAAAGTAAACTAGCAGCAGCCGCTCTGTGTAAAACTGAAGCTGCCAATGCAGCCCCCTATCATGCTATGTTGGGAGAGGGATCTATGCCCCAATCATTGGATGACGCACTCCCACAGCCTCATCCATCACAACGCAAGTCTTCCGTTCATCTGTCAGCTTATGTTTACCACTCTAAAGGAGAGACCAGCATAATAGAGCCCACTGGAGAGGCCTATTACCATCAAAGACCTACCCCTGCTGGGCCATCAGCCATGGGTTGTCATTACCGGCCTGACAGTGTGCCTCCTCATCTATCATATGTATCTAAGTCAGAGCCCCAGATTCCTTACAGAGCCCACGGTGATGGTCGCTACAATACAATTGGATCAAGGTCCTTCCACCAGTCAATGAAATCTCGTGAAGCAATGAGGGGTGAATATATTTCCCCAGGATCACTGCACCGCAGCCATGGCTACGGCTCAGTGGATGGACACGCCGCATATCCAACAATCCGCAGGGTACATTCTCTACATGTCCCACCCACTGCCATCCGGTCAGCACCAGTAACTAGAACAGAGGTTCCTCCAGATGATGATCTCTATTACTATCAGCGACCAGTCTACCACTGCAAGTCATACCAACAGCCTTCACAGTCGGAATATCATGTCACTCAACTGCAACCTTACTTTGAGAATGGAAGAGTCCAGTACCGGTACAGTCCTTACTCTGGCACTCACCCTCTTGATGTTCCCTACTATGATGTGGATCCTTATGGTACTGTTCGTTTACGCCATTTCCACTCGTTCAGTAGTCGTGACGCTGGTCCTCACCTCAACAGGTCAGGGGCCAAATCAGGTGGCTATCACTATTTGTCACGGCATGCCATTCCTGTGAAAGAGCATACATTTGTAAGTAGGGACATGCCTCCCTACCATGGCCCAAAAGGAGCTGTTTACTATGCTTGGGACCCAGAGGAAGCAGAAAGGCTACGGATGCATTCTATTCGCAGAGAAAGTCGGGCGAGGCAAAAGGTTAAAGGCCCCATCATGTCGCAGTATGACAATGTGGGGCCCTACATGCCAGGTGATATTGGGGGACTAGAAGTGCTACACTTGCGCAGTAAGTCAGATCCTGGTAAAGCTGTGTTGGTCACTGCTGAAGGAAAAAATGGGAGATGCAGTGTAACTCCTGGACCTCAGCATGTCTCCAGACACCTGATGTCAGACCCAGACATTCTCATGTATATGGAAACCGAAAAACACTGCCAGGGGAATGGAGTGGGAGACAGAGTTGCAGCAACAAAACAAAGTAGCTCCAGGACCTACCAGTCCACCCATTCACATCTGACACAGCCTCCCCCACGGAGCATGCCACATCTATCAGAAGGCAGCCATCTTGAGTCCAAGTGTGAGCCAGTAGACAATCAGATGAGCAGTAAACACTGGCAGGAGCACCCAGACAGCAAAAGCTATCAAGCACGATATGATCGCCCAGATCCAGAGCGGCATATAGGAAGGGTCAAAACCACTAGCAACAGTGAAGATGACCAGAAGACAGCCCCAGTGAAGCCTGTTCCCCCTCCCAAACCGGAGAGATCTCATAGTGTTAGAGAACGGCATCACTACAACCAACCTAATCCTCCTCAAGCACAGGACTCCTTTTCTCACCAACCGCATGGACAGAGACAAAGTACTGTTACTCAACAATCCCATTATGATAATCTGGACGATTATCAACCAGTACCTCATTCACAAACCCCATTGCCAAACCGCGGTGGTTCGAGCTTATACAGTACCCCTGGATACGCAGCGTCACACGCTAATCGTGCATACTCCACTGCCTTGGGACAGGGTGCTTTTATCCGAGCTGAGCTTGCCATGCAGAGGCCCGAAACTGAGATTAATGCAGAGTAAAAACGGATGTGTAAAAACAGACTAATACCTTGGGATTTACAATGTTGACAACAGTTTCAAAAAGTTCAGCAGCCTCTGCAGGACAGTGGTCTGTTATGACTGTATCCATTTAATTTCCTCACATTTTGTAACATGTAAAATGTGTAAAGACTTTTTTTATGGAACTGAATGTACCACGATTTCTTCAGTAGAGTAAAAAAGCCACATTAAGAAACGTGGAGGTCATACTGTAGATATTATATGTGATTGACAAATGGTACAATTACCTGAACCAGAAAAGTAATGTATATTGGGGAAAAATACTACTGGTTATAAGGGATTTTTTTTATGTTCTGTTTTGTTATATTAGAATCTCTTGGGCTTGGGTCTGATTTTTGGGATAAAGGTTTGCATTTTAGAAATGCATGTAATCTATCTCTTACAGAACAGTTCTGTGTACCTTGATACTCATTGTGTACTTTAAATGTTACAGTAACTGTGGAGGAGAACGTCTGTGTTAACATCTTACCCTCCTACTACTCTGTGTACACGACTAGGCAGTATGTTAACCTGTACTTCTCTGCCTTTGGGTTGGAGACCGAAAATTTGCAATCTCAATTTGTTCTCCAACTGTGCCATATAATATTACTATTGTACTAATAAATACACACACACATACATTATATATATATATATATATATATATATATATATATATATATATATATATATATATATATATAAATATAAATAAATACACTATGTATTTTTGCTATAAATTAAATTCAACAGATTAGATTTTAATGGTAAGGAAACTGTGTGAAGGACCAAATGATGAATGAGGTTTTGTAGTTGAGGAAGCATTCCTACAGCTTGATTGGTTAATGAATGTTTGAGTGCCAGTGGGTCGACCAGTGAACCTTGTCTTTCCCCAACTTCAGAAACAAAAGGCAAGGAAAAACATGTTCCTGACTGTGTGTCGGTGAAGGGTTTCAGTCATCCAGGTTAATGAATGTGTAGTGGTAAGCGCATGGAGGGAGATGCAGTATGATCTTGTTGACATTTCACCACTCATCTAGAGAGCTTCATCAGTTCTGCTGAGTAGCAGTAAAATTGTCCAGTTTTTAAACCTCTAATGATCACACAACACTGGCAGGTCTAGAGGTGTAAATTGGTGTGAACCAGCAGCTGATCACAACTCTCAGGTGATGGGCGCAGAGGTGCCAACATTTATAGTTTTGCCATAGAATTTATTTTGGACCCCTTAGTACAGCAGCACAGGAGACATCTGAAAACTACACCATTCTGCTTTGCTATTTCAGATAAAGCAGCAGTCATTTCAAATGCAAATAAAAGCCAGTTCAATAAAGGAGAAGGAATCCAAGACGTGAAAGAAACATTCGGACTTGTGAGCCAATAGAAACTAAGTGGGTGCGACTGGAGGACACTTTAGTCGGTATAAAAAAATAGAGTAGCTGCTAATTATAAAGAAGAGGTCACACTGGACTTTTTGTGGGGGGGGGGGGGGGGGTGATTATCTGACTACTGGGATTTTTGTGTTGGCAATGTTGGCACCTTTGTAAGAGGAATGTCTTCAAAATTATCCTACCAGCTTAGTTGCCTTTCCTACCTTTAGACTTAGTTGTAGGATTATGGTTACAGTCTAGCAGCTGAAATGTAACACATTTAGACACATTTTCAAACCAGCACCTTGATGAAATATTTTCTCCAATTGATACATTTCATGTAGCCATCTTTTAAAGCAAAATTTTCCATTGGGACCCTTTGCTGAAATGGTCTGTTCATGTATTTTACTTGTATAAACTGTGCTTTACATGTATTTCAGAGCACATGGTCTGTGTGAGATAGGAAAGTCTCATTTCTCAAAGATAAATATAAATCTTATACGCATAAAGAAAAGGGAAAGTGAGGTTGTGTTGGTCACACCAGATGCATGTTTCTATTTTGTTTAAATGTTGTAAAGGTGCAAATTCATTTTTGCATAATGTTGTTTTAATCTGTAATTCACTTTAATGGGGTCGGGATGAACACAACAAGCGACATTTTACACGACATGGTTATAATTATAAGTGGTATTGCCCTGCCTCTTTATCACACTCTCGTCAGGTCT
Source organism: Ictalurus furcatus (assembly GCF_023375685.1). NCBI lineage: Eukaryota > Metazoa > Chordata > Actinopteri > Siluriformes > Ictaluridae > Ictalurus > Ictalurus furcatus. Next base: position 16,357,584 of record NC_071272.1, read on the forward strand.
CGTCAGTAGTCTTGTGGGGGTTTTATTTCTTGTTTTGTTTCCATTGTTATGGGCACTTTTTTGATTGAAATTAACCTGCCTTGTTTTTTTGTTGTTATTGTTTCTTTGTTTAATTTTATTTCTTTGTTTTTTTTTAGACTGTGAAAAATATGGTTGGGTGACTAGAAAAATGCTAAATAAAAGCTTATGTATAGCATTCTTTATGGGACTAATTTGAAATTTATGTTTAGCTTGCTGCAATAATGACCACAGCTGGAAACTTTTATTGGAGCTAAAATATCAGAGCCCGATTCAGCTCGATCGCTCTTGTGTAGATGTTGGCAGGTAAGAGAGAATCACTGTAAAGTTTGTTCATTGCAAAAATTCATTCATTTCTAAGCTGTACAGAAAATACACCTACAGACATTAATGCCTTTTGCCGTTAGTGTGTATATACAGTTGCAATGAAAATTATTCAACCCCCATTGCAAATCAGGTTTATTGTCAATAGTTACAGACTTTCTGCTGTTTGCAGTGAACAAATCAAACAAAAGCAATTGAAATACACAACGAATGCTTCAAGTGGTTTCCCCAAATTCAACTGAAAACGCAACTTATAATGACTTCTCCAGCCTCAAAATTACTTAACCCACCGAAATGGAATCCCTCACAACAGCACAAATATGCAAGAGAGATGTTGCCTCAAGCACACCTGATGCAACTAATCAAGGGCTTCATTAGTTGCACCAGGTGTGCTTGAGCTGGAACACATGAAATACCTGAACTGGCTAGGGGCAGAAAATACATTAAATACCTGGATGGGCCAGAAAAGGGAAGCTATCAACGGCTGCAACCAGATTTCTGTGAAGGCAGGTTGTGAAAAACCCTCAAGGCACTGAGGTTTCACTGAGCACACTAAGGTGTGTACTAAAAGCAGAAGGTTTCCATGCCAGAATTCCAAGACATACACTACTACTGACCCAAAAGCACAAAATTTGGCTCAAAATCATATAAATAAGCCACAGAAGTTTTGGGATTCTGTTCTGTGGAGCGATGAAACTAAACTGGAACTTTTCGGCACGATGGATCAGCGTTATGTCTGGAGGAAGAAGAATAAAGAAAGAACACTCTGTCCACAGTCAAGCATGGTGGAGGCTCAGTGATGCTCTGGGGCTGCTTTGTATCCTCTGGCACTGGAAACCTGCAGTGTGTGGAAGGCAAGATGGATTCATTGAAGTATCAGGAAATCCTAGGAGAAAACGTCATGCCGTCTGTGAGGAAGCTGAAGCTTGGTCACTAAGCTTCCACCAAGGCTTGATTGCAGAAGAAGTCCTGGAAGATTCTACAGGGCCATCACAGTTGCCTGCGTTGAACCCCATAGAAAATCTGGTGGGATTTGAAGAAGGCGGTTGCAGCACGCAAACCCAAGAATATTACTGAACTGGAGGTCATTGCTCATGAGGAATGAGTTAAGATTTCTCAGGAACACTGCCAGAAGCTGGTGTCTGGCTATGCATCTCGTTTGCAGCCGGTCATAACAGCAAAAGGATGCTCTACTAAGTACTAAAGATGTTTGCCATGAAGGGGTTGAATAATTTTAAGACTGGATATATCCAGTCTTGTATTCCCCAACATTAACCATAAATCAGGTTTTTGTAGGCTATAATGTTTTGATAGATGAATTTGTTTCATAGATGCATTGCTATAGAACATTAAATGGGATAAAATTAAAATTCTCCAGATTCTTGATTCGAGCACTATAGTATTATCTTAACATATGCAAATAAATCACACAACCCTCAGTCCTTCTCAAGTTACAGAGTGATTTTATTCTCTCCTGTTCATCACGTTTACACAGCAGCAGTAGGTTTACTTTTACACTTTCCCGGTACCTTTAACACAAGCTTTTAGTGAGTTTAACTGTCCATGGAATGTTTGAAACACTAAATCATCCAGTTTAGTGTTATTTTTTCCACACAGGAAGCAAGTCATATATTCTGCCCAATTCAAATGGATAAAGTGAGCAAACGACTTTTATATACTGTATAACTTCTTTTTATAACAGTCTTTTTTTTTAGTCAGGCGCTACTCTTCCTCCACATTTATAGAAAAACAATTAACAATCAGGTGGGTGAGATGCAGCCCAATGTGAAATTGACGAGTTAATATTACCCCTCTGTATTTATATTTAATGTTGTGGATCATCCACAAAAGCAAAGTTAATTCATGTTATCTCTTATGTTTATAGCAATTATAAACATATTTTAGGATAAGATGTTAAACTGACACTCTGTGGTTGTTAAAAATTCCAGGACACTTATCGTAAAGTCCTCCATTGGCCCTTCTCTATCATGGCCCTGTAATAATCCCTATCCCTGAATTGGCTACAATTCAAATCTCTCCTCTTGGGGCGCATGGTGGCTTAGTGGTTAGCATGTTCGCCTCACACCTCCAGGGTCCGGGGTTCGATTCCCACCTGGAATGTGTGTGCGGAGTTTGCATGTTCTCCCCGTGCTGTGGGGGTTTCCTCCGGGTGCTCCAGAAGTCCAAAGACATGCATGGTAGGCTGATTGGCGTGTCTAAAGTGTCCGTAGTGTATGAATGGGTATGTGAGTGTGTAGTCTGGAGCCTGGGATAGGCTCCAGGTTCCTGAAAAGGAGTAAGCGGTTGAAGGATGGATGGACTCTCTCCTCTCCATTAATAGCTGGTGTGTGGTGGGTATTCTGGTGCACTATGGCTGCCGTTGCATCATCCAGGTGGATGCTACACACTAGTGGTGGTTGGAGATCCCCCTCCCATACTTTGTAAAGTAGCACTTTGAAAAGTGCTACATAAATGTAACTGTAATTATTAATAGATAAGCACAGACTGGTCAAAGGGTGAATTTCCACTTTGTGTATCCATAGATAATAGATATTTCACGATGAGTAATGTATAGGTCAGGGGTGTCTAGTCTTATCCGGGAAAAGGTGCAGGTTTTCATTCCAACCAAGCAGAAGCCATACTGGAGTCTACTGAAAGCCAAGTTTAACTGATTAAACAGGTGGAATCAGGTGTGGCTCCTGCTCGATTAGAAGAAAACCAGCACCCACACTGGCCCTTTCCAGATAAGATTAGACACCCCTGGTATACAGTAGGTGCTTACAGGTTTTCAAAATTGGGAAAATTGTGGTCTTCCAAACAAGTTGGCTGACTTCAGGAACATTTCCATGTTGATATCAAGTTAATGGTGTAATTTTACATTATGCTACATGAAATATACATGTTCTTTCAGAAAACTGACAAGCGAGACTTTTTTAGTTTCTAAATTCATGTAAAAACATATTACTCAGCCTTAGTATATGTAAATGCCAAAATGTCTCAAAGTTTTATTTGAACAACAGTGTATGAATAAACAGACCCACGACATAACTCAACAACCTGCATTCAAACCTGCTGATATAAAATTACACCTAATCAGTTATGTCCCAGTACTTGGAGTATTTTCATGCAAACTTTGCAGAGCCAAGTCAGACCACTTCATTTCTTGCTCTTTGACTGACTCTGTGGATCCTCCATTGTCCTGCTCTGCTTCTGGAAGTTCACTCTAAAGAAAAATCAAATCAGAAAATCATAATCCACTATGACCAGACTTCTTATATTTATTACTAATCTCTTATACTCTATGGCCAAAAGTTTGTGGACACCTGATCACAACACCCATATGTTCTTTGTGACGATCCCCTTTCAGAGTTGGTGCCCCTTCGCATTTATAATAACTTCCACTGTTCTGGGAAAGCTTTCTACTGGATTTTGGAGTGTAGCGGTGGGGATTTGTGCTCCTTCCGCTACAAAAGTATTAGTGAGGTCATGCATCATGAGGTCGCTGGAAAGTTCAGGAATAAGAAGTTCTACGACTTCAATAAATAGCCATAATATCGCTCTGCACGCTTTAATAATTAGCTTAATACTGAAACAGTTCGTTATATTTATTTAATAAATCTGTGTTGAGAGGTCAGTGAAATGTAGCGCACAGTTAGAGATCCCTGGTTTAAAGGATCAAAATAAACACCACCCTGAAATCGTCATGTGTTCGCTTTGCACTGATCATAAGTGTTTGTAGAGAGATGTGACGTTACCAGGGGAATCGTTACATCCTCGTAGGGCAGCCGGTCTTCCCTCCACGCATCATCGGTCAGATCCAGCACTCTCCCGTCTCTCTGAACCTCACTGTCCATCCGCCGAGCTGTGAGCAAAGCGCCACAGAGTTTAATTACAGCGGAAACAGTTTTAAATGAACACTAGCAACAGCACTGTTTATGCACACGCGTCATTATAGAACATCCATGCACCTTGTAAATCTAAACAGAAATGAAACTCCGTCAAGTCTCGCCCAAGCGAAAGCTCTCCTCCTAGCAAGTGTTATTTGCCCACCCGTATTCAGAAAAACAAAGTCTCCTGCACTAGGATTGGTTTAGCCCTGCGGAGAATGTGATTTGTCTAGCCAATCCCAGCGTAGAGAGGGCGGGGCTTTGAAGATAACACGGGTGGGGAAAATACATTGTGAAAATTACAGCTTTTTGTCAGGTCGCTTTTTGATGACGTATTTCCGCTTTCTTTTTTAATACGTTCACATGACCGTTGTCACCATTATTGTTGTTGTTAATAATAATAATAATAATAATAATAATAATAATAATAAACAAAAAGTGGGTTTTAAAATGGGTATGAAAGGGCCAAGTGTTAAATTTGTGTGTGCGCGCGAGTGAGTGAATGAATGCAGAGTGTTGGCTCCCTCTAGTGGATAATATAATTACTGATATTAAACGCCTTGGGAGACTGGACATAGTGCAGTGATGACGTGGAATGAATTGAACCACCTGGATTCAAGACAAAAAGTGTGCTGGAAAACATTTAATTGTGCAGAGTCAGAAGTCAGTCAACGAGAATCACCATACAAAACTTTCAACTTTTGTAAACCTCTTCTGATTAATTGCGTGTAAACTTTTGTAGTACAGTACGTCTGAATTCTAAGTAGGCGAGAAATACCCAGATGGCGTACTGCTTCCGGCGAGATTTTTCAGTATGGACACAAAATCCCATAATGCAACGGGACTGTTTTAAATCCATAATGAACTTTTTCACACTAACTGTTGTTACCCAGATGAGGATGGGTTCCCTTCTGAGTCGGGTTCCTCTCAAGGTTTCTTCCTCTTAAAACATCTTAGGGAGTTTTTCCTTGCCACCGTCGCCACTCAGTGGCTTGCTCAGTTGGGATAAATTCACACCTTTAATATCTGTATACCATGTTGATATTTCTGTAAAGCTGCTTTGAGACAATGTCTATTGTAAAAAGCGCTATACAAATAAAATTGAATTGAATTGAATTGACTGTTGTGGACGAGCTCAGGAAAAAAATTACAGCGTCGGCTCTTTTTAAGTATTAAACCTTGTTTTAAAAGGACTTGTTTAACAATACCCGAATAAATTGTTAATTTGTTTAAGATTTTTGTGTTTATGATGACGTCGATGGTCACATGACAATGCTAACATGGCGGATGTAGTATGTCCGTGATTGTAGTCATAATACACACACGCATTGATTAGTAGGCTACGTACTATCATAGTATGCGAATGTGGCTTTAAATGTTGCCTTGTATCGGTGACACCATGAGCAGATCGAGTCTTTGGCCAATCAGAGCAAAGAAAACTGGTTACGTCATGCGCAAGTTTGACGCTTTTGGTTGTCTGCGCGTGCAGTAGCGAATCGGTCTTGTGTACAGAGATCATCAGTGATTGAACGTCTGCGCGAGCTCACCAGGTAGGACAGCAGTGCTTACTTCTGTCACTTTAGATATATTTCACATTCTGATTTTAATACCGCTCACTTAATTTTCTCCAAGGCAATGTTCAGGTACATATAAATTGATATGAGTTATCGTTTCTATAGTAACAGCTAACTACTTTCAAATGAAGAGTCATCCATTTTAATCTATATAATAGATTATATAAAAAGTCAGATAATAATGTTATTAACCATGCATATTATTTTTTTTCTTTAGGAAACAAAAAGCAACTTCCTGTAACCAACATTTTATTCTGTTTCTTAAAAAGTTCTTTTGTCCTCTTGTTCAAGTCACAGGATCAAGCATGGACCTGGTACTGAATTTCGCTGACTCACATTTCTTCACTCCGTATGTGTACCCGCCCTTCTGGCCTGAAGATGAGCCTCTGCGACAGATCATCGGGCTGCTGGTGATCACCAACCTCGGCGCAACAGTTTTGTATCTTGGCCTGGGAGCTTTAAGCTACTACTTCATCTATGACCACAATTTAATGAAACACCCTCAGTTTTTAGAGGTCACTACATTCTTATTTTTCTTTTATAAATCATATAATGTGCAAATAACACATCAGCTTATGAAGCTGAAATCTAGCATTCATTATGAGTAGTTACAAAACAGCTTTAAAGAAATGCAGATACAGATTTTTATTTAGATCTCTAATGAGCATGCCAGAAGCGACGGGGAAGAACTCCTTGAAACTTAAAAGGGAACCTGACCTCACCTGGGTGGCACCAGATTGTTGGATTCTAAATCATTGTATGCAGTAAAGTCCGTCAGTACTAAATGTGTTAACGTATGATGTTCAGTTCAGTTCAGAACAATCCGGACTTCAGAATCTGTCACTATTTTCAAAAAACAGCTAAAGACTGTGAGCGCTTAACTAACCCCTAAAATGCCAAACCCCACATTATTTAAAAAAAACCAAAAAAACAATGTACTCTGGCTCTTGCACCTCTACTCTGCGCACTTTGCTTCTCTAGAACTCAATTATAAATCTTGTATGGTAGCACTACTTGTATTGTTCTCTGTTTGATATCTCGCTTTGCTTGTATTTCCTCATTTGTAATTCACTTTGGGTAAAAGTGTCCAAAGCTATCTAAGAGAAATTTTGGGGGAGTGTAACTCTTTAGGGTGTCTAGGCGAGACCTCCCACAGCAGCAGAACTTCCAAGCCGAAATAGCGTCAGGATGAATCAGGCAGGTCTGCGAGAAGAGCCACAGCAGTAGACGTGTGTCAGGATGTTGGCACTGACATCGTATTAATTTCTGACTGTTGCTTATGTTTGATTCTGATTTTATCCTAGTGTCATTCTGAAGCAGGATGTTTAACAGCCACAATTTTAACTGACTAGTGTAGTGGTCACCAACCCTGTTCCTAGAGATCTACGTTCCTGAAGCTCCAACCATAGTTCGTGTCCACCTGACCCTCTAATCATTACCTTAAGCAGTTCTTGATTAACTAAAACAGGTGTGTTAAATTTTGACTGGAGTTGAAACCTGCAGGAAGGTAGATCTCAAGAATGAGGGTTGGTGACCACTAGACTAGTGCAACCTTATAGCAGGTGATCTCCCTTTTGTTGAAGGCATTGCCCCACCGCCTGAGATGAATCAACACCTAGCTTCAAATCTACCAACATGTCTGTTTCGCACTGAAATTCTCCAGCCAATATTATCTCGTGCCGTCAGACCAGTCAGCAGAAATAGAACCGGTGTAAGCCTAGCTCTCTGTTCCCTGTCTCTCCAACAGCCAGCATAGTACTACATATTAACCCTATCTTCCATAGAGTAATGTGTTGCTGATCTTTTCAGCAAGTTCCTGGAGAAGAATTCTCTGTAGAGAATCTGTGAACTAAGACTAGGTTCAACATATCAGCACTGCCTCTAGCACCACCTCCAACAGTGCAAATGGACTACCAAGGACCACCACCGACTAGATGTTAGTTGTGTCAGTTGTTTTTAAAATCCAGAACTGACACTGTGATGGTGTAAAAAAAAAAATATATATATATCCTTGAAATCCTGCTGGGCCTCTTCTATTAGTGATTAGATTAGTGATTAGGTGGATTAGGTGGTACAACATGACCTCTGTGAGTGCCCTTATTACCATATACATGGTGAAATTGTTACTGTTTACTTAATTTATTATTTCTGGTCCCCAATAGAACCAGGTGAGACGTGAAATAAAGTTTGCTATGACGTCTTTGCCGTGGATGAGCATTCCCACAGTGGCACTGTTCTTTGCTGAAGTACGAGGCTACAGCAAGCTCTACGACAATGTTAGTGAATCTCCACTGGGTAAGTCTCTCTCTCTCTCTCTCTCTCTCTCTCTCTCTCTCTGTCTCTCTCTCTCTCTCTCTCTCTGGGAGGGTTTTCCTTGTGGGAACATTTGACTGGTCCCTATGAGGGAAAACATTTTACAGCTTTTATTTATAAAACTAAGTCACAAATGTCTCCTTGTAGTTACTGACATTAAGATTAGGGTTGGGTGAATAATCAAATCAATGGAAGAATAGTAAGACACAAGAATAGTAAGACAAATTTCAGTTTGTGTTATGTTTCTACTCTGCACTTTGTGGTTTATCTCTGTACCAAGTTTGATAGCCAGTGTGAGATAACCCTACTATCTCTATATTTGTATTCGAAACATTTAAGCCAAGTGGTTTGAAATGTGACCAGTACTGAAATTTCTCTTCATATACTTTGAATGTTTATTACTCATGATTATTCTTACACATTCTTACAATAAGTTCAGTCCAAACCACTAAATATTTGACATACAGCCATTCAGACTTTGGCTTGTGTATATGTTTAAGTTTTATTATCTTTACACTTAGATTAACGTTTGAAATGGTCTTACTGAAATATGCTGCTGGTTCACTCATTAATTTAAAACTTTAACTCCACCTCCATGTGTCACTTCTCCCACTTTAACGGTTAAAACCACAAGCAGGGCTATGGATGATCATGAATGTTCCTGTGTCTGCATTATGCAGTGTTCTTAAAGTGGACGGAGCTAATCTTAGTATACGTAACAATGCATGTTTAGTTTCACTTGGCATAGCAGGATGGAAATTTTAGACATTTTATCCGTTTTATAAACGGATAAAAAGTATGACGTGTCGTTCCTACATAAATACAAAATATAAATATGGGAAAATTGCTGTGGTGTAAGTGGAATAAAAACACTTTAGGACGTGCTGTTAATGTAAAATGATCAATAAGTAACTCCGCTTCACATTGGGCCGCATCACACCACCCCGCCATTGATTGTTTTCCTATAAGAGCACATCACAAAAATTCATTCAGGAAATCAGTTTTTATTAATATACACATTTTTTAATGATAATGCTTGTTTTCTTGGTAAATATATGTGTCTGTTTAGTAGATTCTCCAATATGTCTAGCTCATTTTCACTTTCCTGTTGTTCAGGTTGGCCAGGACTGATCTTTAGCATGTTCTCCTTCCTCTTTTTCACCGATATGTGCATCTACTGGATTCACCGATTCCTGCATCACAAATTGGTCTATAAGGTAATTGTCAGATGAATATATTTTGCGATTGTGACGGATTTGAAAACTTACGTTTATGACAATTTCATTCCAATCCCTCTTAATTGGTTTCAGCGTTTCCATAAACCTCACCACCTCTGGAAGATCCCGAGTCCATTCGCCAGCCACGCGTTCCACCCCGTAGACGGCATTCTTCAGGGAATGCCCTACCACATCTACCCTTTCCTCTTCCCCCTGCACAAGGTACTCTACCTGGGCCTCTATGTGTTTGTTAACATATGGACCATCTCCATTCATGATGGTGACTACCGGGTCCCACGGCTGCTGCAGAAATTCATCAACGGAGCTGCACATCACACCGATCACCATCTGTTTTTCGACTATAACTACGGTCAGTATTTCACGCTTTGGGATTACCTCGGAGGCTCGTACAGGCATCCATCAGCTCTGATGGGGAAAGGGCCGCTTGAGTGCATCAGGAAACTAAAGAGTTCGTAAATGGGGCACGAAGAGTAAAGAAGAGTAGCCAACATCAACAACTTTGTTTCTTCATAAACAATGATATGCTTAAACAAGCATTTTATTGTTTAAGGCGTGTCTTTTGCATCAACGAAATGTGCCTTTAATCTTCTACAGCAGAGGTTCTCAAACGATTTGCAGCCATTTAATTTAAAAAAAAAAAAAAAAAAATGAACTGGATTCAAACTTCAAACTCTCAGAACATTTGTATTAAAACTGCTTAGGTTTATTATTACAGGCCTGCATGTTTTTGGGTTACAGAATTATTTTTTCTTTAGACCCATTAAATTCAAGCAGCCAGGAAAACATGCTATTAACTTTAAAAACTGATACCGAAACTAATTATAAAAAAAAAAATTTGGTTATTTTTAAAATCACAGATCCCTTAGATACGCTTCACAGACACTTTTGGGGATCCCGTTTTAAGAACCAAAGCTCTAGATCAATCCCTGAGCAAGAGAAAATCCCTAGAAAAGCAAAGCAGTATATATTGTTGAATACAGGAGCCTTTCATTAATTCCACTTGTTTTTTCCTTCAATATATAGCCAAACATGCACTTTGAAAGTACAGCACTACGAATAACTAAATTTATTGCACATACAATGTCAATGTCCATTGCACATACAATTAAAATTTATTGTCCACTGCATAAAAACTTTTAGTTAGAGGAACGGTTCAGCCAAAAGTGAAATTTACATGGTTTACCCTTCATCCTTGAATGTAAATCTTCAGTCTTCCATTCTAATTATAAAGAGGCTGTTGCTAACAATTGAGGCACATTTCTATCCACAGGTTTAGCGTCGTGCAATCTGCAAAATTTAATCATAACACATTAGAGTGAAAATAGATCATTTGATTTAGTAATACCATTCGTGCATACACTATACGGCCAAAAGTATGTGGACACCTGTCCATTACACGCATGTGCGGTCCTTCCCCAAATGGTTGCCACAAAGTTGAAAGGACACAATTGTATAGAATGTCTTTGTATGTTGTAACATTAAGATTTCCCTTCACTGGATCTAAGCAACCCAAACCTGGTCCAGCATGACAGTGCGCCTGTGCACAAAGCGAGTTCCATGAAGACATGGTTTGCCAAAGTTGGAGTCGAACAACTTGAGTGTAAATCTGGAATGAGATGTTAAAATAAAAAAAGCAGATACGAGTGTTATGGTCAGGTGTGCACAAACCTTTGACTATATAGTGTAAGTAGTTTCATAGAATAACAAAGAAATTGCATACAAATCAAATTGTGATTAATGCTATAAATCAAATAACTTCTAATATACACCTTTTTCAAAAATAATCAACCTTTTCATAAAAAACATTAACAAGTCACTGTTGTGGATAAAAATGACATGAAATAAACACGAGGGAGACCTAGTATGAGTAATGTGTGGTTTTATTGGGGATTCACGGGACTGGTGGGTGTGTGGTCCTGGGGAGAGCGGTGGGGGGAGGAAAATGGGGTGCGTCCTGGGGACATGGGATAGCCAGCAAGGGTGAAATAAGGAGAATACTGAGAGTACGGCGGAATGACAGGTGAGAAGAGGGAAGAATGGTCAGAGCCCAGATCAGAGAAGGCTATATCATCCTCAGACTGAAAGCTGGAGGGAGGGTCAGGCAGAGGGTCTGTCTGTGTAGAGGCGTCAATACACACATTCACGGGGCGGATTCTGTATCTGAGAGGTGGGGGGAACCCCGCATTTCCATTTCCAGAGGGGGTGCGAAGAACGTCAAGTAACACAGCGATGTCAGCTGTGAGATGCGCGATCTGATAGAGAGTGTTCAGATCAAAATCCAGCTCCTCCAATAAAGGAAAGAAGGAAAAATGACGGGCACCTAGACACACAGAAGCGGTATTAGGCGGATATTGATGAATTGGATTCACATTTTAAGATTAACACACTATGGTGTATTAGTCACAGAGAAAGAGAGTTAAGGAAACGCACACACATAGCTAACACAGACACACTCTTACACAGTCAAGGATGGGCGTGCAGACATAACACACACACACACACACACACACACACACACACACTCTCTGTCTCTCCCTCTCTCTCACACACACACACCCAAAGGCCCCAACACACACACATATCATTATAACTTTATAAGAATAATAAAAAAGGAGTATTAAGATATTATAAGGATAATATAAGGAGTAGTAGGATATGTAGGATATTAGAAGGATAATATAATGATATTATGAAGTAGGGTGTACAGTAAACCACTTGCAAGCAGTATAACTATGTATAAAATAGAGATATAGAGCAAATATGAAAGTAAATTATAAACCAGAAATACAGAAAAATGTAAAAGAAACTTACTCGTGGTTCGGATGGTGGAGATTCTTGTTTCGCGGGGAGGGGTCGGGCGTGGTGTGGACGAGGGCCTTAATTTTAAGAGAGAACCATGAAGAGCCATTTATAAGGGTAGCTGAGTCAAGTTGCCCCCCCGTGAGATAATATTGAGACCAAGGTCTCTCTAAATTGTTTTCTCTCTCTCCCACTTTCAATCCTAATGGTAGTCAGAAAGTCCTCTTTCAAAACATCATGGTAAATTTGATAAGCCTCTTTCAAAACATCATGGTAAATTTGATAAGCCCCTTTTTAAACATCATGGTAACGTAGATGAGCTCTTTTTAACCCTATTGGTATTGATATCATAGTCTTTCTAAAATATATTGGTTATTTACTGTGTAAATACAGTATAAATACTGGAGCTTGAGCTCCAGGTGTCAGATCACTTCTGAGAATTCTCATTGGTGTGGATCTCGTGAGGTGGAAATAAAATCTGGACCCTTGCTTCTTCTCACTCACGGCTGGTGTCTTTTTTTGTATCTCCAGCTGGGTTTACAGATGTGAGTATTTGCTTCTATGTTGAATTTTAAGTGTCTTTGGTTAATAGGCTAAATTTGGGCCAGCATCACTTTGTGATACTGAAAAACTCATGTGGGTGGGTAAAATGATGCTAAACCGGTAGCTATAGGCTTCCATTACTTATTAGCAAAATTAGTCTCATAGCTCCAGTGCAAAATTAAAAAGCAAACATAAGACACCAATCACCAGGTTTTGACTCATGGACTACATTTGTGATGAGTGGAATTTTAATTTTTAATTATTCATTTTTGCCTGAATCATAACATTGAAATATTTTGCCCTTTCTGACAGCTGACATTTCTGATGCTTTCAGTGTATTTCATAATTTCCTCATATTCAGCTGAATTTCTCACCTTTTTGTGCATGTGGGTTCTTCATTAATCTTTCATCATCCTGTAAAAAAAACCAACAACAAAAAAAAAAACGCTACAAAGAGCTGAACAGCCCTTTTTTCTTTTTGATAAAGGTCGAGTATGTGTGAATGAGTGAAGAGTTTCAGTATGATAAAATTTATATTGCCAATAAAAAGCTTATTTTAATGCATTATATTGATCATGGTGTCATTAATGATCGTGCCTTATATATGCATGGTAGAATTTTATTATATTTCTGAACTACACCTTAAAGGAGCAGTTTGTATTTTTTTTTTTACAGCCCTCCTGCTGCCTCTGAGGCAAATTGCAATCAAAGAATTGACATTGCCTTTCCTAAAAAAAAATCAATTAAAAATAAATAAATAAATAAAGCCCACCAACTCTGGTGAAATAAGCCTTGTTGGTAGCTTGTAAGTTAAAGGTGAAATCTGAGCTAATTTCCAGTCCAGAAAAATGTAAACAGACATGAAGACACTGAAGAAAATACTCCTGTCCATTGCATTTCAAAATAAAAAAGTTTCTTTCTGTTTTCTCTGAAATTATGTTGTTGTTGTTGTTGTTATTATAATTATAAATCTAGAAACACTTTTAACAGTATAAACTGCACATTTAATGTTGTAAATGCTATTATTTTTTACAAGTGTGTTTGTTCTTCCGTAATTTAACAGTAGAGGGTGCTGTGGAATCAAGAATTTTTTTTTTGTCGGTGTCTGATTGAATCTGCACGCTTTCAGGTCCACATCTCTTTCTTTCAGGGAGACCTTTCAGTTTTGAATGCGTGTATGTTTGCTCTTGTTAATCGACCTCAGAGTAACATATTCAACATGTCTATTCCCTCCTGCTGCTTCAAATTTAAGCAGCTTCTTTTGGGTGTACTTTTTTATTATAGCGCTTCACCGAAAATTGAATTTTTTTTATTTATTATATTGTACATATGTGCCTTAAGAGATAAATAAAGGCATAATCAGACGAGCTGTGTTTTTAATTGTTCGAATAAAACCAGCAAGATAACAGCTGTGAAAACCACCATAAGCCAAATGAAAACATCCAGGCTGCTTAATTTGTATCTATGGCAACAGGTCTCGACTCCCGACACTTCACAAAGGCTCGGGCTGAACACATTTACATAAAAACCGCAGCCTGAATCAACACTACTCTCCTGGGGGACGGCTGTACAGTCTGACAGACACTTGAGTGTTCATACAATTGGCACAATCTGCACAAGTCCATCAATTGATCGAGAATGACCTCCTCAACGTTTCACCATTGTGGCACAAAAACACCTGGGTTTGAACAGGCTTTTAATCTTGGGCACAAACAGCTGTGCACATTTTCGATGAGAGGTTCAGTTTGGCTGTAGCTGAGACAGAACAGGCTGTCCAACAGTCCTCAGACTCATCACACCACATCGCCAGCTGATGTTATTAGAACATGCATCATGACTCTTCTCTGTCCTGGAATAAACTTTCCCTGGCTGTCTGAACAGCTGAGTCACTGGCTGTCTCCAAATTAAGAATGAAGACCTACCTCTTCACGGAACAAAAGAAAATTCTACCCTGAAGCACAGTAAATATGTTTATATTGAACTATGGACACTTCCATGTTCATCTTTTGATAGCAACAAGCTGGCCAGCTAACTGTGATAGAGTGATGCATATTTACCTCCTCAAAACAATTAACTGTATAGTCCATCCATCCATTTTCTGTACTGCTTATCCTACACAGGGTCGTGGGGAGCCTGGAGCCTATCCCAGGGAACTCAAGGCATGAGGCAGGGGACACCCTGGATGGGCTACCAAACCATCACAAGGCACAATCACACACTACAGACAAATGTCAATCAGCCTACAATACATGTCTTTGGACTGGGGACGAAACCTGCATGGAGAGAACATGCAAACTTCGCGCACATGAGTGTGGAGGTGAGATTTGAACCCCCAACCCCGAAGGTGTGAGGCAAACTTGTTCACCACTAAGCCACCATGCCCCCCTAACTGTATTACCAGTGTTATTGATTTATTGATATAAATTTACATTTATTAAATGTAAGCTGTTACTTTGTTTACTGCTGATGCTGTGAGCAGCCACGTTGATTTGACGCTATTTGCTGAACTCGGGGTTGAAGAGACCATCTTGGGTTCTCAGGTAGAAATTCTGGTGGTATTCTTGAGGCTTTTCCAAGTTGGAGGTTGGAAATGACGAGTTTACCTTTAGTCGAATGCAGCATTATTTCTGTTTAACGAGGTTTTAGCTTGACAGTATTCTTATGCTGCATTTGACCTTTGACTAGGAAAACAAACAAACAAGAAAGCCCCCTCAACAGTAAACAAAGCAACACCTCTTATCTTTAAACAAGTTACACTTTATATGGCCAAAAGTATGTGAACACCTGATGATCACACCCATATGTGGGTCTTTCCCAAACTGTTACCACAATGTTGGAAGCACACACTTGTATAGAATGTATTTGTGTACTGTAGAAATGACAATTTCCTTTCACTGGAACTAAGAGGCCCAAAATTGCTCCAGCATGACAATGCCCCTGTGCACAAAGCGAGCTCCATGAAGACATGGTTTGCCAAAATTGGAACTCGAGTGGCCTGCACAGAGCCCTGACCTCAACCCCACTGAAAACCTTTGGGAAGAACTGGAACACCAACTTCACTCCAGGCCTCCTTGTTTGACATCACTGCCTGACCTAACTAATGCTCTTGTGGTTGAATGAGCACAAATCTCCATAGCCATGCTCCAGAGTCTAGTGGAAAGCCTTCCCAGAAGAGTGGAGGTTATCCTCTAGCACTGCTCGACTGGTGCCACCATCTCTCAGGGTACAAGGAAGGCATGCATCACTGTTCTGGCTCCTATAGTAGGTGTTGGAATGAACTTCCCTTAGATGTCTGAACAGCTTAGCCACTGGCGGTCTTCAAACGATGTCTATAGACCTACCTCCCCTTGAAGTACTTAAATTAACACTTAAGCAAACAAACAGTATCAGGATGTGTTTACTGATAGAGACTTCAAAGCGCTTCTGTAAGTCGCTCTGGATAAATGCATCTGCCAAATGCCATAAATGTAAATGTAGCTATATAGTGCTGTATATACAAGTTCCCAAAGAAGGGAAGTCCCACTTTTGAAGTAAGACGAATGCAGCATTATATCCTGCCCTATTTCTTTTGGATGAAGAGATATTTATATGGAGATTAGAAAGCATTTCTTTAAATCCTCTACATATGGGGCATCTGTTTTCAACAGGTTCTAGTAGATTTCAGTTGTAATGCTCTAAAACATCTGCTAAAATAACATTATTAGAATGTTGCTCATGCAGCCTTCCCAGTTATACATAGAAACATTGGAGTTAGCATTTCTAACTAAACTAAAAAGGTTGCAGCAGTATTGTAAGAATGTTAATCCTACACTCCTGAGATACACATACAAACAATATCCAGTTTTATCAGATAAACTACTATATAGATGGAGGCATTTATACACTCTTAGGGGGTGAAAAAAATAGGTTGTATATTTTATGAATATAATGTTTCTCTCTATAGTAATGGGTCCAAACCCTTAACGATACAACCAACCCTGTAGGAAGTGTAGTTTGCTGATTACACCCCTGTTGCTATGCAGTTTGTCATGCAGTTTGGTAAGGGACCACCACAGGAGCACCTATGAGCAGATATTATTTCAGTTTCTCAACACAACAGTGACACTAAGGTGTTTAAAAAGGCAACACTGCTGCGTCTGAGTCACTCGTACGAGCACCACACACACCACCATGTCAGTGTCACTGCTGTGCTGAGAATGAGCCATCACCCACGTAATATCTGGTCAGCACTGGTCCTGCGTTGGACCCTGTGTGTTGATGGATGAGGGAGAGGCCACCTGATAAACTGCAGAGCAACAGATGGGCCAGACAAGGGCAACTATATTGTAGAAACGGGTGAAGTTCATTAGTGAAGGACTATCTGGAAGGATATATATATATATATATATATATATATATATATATATATATATATATATAATATATATACACACACACACAGTAAGAATTCAAAGGCAAAGTGCACTGCAAAAAAAATCAGTCACTTTGGGAAGTGAAAATATCTTGAATGTAGCCATTTATATAGCATTTCTTATTAAAAGATTACAATAAACCACATATAAGGTCATTACACATATTTCTAGACATATTACTAAAAATCTTTTATTTGGTTTATTGTAAACTTATAATAGGAAATACAAGATAAGTTCAACTATATTCAAGGTATTTCCACTTTCTAAGATGTAATTTTTTGCAGTGTGTATGAAATGTTCATAAAAAAAACATTTGTGTTCATATATAATTTGTGTATATGAAAAAAACATCACCTGTTTTTACTCTTAATATATGTTTAATACCATCTAGCTCCCTCTTGTGCTGCCAAAACAGCTCTGATCTGTCGAGGCATGGACTCCACAAGAGCTCTGAAGGTGTGCTGTGGTATCTGGCACCAAGATGTTAGCAGCAGATCCTTTAAATCCCGTAAGTGTAAGTTGCAAGGTGGAACCTCCATGGATTGGACTTGTTTGTCCAGCACATCCCACAGATGCTTGATCGGATTGAGCTCTTGGGAATTTAGAGGCCAAGTCAACACCCTGAGATCTTTGTAATGTTCCTCAAACCATTCCTGAACACTTTTTGCAGTGTGACACTGAGTGCATTATCCTGCTGAAAGAGGCCACTGCCATTAGGGAATACTGTAGCCATGAAGGGGTGTACTTGGTCTGCAACAATGCTTAGGTAGGTGGTACTATATGTGTCAAAGTAACATCCACATGAATGCGAGGACCCGGGGTTTCCCAGCAGAACATTGCACAGAGCATCACACTATCTTCACCGTCTTGCCTTCTTCCCGTAGTGCATCCTGGTGCCATGTCTTCCCCAGGCCAGTCCACCTTCTTCTATTGCTCTGTGGTCCAGTTCTGATGCTCACGTGCCCATTGTAGGTGTTTGCAGTGGTGGAGGGGTCAGCATGGGCCGGACCGCTGTGCGTCTGTGTTGCCCCATACGCAGCAAGCTGTGATGCACTGTGTTCTGACGCATTTCTATCAGAGCTAGCATTAACTTTTTCAGCAGTTTGTGCTACAGTAGCTCTTCTGAGGGATCGGACCAGACGGGCTAGCCTTCGCTCCCCATGCACATCAGTCAGACTTAAGTGCCCCGACCCTGTCGCCCGTTCACTGATTATCCTTACTTGGACCACTTTTGGTAGGTACTAACCACTGCATACCGGGAACACCCCACAAGACCTGCCATTTGGGAGATGCTCTAACTCAATCATCTAGCCATCACGATTTGGTTCTTGTCAAAATCACTCAGATCCTGCCCATTTTTCCTGTTTCCAACACATCAACTTCGAGAACTGACTGCCTCATATTGCTGCCTCATATATGCCACCCCTTGACAGGAGCCACTATAACGTGATAATCAATGTCATTCACTTTACCTGTCAGTGGTTTTAAAGTTATGCCTGATTGGCGTGTATGTGTATATATATATCATCTTTTCCCTCTTTTGAAATGTATTCACTTTTTTTCATTGTGGTGGGTTTTACTACACAGAAAGGTTGTTACTACTATTTGGTATTTTTTGGTACTAAAATACCAAATAAAACTATTCTATATGGTGTGCATATTGTGCTTTCAAATGGTGAATTCCAGCTGGAGAAGTCTTTGTGCAGTATACGTTTTTTGTTTACGTCATTTTGTTGCTTAAAAAAACGTTTGTCTCTTTTTGGTCGAAAATGTTTTGTACATCCCTGCTAGCAACTGAGTGTGTATGCCCTCAGATGAATATGTTTGCCAGGAGTGTGAACCTGACAGATCATAACTGCCATGTTTCGTGTGTGTGTGTTGGCTGCGTTCCTGTGCACTGGATTTCTTTCCTTAACCCATGTTTTCATTCGTCATGATCTTGACTTGACACGCTTCCAAATATTGCATGCCATTCAATTCCCTGCTGATAGAAAGGAGCTGATGTGTGTCTGAAAATTATTAGTATAGTTTCTTGTAAATGAAGCTGAATATGCATGTGAACTTGTGTAATGATAACGATGAGTGATGGGGGAATTATGCAATTTGCTGTTTAATTTATGCATTAATTTAATTATTGATTTGTTGCTTGTATGGTAATGTGAGCAGTTTATTTCATTTCAAAATCAACTTGACTTGGCTTTATGCTGTGTGTTTGCATGTGTGTGTGTGAGAGAGAGAGAGAGACAGACAGAGAGACAGAGAGAGGGCAAGAGAAAGAGAGAGAGAGAGAGAGAGAGAAGGCAAGAGAAAGAGAGAGAGTTTATGAACCCAATCACTGAACTTGAAAATGGTCTTTTATTTCATGCTGGGTGAAATGGGTTTATTATACGGTGGATGTGCATGATCGCGTGGGATGCTTTGTGACTCATTTGTATCCTGGCAGCTCGCTGAGGTAAAAGAACACATAATTTAAAAGTTCACTTACTGGCGTCGCAATATTCAGATGCCAGGAGGGGTAAATGCTATGTGGACAACAACGGCACATTGTCTAACGCATTATTATGATCATGAGAAAACCAAAGAGGAAATTAATCATTAAATTCCTGTCTACCTGAAATTATCTGCACCCTTTATTAGGATCGATGGCGCTGCACGCTGTACTAAACAGAGCTGTCAGTGCGGCAACTCCAGCCACTATCTTTTAATTACAGACCAGGCTGAGGCTCATAATGATATATTCAGCGCTGTTTACCGATGTGCTCTCCAGAGAATGGATTTCTCTTCAAATTAATTAGGCAGACTTTAAGAAAATCCTTTATTTTTCCACAATCATCATATTATTTTCATCAACTAGTGCAGTTGATTATTATAAAAAATATTGTTTGACTGAATGACTGACTGTGATAAAGCAT
The DNA here is from genome assembly GCF_023375685.1 of Ictalurus furcatus. Taxonomy (NCBI): domain Eukaryota; kingdom Metazoa; phylum Chordata; class Actinopteri; order Siluriformes; family Ictaluridae; genus Ictalurus; species Ictalurus furcatus. Next base: position 16,377,604 of record NC_071272.1, read on the forward strand.
CTAATTTTGATGGTTATAATCATGGAGTTGGAAAACATGAAAATGAAAAAGCATGTGCATCTTAGTCTGATGTGTATCTGATTCTTTCTCTTACAAAGAAACCACGATCACAAATCACATCTAACAATAATTGTCTTACTTTTTAATCACAGACTAAATCATGATGTTACACTTAGACATTGATTATTGAGAAGGGTTGCACAGTCATTCAGCATTCAATATTAAAATAATAATATATACATTTAGTACAGCCCTTCAGAAGTTACACAAGATATTTACATGTTTCCCAGAAGACAAAACAATAATAATAATTTTACGCCGATCATCCTGTTCAAAAGTTTATATCCCCTTGGCTCTTAATGTATCGTGTTGCCTTCTTGAGCATCAGTGAACGTTTGCACCTTTTGTAATAGTCGTGTATGAGTCCCTCAGTTGTCCTTAGCGTGAAAAGATGGATCTGAACATCATTTAGCCGCTGTTGGAAAAGGGTCAAATATGCAGAAGATGCCGGAAAAGCAAAGAGTGTGCAGGACCTGGAGGATTTTTCTGAAGAACAGTGGGCAGTTTAACTGCTCAGGACAAACAAGGGACTAATGAACAACTATCACAAAACATAAACACAGTCGTTGATCATCCAGGTAACGACACACAGTATTCAGAATCAAACGTATGGAAACTTCAAACTGGTTCATTTGTGTAAAGATATTATTGGGTCTTGTTATATGAAATAGCTTATTCAGGGCAGTATTAAATTAAAAGTAAAATGCATTCTTTATGATAACTCTTATTTTTTTAAATGTAAAATGCTTTTTGCAAGGTGTATGTAAACTTATATGAGAGAGAGAGAGAGAGAGAGAGAGAGAGAGAGAGAGAGAGAGATGCCCACTGAAATTCTTTCTGAAAAATGAAAATATCGGTATGGCTGTGATTTCGCTGTAGGTCAGAGCCCTGCCAATAATCACTATAACCGCACTCTTGCTTGTGTGCTATTTCTTTTATACAACACTTATATAAACAATAAAAATAAACAATAAATATTGAGTAAATGACATTTCAAAGAGAATATGGCCATATGTTCTGTTTGCTCTGCTAAAGGAAACAGATCCAGAAGAAGCCACACTCACTTAATAGCTCACTGGCTCACACTGATTTGTACCCTCCCATTAAAGGTGCTTCTAGTGAAATTTGCATATCTTTCCTTTTCATATTCATCTGATAAGCTTTCATATTTAACACCAAAAGATATATTCCTAAAAAGTACAGTTTTCCATGTCCGCTGATGATGTCGCTAACTATACTGTAGTAACCGTTTTGATCTAGGAAGTGGAATTTTATGTGGTGAACACAGATGAGCGGCGTGATACAGACAGTGAAGCTTACATTACAGCAGCTATAAACAGTCTGTTTACTATTTGTTGTTACATAGAATGTCCGCTATAGAAATCCATAGTTGTTACTATAGAAATAATAACGTATGAGAAGGAGCACATTAATATAAACCTGTGATTCGCTTTGAGGCCAGAAATCAGGCAGAAGTAGTCAGAGCTGGTGTTATAGAAAATAAATCAACACTTAACCAATCAGATTCAAGTGCTGTGGTATAAGACACTATATTGTTATTGTTTAACAATTTTAAGCACGTGCTTTACCCCTGCAAAACTTCAGGGTAATTCACTTTTTCTTTTTTTTTTCTTTTTTTTAATCAGGGAAGTAGAGATTTAGTTTGACTCAAAATATTTGATTCATTCTTTACTAACATTTGATTTGTTGAAGCAAAGGCTCAGATAAATTCACTTGTATCTTTCATCACTGTCCTCTTGCTCCCACACTGCTGTCTACTACACTTCTGACTGATCACAAAAAGATTACAAGAGCCATGGGAAATTATAGCCTGTCTTCGCTAATCTGGACAACTTTGAGATGTAAACAGCCAAAGCCTGATTGTCTTAATACATTTCCTTGTTGAAAGCAGCGTGAGTGCAGCATGGCGCAGCATGACGTCTGCCCATTGCAGATCATGATCTTGTTACGATTACTGTTTGTTCTGCCATGGAATAACCTTATGTTTAACTCCTCTCTGATTGTGCAGTCAGGGTTTTTTTCTTGCACCATGATAAGAGCTTTAGGAGGACAAATTTTAACACCTTAAATAAAGCCTACATTATGCATCGATGATAAGCGACCCAAGAGAAAGGGTCTGAAATAACATTCTTCTTGTGCAGCTATGCATCAAAAAACGAACAAACCAAAAAAACCTCTGCAATGTGCAACTATTATGAGAAGGAAGTCTTTAGCCATGAGAAATGTAATCAATTCTTCTGTGCATTGTGAATTCCCTTTTAAGAATTCTGCATCAATTGGCAAAACATAGAAACACAGAATCATACCTTCACATAGGCTTATGCGTTTTTATTTTTTATTTTTGAAGAAAAAGAATGTCTAATAGTACCAAACACTGCTGAATAAGCATAAAATGCACTAGCTGGACGTTAACTGCATATTGCACATTCCGTATTATCTTTGTACTGTAGTGCTTAGACTGCACTACACTACTGCACGCAACACTTTACATGCCCACCTAACTGTTTACATATATCACTATGCATAGATTTATTTTACTGTTGACTGCATAAATCACTACTCACTGCTAATACCATGCTTATAATATAGAGTTCTATTATTTATTCTTTTTTTTTTAATTATTCACACAACATTCCTTGTACCTCTACACTCATCATCCACACCTGGAACGCCTGTACCCCTGCCCAATTATGCTCTTATCCAATTATGTGGCAGCAGATAAATGCAGATAAATAATCATACAAATGCAGGTCAAGAGCTTCAGTTAATGTTCTCATCAAATATCAGAATTGGAAAAGAATAAGTGATCTCACAAAAAATGGTGCAAACCAAAAATATCCAGTGAGCAGCAGTTCTGTGGGTAGAAATTGATGAGAGAGGTCAGTGGAGAATGGTCAGACTGTTTTGAACTGACGGGAAGCCTAGAGTAACTCAAATAGCCACTCTTTACAACTGTGGTGAGCAGAAAAGAATCTCCGAATGCATAAGACTCCGAACCTTGCGGCAGATGGACTGCAGCAGCAGAAGACCACATTGGGTTCCTCTCTTGTCAGCCAAGCATGGGAATCTGAGGCTATAGTGGACACAGAATCACCTACACTGGACAGTTTAAGATTGAAAAAAGACCAGGCAACATTTTTCCAATTTTCAACTGTCCAGGTTTGTTGAGCCTGTGCCTGCTGTAGCCTCAAATTCTTGCTGCTGTATCCAATCCCATACAATGTTCAGCATGGTGTTGGTTCTGATATGCTTTTCTGCTCACTATTGCTGTAAAGAGTGGTTATTTGAGTTACAGTAAACTTTCTGTCAGCTCAAACTAGTATGGCCATTCTGTAATAGGGAAAACGAGTGCATATTTTTCTAAAAAAAAAAAAAAAATGAACATTTTAAAAAATTTATTTAAATATGAATGGTCAACTCTGACTGGTCAGAAGGCATGCATTATTTTGGCATAACAGCATGGCTTGAACAGTAGTTCCAGCTGTAACATGAACGGTTATTATTAATGCACACGTTCTAATGTGTTATTCTTTCGATAGTAACAACTCGTACACAGGGACTTGTATTGCAGACACTCCATATAATCTAAGACTAATAATAAATGGATCAAAAATATATATTGTTATTTAACAAAGTTAAATGTATAATCATTGATGTGATGAAGTTTCATTCGGAAATATTTGCTTAACATTTATGGAGACAGTTTCTGTTGTAAACACTTTGTAACAGTCAAGGTTTCAGGAAAGTCTTCCGGACAGAAGAGTTTACGCTTTCTGGTTTCTCAGTAAAATGACAGGCTGTGTTTTTTGATAGAAGGAGAGAGAGAGGACAGTGAGGGAATGACTGATTATTGCGGGTATAACATAAATGATAACGGGAACTAACTTGTCTCTTGGACGTTCCACAACATTAAATCTAACTATAAAGTGTTGAAATGTGCAACATTTCAAACTTTAATAAATTAAACATTGTATCCGCTGGCAAATCAGTGTTATACGTGGAATAACATGCTCCAGACCGTGCTGTTATGTGCTGTGCGTTATGCCGCATCACACCCCCCACAGCGTGCATTATTTTCATACATAACCGCATGGTCTGTCTTGTGTTATACCTTTGACTCCACTGACTACTTTGTTGTTAGAGCTCTGCAATTTAATCATTTCATTCACCTTTTATACTTTGCATCCTGTGGAAACAGTAAACTATGATGTGACAAACATTTAAATCTACAACAGTGAAACATTTCTAATGAAGAATTAACACATTTTGGACTAAAATGATATGTTTTAAATGCAGCAACTGGTTATATAGTATGTGTGGTATAAGAGGAATAAACCCTTCAACACATGGTGGTATAGGAAGTCATACTATCATATTAGTCATGAGAAATTCGATCAAATTTCATTGTGAATTTGAAAAGATTCTGCAACGAAGAACAAAAGGTTGCAATCAGACTTCCACATAGAGATTTTTTTTCATGGAAGCATGTCCAATAGTACCAAATATTTCTAGGGGGATAAATTATAATATTATGTTTTAAAAGGATCACATGCTTGTACTAGATTAATCAAAGTGTACGCTATTGGAAACAAAACAATCATGATACATAAAAGTACTTTAAGATTCCCATAATTTTTTCCCCATCATTTTTCTCATATTAAGGTAAATGGTCCGCACATATATAGCACTTTTATCCAAAGCGCTATACACTGTGTCTCATTCACCCATTCACACACACACCAATGGTAGCAGAGCTGCCATGCAAGGTGCTAACTTGCCATCGGGAGCAACTTGGGGTTCAGGGTCTTGCCCAAGGACACTTCGGTATGTGGAGTCACGTGGGCCGGGAATCGAACCGCCAACTCTACGATTAGTGGACAACCCGCTCTACCAGCTGAGCCACAGCCACAGATAGTATTGTAATGTGCTACACATATACAGTATTTCTCAAAGCTAAGATGTTCCCAATCTTTTTATGCACATTGAAAATAAAATAAATAAATAAATAAAACGATTAGAAATAGATTTGTTACAAGGTTAAAATGTACAAAGAGTTTTTTCTTTTCCTTTCTCAACCCACGTAACATCTGACAACCTCATGCTAGGAGGAGCAAAAAGAAGAGGGCTTTTTAGACTGATAATTGATCTCTTTTACATAAAACCACAAAAATCTTGGGGGGAAAAATAGCATATTCTCTGTGAACAAAAACAGAACTTGTCGAGCAGCTCTAAAGCACTTACTCTTCTGAAAGAATTGTTAAATTAATCACATCTTTAATTACACCACTGATCATCAAAGGCTTTCTACTTCACTCCGCTTGTTGCAATGCACATATAAAGTGACTCTATGATCTAAAGTCAAGTAGATGATGAAGCATATTAAATGAACAGAAACAGGATGGCGCTGCCTGACAGATGGCACATACAACAGCGGGTATTAGATGATACACTTCTGCCCACCATGAAAACTCATTTCAGCGCGGAATTCATTCCTGATTGTTTTTTTCATGCAGTCTTGTATAGCATTACTCTGCTAGATTTCTATCATTTAGGCTGCTGATTGAAAGACAAATGCTCTAATGTGATAACCTAGATGGTGTTGTTTCACACTTACTGACTACAATAAATGACATTTTAGTTTTGCCTTTGCTAAAAGTTGACATTTTAAGCATAATATCAAAGTGCTGTTGAGTTCTTGGACTTGAATGAGTGGAATGTGTCCATTGATTTTCAAAAGTAGTTCCAGCTGTAATTCAAACCACAGGTTCCTATTAATGTGGTTATTATTATTTCTATAGTAACAACTTACCTTGGGATTTGTATGTTATGCATAATCAGATTTTTTAAAAAAAACCTTGTGTAATCATTGATATAGTGAGGTTTTCAATATGGAGACATTTGCTTAACATTTTTTGGAATGAGTCTCCAGTTTCAGTGTTTTGTAACAATCAGAGGTAAGAGGTAAGAAAAAGCTTCAGCATAGAAGGGTTTTTCTGTTTCTCTGGAACGTGATAATAGCTTTGAGAGAGAGAGAGAGAAAAAGAGATGCTGGTGAGGGAATGACTGTTTATAGCTGCTATAATGGAAGTGATAACAGAAACTAACTTGTTTCAAGGATGTTCCACAACATTAAATGCAAATGGATTAATAAGTCATTCATTATTAAATACAAAAATTGCTAGTCTTGGAAAATAATTGTGGTATATGAAGAATAAAACACCTCAGGACATATTCAAAAAAATTCAACTTTGGTGTGGTAACAGTAGCTTTGTGGCAGTCTGCATCACACCATCTGGTCACTGATTGTGTTCCTATAACAGCATGCCCAGAAGTGTTTTATTCTTCACTTAAATCTCATGAAAGGTCTGTTAATAATCATTTTAAGACATATTTTTAATGCCTATGTTGATGCACTGTTTTAGATAACAGTAATCCGAAATATCTGTTCTGGTTCAGAGCCATGTGGGCAATGAGACAAACATGAAATTGCAACATAAAAAGTTGAGAGGGAAAAAAAACCCCTAAACATACCATTGTTTGTGTGTGAAATATGCTGGATGTAGTTATAGATAAAGCTCTAACCAGAGCTGGTACATTCATCTCCAATGAGTAAAACACACTGTCCTGGCAAGTGCTTTGAGAACATAAAAAAGTAGGAACATATTGACTGACCAAGTCAATCTACCAATCTAACCCCTGCAGAGCCTTTCACACACTAAAGATGGGACTGAAGCCTGAAGGCCTTGAAATAAATAAATAAATCAGTAACTAAAGATGGCTGCAGTGCTCTGGCTCAGAATTACATCTCCAAATCGCTCCAACTCACGATTATTTTCCGCCACTAATTCTGGTAGTTTGAGCCAAAAGCTTAAATTGGTATGGCTCACCACATCATGCGTGTTCTGAATCATCTTTGGTCAAAGAGGTGATGTGGTAGAAAAAAAATAGTTAGAAGAAAATCTTCTTCCTCCAATTATTTGATTAAGACCAGCACTTTTCCTAATCTCAGCTCCTAATTACAATATGCACATGGTGTGTCTCTTCAACACATTTAATAATCTTTGTCTTTTATTTTTATGGCTGCTTCCTTTCCTCTGTCACCTATGGCTTGTACCTTTCTGGAAAGCTGCTTTGCGACCGTGTCTGTTGTTAACAGCACCATATAAATACAATTAAAATATATTTGATTGAATTAGTAGGTCACTAATCATGAAAATCACAGTTCCCTTCCAGCTGCCGAGCCATTAATCTCAGCAGTGACTACCTGTTTCCCTCTAAATGTGTGTGTGTGTGTGTGTGTGTGTGTGTGTGTATTTTTGTTTTGTTTTTGTAAAAACTATTTCTCAAAGGGAGAGTTACTCTTTAAAAGCATGCAGTGTCTGGGAGACAGGTATACAACTGTGGCATTTGGCCATGTTTCCTTTTTTATGTAATTGTGGTGAAGAACACAGTCAAGTACTATGAAAGTTGTTATAATTCAAACATTTATTATTTAGTTCTTATAGTCACAAATCTAATTGGCTGGCCACTTCAGTTTTTTTAATTATACCGGTCACATTAATGTATTTCTATTAAGCTTGAGTGAAATGTGAAATCAAGTATAAATAATGCCATCCTCAACTGAACTGCAATGTTAATAATAATAATTATAAGATGATTTTGTTAACACAACTTATTTGAATGAATATTTTAACAGAGTGTTTTTGTTTGCTGTCTGTGGGTGGTACAATTAGAACTAATAAGCTCTCATGGCTTGAATAAATTCATCTGATTGCATATATTTGCCTTATGTGTCTAATATATACAGTCCCTTTCACTAATATTGGCACCCTTGGTAAATATGAGTAAAAAAGGCTGTGAAAAATGGTCTTTTGTTTAATCTTTTGATCTTTTGTTAAAAAAAAAAATATCACACAAACACTCTGTTCTCTTGGATATCAAACAGTGACAAACAAAACACAGGTTTATAAAAAAAATATCTTTGTTAAATATAGGTGTGCAACAATTATTGGCACCCTTTTAGTCAATACTTTGTGCTACCTCCCTTTTGCCAGGATAACAGCTCTGAGTCTTCTCCTATAATGCCTGATGAGGTTGGAGAATACATGGCAAGGGATCTGAGACCATTCCTCCGCACAGAATCTCTCCAGATCCTTCAAATATCGAGGTCCATGCTGGTGGACTCTCCTCTTCAGTTCACCCCACAGGTTTTCTATGGGTTTGAAGTCAGGAGACTGGGATGGCCATGGCAACACAACCGTTTTTGTGTTGATTTAGATGTATGTGTTGGAGAATTTAGGAGAAGAAGCCTTTATTTGTCATATATATATATATATATATATATATATATATATATATATATATACACACACGTTATAGCACAGTGAAATTCCTTTTTTGCATATCCCAGCTTGTTAGGAAGTTGGGGTCAGAGCGCAGGGTCAGCCATGATTGTCCTGTTGGAAAATCCAACCACGGACAATTTGATGCTTTCTGGTAGAGGCAGTCAGGCTTTCATTTAATATCTGTTGATATTTGATAGAGTCCATGATGCCATGTATCCTAACAAAATGTCCAGGTCCTCTGGCAAAAAAAAAACAGCCCCTAAACATTAAAGAACCATCACCATATTTAACCGTGGGCATGAGGTACTTTTCCATATGGCTACCTCTCTGTGTGCACCAAAACCACCTCTGGTGATTATTGCCAAAAAGGTCTATTTTAGTTTGATCTGACCATAGAACCCGATCCCATTTGAAGTTCCAGTAGTGTCTGGCAAACTGAAGACGCTTGAGTTTGTTTTTGGATGAGAGTAGAGGCTGTTTTCTTGAAACCCTTCCAAACAACTTGTTTTGATATAGGTGACTTTGCATTGTAGTTTTGGAGACTTTCTGTGACCCCAAGACGCAACTAACATCTGCAATTCTCCAGCTGTGATCCTGTGAGATTTTTTGGTCACTCGAACCATCCTCTTCCAGCTGCATGCATAACATTTCCAGTTGACTGGAACTTCTTAATAATTGCCCTGATGGTTGAAATGGGTATTTTCAATGCTTGTACTATTTTCTTATAGCCACTTCCTATTTTATGAAGCTCAACAACGTTTTGCCACACATCACAGCTATATTACTTGGTCTTACCATTATTATGAATGACTAAGGGAATTTGGCCGATGTGTTACCTCATTTTTATACCAATGTTGAACAATTTCCGGTTCCTAGTCACACAGCTGTGCTAAAAAAATGTAAAATATCAATGGGAATATATTTCAAATATATTTTTCTCATATGAATTCATAAGGGTGCCAATAATTGTTGCACACCTATATTTAACAAAAAAGTAAAAAAAAAAAATATACAAAAACATTGTGTTGTGTTTGCAATTGTTTGATATCCATGAGAGCAGAGTATTTTTGTGATTTTTTTAAACAAAAGATCAAAATGTTAAACAATAAAACAATTTCTCACAACTTTCTTTGCTCATATTTACCAAGGGTGCCAATATTAGTGGATGACACTTTAAATAGTTTATTTATACTCATACAGTTCATTTTTGCTGCTAGATTAATGTCGATAAGTAAAGGATCATCAACAGCAGTTCTGACAGAAGCTCCAGCTGCAAGGCAAATTACAAGTTTAAGCTTTTTTAGAATTCGTTTCCAGTGTCAGCATTTTGTAACAATCAGAGGTAAAGTTGTTCCTTCAAGTTTTCCAACACAGAAAAGTCTTCAGGGTAGAGGACTTTATGATTTATGCTGAATTTTGTAAACTTCTGCTGAGAAAAAAAGAGAGGCTGGTGATTAAGTGACTCTTTATAGCCGCTATGACATAAGTGATAACAGGAACTAACTTATTTCCTAGAGGTTGCACAACATTAAATTGAACTATAAAATATAAAATACACATCAACAACAGCTTTAATTTTACTTTGGGTATGCCTTGGATAGGTGTTTTAGGCAAATTTTACAGGAGTTGAGCAATGAGCATGCACTTTAATGAATCACCGGAGAATGTGCGCTAAAATTACTGAAAGAACCGAGTTTCATTTTGTAGTGTATTTTTGTAGTGTAGGTTTGATAAGTTTTGAACGTAAAGTAATTACATGCAGCAATCAGTAATGTAATCAAATTGCAATTTTGAAGTAGTAATTAGTCATCTGTAGTGGATTACTTTTTTGAGTAATTTACACAACACTGGTAACCATCTGGCATCCTATTTAATTCTCGGTCTTGACATGATTATATCTAGTAACATTAAAGCGGTGTAATATTGACTTTGAGGTACTCTACCACAGGCTGATCTAAATCACAGAGAAATCTGCAGCTTTCTAATAGCCTTTCAACTAAATAAGACACAAGCCTTTAAGCAAGCCTTTAAAAAATTGACAGAACAAAGATGCTGCCAAAGCTTTTATATGCGAACAAGGTTAGAGGCTTGTTTGTGAATCCAAACTGGATAAAAGCTGAATGGCATTACTTGATCAAAGCACTGAAGGTAGAGGTAAAGTCTGCCTTTCAAGTCATTGCGTGTTGCCTGATTTGTCTGTAATTGGTGGGAACACACTGCTGAATGGGTAAATAACAGGATACAGAAACATATTTGAGTTTGCTTCACACTGAGTATGTGATGATGGCTAAATTGATACACTTCCTCATTGGGGGTCTTCTTTTAAGCGAAGGCCATCTTGTAAAATGTCATGGTATTTATCAGTGCAACTAAATGTCAGCAAGTGCTGTCTTAACTGACTCTGTGACCTATGCACGGCATAGATTTTTCAGATATTATTTATAATAGCGAAGGACATCCGTGCCTATCCAAGTGATGAAATGGGGAATATTCCGAATGAAAATGTTACATTATGTTGCTTTAATTCGAATGCCAAAATGAATGCTAAAGAATTTGGTTGTATAACCTTTATTTGAGGGTATACTGCTGCAGAACTGCTCGCCCAGACCTCGGTAGAGTTTGAATAGACTTGTCCTAGTTCTTACAGCTGGTGTTTTTATGTCAATCTACCCATGTTAGTAATCATCATGTCTGCAGGAAGATTTTCTTCAATTCACCTATAAAATAGCCATGCTGAAAGCCTGATTTACCTTCTCCCATACAACACATTTGCACCAGTGATGACATAATGATCCATTTGATGTTGCAGCCCTATTCCAGAGAGAGTGGATTTCCAAAGGAGCTGTCAAGTTGAATTAACTACCTAGAAAGTGTCATATGGCTATGTCACACTTTCCTGCTTTATGAACCCTGTTTATACCAATAGGAAATTCTGAGGCTTTTATCAAACATTGACAGTGTATGCTTGGGGTCATTTGCTATGATTGCCAACATTTTATGACGACTCTAATCTGGCATTTGATCTAATTTCTAATACAATTTAAAGAAATAATACCTGGTTTCAGGTGTGTGCAGCTAGTTGTCATAAATTTCATGCATTGACGCATATCAGGTATGTATGATGTTTGTTTTTGTCTCACTAGTGGGACTTTTTGCTTGTGGCAAGATTTTAGCAATACACTCTGAATGGGATTCCAGTCCATTGCATACACATATCCACACACATTCACATTTGGAGGAAATTTGGTCTGGAGGAAACCCATGAGGACACATGTAGAACACCTCACAGACATTAAACTGAGCTCAGGATCGAACTAGGGACCCTGGAGCTGTCAGGTAGCAATGTTACACCACTTGTAAACATAATGTTCTCATTTTTTAAAGATACTGGCATGTAAGACAACATTAAGCAGAATTTCTAATGGAATGTGATGTATTTCTAAGTGAAACAGCATATTTGGTGAGGAGGGACTTTGTGAGGGGAGGAGGGAACAGCCAGGTTATGAGGATGCACACCTGGCATTGATTTGGCTAATCAGTGGGAGAGCAAGAGATAAAGGAGCAGCTGGAGGCAGCAGTGAGAATGAGAGAGAGACACACACACGCATGTGCACTTTGTGTTCCGTTTGTGGTTCTGTTATGTTCGAGTTCTGTTTAAAATTAAACTTTGTTTAACTTCAGCCGGTTCCTGCCTCCTCTTTTAACAAACTTTAAAGTTTGTTACACTGGTGCCGAAACCCGGGAAGGATGAGGGACGTGCTGTCGGAGAGCTCTTGTCGCTGTGGGAGGATCGTGATGCAGAGGAGCTGGTGGTGCTGGAGCGGTTGCTGATTAGGACAGAGGAGTCACCGCCATCTGCCTGAAAAGGAGAAGAGTGCTTGCCATTAGCCAGGGGATAGAGGACCTGCTGCCGTCCACCGGTGAAGCAGAGATGTGGCTGCTGTCCATCTGAAAAGGGGAGGAGCCACAGCCGCCTGCTTGGAAGTCCAGTGCCTTGCATTGTGGGGAATCGCTTCCCAGCTGGCTGAAAACCAGATGACAGATTGTCGGGGGACTGAAGTGGTTTTTCTCTCTCCTCTCTTTTGCTGTGGTTCTCTCTCCTGCTCGCTCCTTCTCTCTCCCCACTTCCTCCCTTCGTCTCTCCTTTCGCTCCCAGGATGAGGGGCCGACCTCCCGAATGGGTGGTAGGGGGTGTGGTTCAGCCCAGGGGCCTGAATTTGGTGGTGGTGGACTGTGATGAGGAGGAACGAGAAGCCAGGTTGTGGGGATGCACACCTGGCACTGATTGGGTTAATCAGTGGGAGAGAGAAAGATAAAGAGTGGCTGGAAGCACCAGGAAGGGATCGAGAGCGAGACGCTTGTGCATTTCGTGTTCCGTTTGTGCGTTTTATTTTCTGTTTGACTTTGGTTTATTATTAAAGTTTGTCCGTACACTTCCCAAACCAAGCTTGGGAGAATTTGACAAATAACACACAGACACACAAAGTTCAAATGGCAAGATTTCTAATTTAGTCAAAGAAAGGCAGAGTATATATCACGCTTGACACACAACAAAGACAATGGGTTAACATATCAATGTAAGACAGAAACAACTCCATATATGGTTTTCAGTAAGTCAAAGGGATACGAGCAAATGTTACTCAGGAAGGTATGGAAATGCACACAAATGGTATTTGGGGAGACAAAGGACTGCGCAAATGGTGAGGGGCTTCATCTGTCTGTACCTGGTAAGGAAGGGTTAACAAAGGAACAAAGAATGTGTTAACAAGAGAAAGGAGAGGGAAGTGTGTTCACAAGGGAACAGAGAGGGGCAAGTGTTCACAGTAAACTTATCAATTCTTAGATTGGATTTCTCTTTGTCTCCAGGCCAGCTTTTGTGTTGCAGACCAGCTTCCTGTCTTTGGCAGGCCCAAAGTAGGAGAGAACAAGTTGTATGACAACCAAAGACTTTCCGTGTAGTCTTCTTTTTGCATGATGGCCTCCATGGGCTTTTGTGAAGCTTTCAGACTTCCAAATGAGGATGCGGTCTGGTTGCTATCTAAGCTGGCACATCAGAAAGTTTGCTTTGATTTGCCAGATCATCACACATGCTCAGAGGCAGAAATCAGAGATTGCTGGCTTCAGTCCTTCATATGTCTCATTTGATCTCTGGCTGCCTAGCTTTCTTAAGCTGATCCATGCTGCATGCCTCGATTGTGCCTGATGTTCCCCTGTGCAGATCTCGGTGCTACCCGAACCCCAGCCTCTCTGCTCCTCTGTTCTCTCACTCCAGGCCATTTCTAGCTACCGGGCCACAACAGGGCCTACATACTTTACATAAAGGTAGTCAAATAGTCCATTTTTTCAGTTTAGTACATTTGGTAGTTTTCTATTCTATTATTGCAGTTAAATGCTGGTAAACAGCCAAGAGTACGTCAAACTGCGTGTCCATTATAAGCCATCCACAGGCTACAAATAAAGCAATGCTATACAGTAAATGTGATAAATAATACATCTGTGTATCATGTTACACTATTTACAGATGTACCAATTCTTACAATGGAATCTTTTGGATGAATCACATCACAGGAGCTCATGTCCATCAACAGACCGCCTTCCTTATAGCTCACTGATCAGCCTTCCTTGGATGTTTTTTCAAGGTTGATAATGGCCCAGGATTTAACCCAGTATAATAACCAAAGATTTAAACTGCCATGTTCAACTCTAGCCTCTGCAGCATCCAAAAATTAGTCTGGATCGGACTGTATCAATTGGCATACTCACCCAAATTTTCATTGTGGTTCATTGCTCATTTTCATTGTGAAAAATATACTAACCACAACTAGTAAATCTGTATCTGACTCCATACCTATAAAGTGAGTAAGTATATCATCCATCTCTTCCATTTCCACAGTCAAGACATTTACTGAAACTCTCCATAAAGGTCCATGAAGGAACTCAATATCAGTCACCGTTTGAGAGTCGGGTCTCCTCAGAAGGCAGACAGCTTGATTTGAGATTTTATCAAGCAAATGTGATCTAATCATCTGGAACAGTGGATGGTCAGTCATCAATCAACTTTAACACCATCCATTTCGGTCTCAGCCTCATTACATGCTTCCTTGATTCATATTTAATGCAAGTGAGAACCAAAAAAAAACCCCATAACCAAATCCAATTTCCTGGTCTCTTCAGAAAACCTCCACCTCCCTAACTATGAATAAATATCAGAAATGATAGACATATTCCCTACAAAGCCTTTATTATTTATATTAAAAACTCTGCCACTCTCTGTGTATGTAACTGTCAACTGTCAATTGTATTTTGTAATACTCCACATGCCTCCAAAATCTTATAAAATGCACTTACTTAAAAAAAACAAAAACAAACAAAAAACAAACAAACAAAAAACCTCTAAATAGCACACACACACACTTAAATAAATCATAAAATACATTGGTTACAGAATTGGTCTGGACTTAGCAACATTAAGATATTCAGCAAACATTAGAATCACTATGCTATCACTACCAGCTTAACAGTTAGCTTAGCTAATGTTACAGTAGCTATTTGATTTGCTAATAAGCCAGCTATTATTAAGCTAATAACATATTAAGAAATTAAACATAACCACTAGCAAGCTAACATTAGACTAACTACTACAGTTGTAACAGCTTTGGTCCAAATTTTGCAACATTAAACCACTCCACCAGCAAGAATAGCACATGTTATCATTACCCAGCTTACAGGTTATGCTAGTTAATGTTAAATCTCCATTAATAGCTATTTGACTTCACAAGTTAATATTAAGCCAATATCACATAAAGTAATCAAAACCAAATGCTAGCAAGCCAAGATTATGCTAACTATTATATTGGTAATTCAAACCATTAGCAAAGTGATTAGCATCACTTTCCTATATTGGGAGAGAGGGAAATTGAGCTACAGCAAGATTCTCTAAACTTTCTGGTCAAATGACCCCAAATGGCCATGATATATTTTCTGTGACTCCAGCTCTTGGACTTTTGGTTTCTGCTTGTTATTTACTGCTTCACTTGTAAATCCATATTCAATTATTTTTTTTGGCAAATTTTGGTGTTTGTTTTCTCGATTTCTGTTCGACTGAGTCAAAGTCACTTAATGTTGTTGACAAACTAGTGGAGGTAAATAGACAGAGAAATGTGTCTTTTATTTGCTGGAATTTTGCTGAGCTAATGCATATCCACATTGGACTAACAACACATTATGAGCGTGACAGCCAGTTCTACACATGCAAGTGGAGTAAAATATAGGAAGGCATGCTTGTGTGCTTGCATACATATCAGGGAATAAATGCTGCAGTGGAAGCAGTCACACACCGAGTCTAGTAGATTTCATGCTATTAAGTGTCTGGCTGGAAATCAGTCTTTGTCATTAGAGTGAATACTTCAATAAAACTGTGAGCCCTTTAGAAGCATTGGATTCACTAAGACACAATTGCAAGAATTTCTTGTCTTGTCTGTGCTAGCCTACATGATTATTTTTTCTTCATCAGCTAAAAAAGTCTAATGAACAACCCAGAGACAACTTAACCAAGTATCTAATAGTGCTGTGCTCAGAATGTGTTATTAGCCAGCACTGCTTTTTGAAGGAGGCTAATTTTCCTTGTGTGTGCATAATTGCCTGCAGCCTCTAGCTCGGACATTGTGTCTAGTTCTCCAAGACTCCCACTTAATACATATATTTTCTCTCTTCTTCTCTCTACCAGCATGATCTAAGTAGTTAATCAGCATGCTACACACCTGATTACCTTTCCCAGCAATGTAGTGAGCTGGATTGAAAACACACATCAGAGGATGTCTCTTACTCATGTCCACCCATGCCTCTTCAAACCTAGCAACCTGTGCGAGTACTCCCTCTCCACAAGACATCTCTTGACAAGGCGGGGAAGGTGATTCTAATTTGTTCTTGCACATCTGAGAGCTTGCGTGACTGCGCCGAGGAATGATTCAGCAGCTCAGAAGATGCATGGTTTGCGCTGGGACATGGTGCCACCTCTCATTCCATTCCCACAACAACACCTCTACATAACAACATGAAAATGAAGAAGTGAGCAGCATGAGCGCGCAACCCTCCAGCAGACCTGATAATTACTGTGAGCTAAGAGTGTGACGGCCATTACAGCTCTGTCCCTCACCTAGCTCATATACTGTAAATGTCCTTTGCAGTTATAAATGAACTAACAGAGCTAAATATGCCAGGCTGTGTAGTTAAGAAAGTGTCATTTTGCTTTATGAATGCAAGACCATGTGACAGCTTAAATTAAAGTTAAATTATTTCCTATGCACAAATGAGGACAATATCCGAGTGTCCATTTGCATGTGGGGGAAAATTAGCATTATCCAGACGATACAGCTATTTACATCCTTAAACATAAAATAAAATGGAAGTGTGCATATTGTACTACCAGCGGTTAGGATAGAAAAATTATTCAAGTGCAAAAAGGGGCTTTAACAATTTATTCGGGTATTGTTAAACAAGTCCTGTTTAATCAAGGTTTAATACTTAAAAAGAACAGATGCACTGTCTTCCACAATTTTTTTCTGAACTTGTCCGCACCAGTCCCGTTGCATTGTGTTTACATACTTCAAAATCTCACCGGAAACAGTACGCCATCCGGGCATTTCTCACCTACTGAGAATTCAGATGTACTACCCCTCAGGCGTACTGCTTCTTGCCTACTGAGTACTGGGGTAGTACGCGATTTTGGACGCAACCTAGGACTTAAATAGTGGTGCTAACAATGTGTAATGAGACACAGGTGAGAGTGATCACTGAGGCACACGACGTGCTGGGGCTGATGGGTAGTTCTGTGGCCTTTGGCACTACCATGATATATTTACACAACATAATAGATTAGCAAAGCTATCCAGCTACCTGTGTAATTAAAAACCAAGTTCACTAGCAAGCTAGCTAATGTTAGATAAGCTGTTGTGGTTATGTCATCTGGTCCTGTTGGTGCAGTTGGTTGTACAAATGTAATGCAAGCTTGACATTTGCCGAACCAGGGACATGTTACTTGACAAAAGTAGCAAAAAAGGATTTTATCAGAGACAGTATGGAGTAGAAACAAGCCAATGCTTGAAATTTGACTGCATAACTGTCAATATGGTGTGTCAACATAACTGTCAACATACCTTTGATAAAAGGGGCTTGTTGGCTTGTTGGTAAATGTATAACTGATGCGTGTGTAAATAAACACCACGGCTGTTTCTGCAATATTCCTGACTGGTTTTTGAATATATTAAATCGTGGAGATCCATTTCATTCTGGACTAGCTACATGAACGTTTCTGTAAAAACAATGAAGCTACATATAGGCTACCTATTCCCTAAAGCATGCTTTATTTCAAGGAAGCAAGCTGGCTAATACATTACTGAATATATCTTTTGTTTTGACTCCAACTGAAACAAAAAATTGTGAACAGTTTTGCTCTTTGTATTGCATGTTTGGGATAAGACCTGTTCTCTGAGCTGACTTTATCATAGAAACAGCCTTAAATAAAGTTATTGTCAACACATGTGTAGGGCCCAAATCAACCTTGAAAAAATGTTTAGGTTTTTGTGTGTGTCTGTGTGTGTTATTGGACCCCAAAACAAATTATGCACATGTTTTTTTGTCAGATTTTAAATCCATCATAGAGGGTCAGGTCAGCGCACCTCCAAGGCACCAGAGGTCACCATATCCTGAGATCCTGAGCTCTAGCCACTTTTCCTCAAAAACATACAGCCTATTTATTTAGTTTATTTAAGGATTCAGCATTCACACTCGCACTGCAAAAAATTCCAAACCTTGTCCCTGTGTTTCTGTTTCTGTATCTTCTGACCTCTTGTGTTTTGAATTGTGAATTGCACCAATTCTTGTTTTTTTGGGATGTCCTTGGTTCTGATGTGTGTTATGATCTGTGTATGGGTTTTTCACTGATGTCACCTTGGATTGTGATTTGGATTTTGTTTGCATCTGTTCAGGTGTGTCGCCAAAATGGCTGCCAAGTGGACAGAATTTTAGATTTGTGAGCTTACAAACACCCACATTGACTACAAACTGCACTGAAAAATAGAGGGAGAAGGATGATATCCTTACCACAGAGACGGTGGTACCATCGAGATTCAGTCAAGCAGCCCAAACTTATTCGTATGTTTTGCATTCATGCTTTTGTTCATTTCTCTGAGTGTGTCCAGCTGTCGCATTAGTCTTAGTTAGGAAACGTTCTATTACATGGCTACACATGTCTCATAGGAAGCACATATATGATTTTTGATTCTCCAGCTTGGCAGTGATTGTGTGATAGAGAGATTGCGTGACTGTGATATTATTTATTCTGTCAATCTTAACCCTGATAGAACCCTATATCTCTAAGGCCACAATCCATTGTTCAAACCCAATGAATGAAACCTTAGCTAAAAACTTAAGTTTAAACATAGTCATCATCAAGGCAAACAGCAGATGCTCATAGACTTCAAGTATCTGGGGTGTCCTTCCTTCCTTCATTGTCCTCTGAAAGAAACTGACTAGATCCTTCAACGTTAATGGAAGTGTACAGCGAGATGTGACATTCCTCATGTATTGCTCATTCTATTTATTTTCCATCAGAGAACAACTCTGCACAGTCCCTTCACATGTCCCTTCTCTGTCTAAACTATGTCTTCAAATAGAAATTGTATTTGAGATGATGCAAGATGAAGGAAATACACAGTTCATTATTTTTTCAACCATACACTTCACATGAACGTGTGAGAGCACATGGTGATTGTTTGAAAACTTGGTAAGACAAAAACAGACACCCTGTAAAGATCGGGTACATAAGACATGTCTGTCTCCTCATTCTCCAGATGAATAAAACTCCAGAAGAATTCATATGAAGTGCATTGTTGAGTGGGCTGCCTCTCAGAATAAGCATTCTACAGACATGCACCCCGAGCAGAGGGTCTGAATGGGTTCCTTCCCATCGGCTGAGTTGTGACTGTGCTGAAGAAGAGCTCTTGGTCGCTCCCAGAACTGAGAGTGAGAGTGCTGCACACTCTGAGATTACCATACATCAAAGAGACACTACTTTAGGGCATACCACTGGCACTGACACAGCAGAAGCTAGGCGAGAGTGGCATGGCCATCCAATAAATACTTCTGCTAACGCTGTCACTTCTAAAAAAGAATGGGGTGGCTTTCTTATTTCAGTACAGGTGTTTAAGCACGATAAATGCAACTCAATATGGCGCCTATTGGAGGGAATCTAAATGCGCTCGATGCTTGGAGTCATTTGAGGATATTTTGAATTTACCTGGGTGCTGTCAATAAATAGCAGATAAACTGAGAAGACCTGGAGCAATATCCTGATACCTGATTTAATAGACCACGTTTACGGCAGTGTATGAGCAGAAGGATTATTGGTAATAGAAATGTGGCATATTTGTGTAAGTCCTTCCCTAAGCATGCTATAATATGAAATTTGACCTGTGCAGGATGGTTATGTATCAGCAGTTATTCTGAATAAAACCACCTCAGCATTTCATTCTCAAACATTTGATGTGGGAACATTTAGGCTAAGGATAATTATGCTTTCATGTTGAGCTTTTGTGCTTGCTCATAATTAACAGTGAACCCTCACCATCTGTAGCTACAACTTTTGTTTCAATGGAATTCACTTTGGACAACATTATATCATGAATCAAATATGGTGCTGTTATAATGGTGCAAAAGTGTTCATGAAAGTATGTGCCTGACTGAAATAATAGCATGCCATGTTGTATTTTACTACTTAGATAAATTATATGTGTGTTTGTCATACAGTTGCAATCAAAATTATTCCACCCCCATTGAAAATCAGGTTTATTGTCAAAATGTACAGACTTTCAGCTGTTTGCAATGAACAATTCAAACTAAAGCAATTGAAATAGTTCAACACAACGAATGCTTCAAGTGGTTTCCCCAAATTCAACTGAAAATGCAACTTATAATGACTTCTCCAGTCTCTAAATTATTCAAGCCCTTCATGGCAAGCATCTTTAGTACTTAGTATAGCACCCTTTTGCTGTTATGACCTGCTGCAAATTAGATGCATAGCCAGACACCAGCTTCCTGAGGAATCTTAGCCCATTTCTCATGAGCAATGGCCTCCAGTTCAGTAATATTCTTGGGTTTGCGTGCTGAAACCGCCTTTTTCAAATCCCACCAGAGATTTTCTATGGGGTTCAAGTCAGGTGACTTTGATGGCCCTGTAGAATCTTCCAGGACTTCTTCTGCAACCAAGCCTTGGTGGAATTTGAGGTATGCTTGGGATCATTGTCCTGTTGGAAGGTCCAATGATGCCCAAGCTTCAACTTCCTTACAGACGGCATGACATTTTCTCCTAGGATTTCCTGATACTTCAATGAATCCATCTTGCCTTCTACACGCTGCAGGTTTCCAGTGCCAGAGGATGCAAAGCAGCCCCAGAGCATCACTGATCCTCCATCATGCTTGACTGTGGACAGAGTGTTCTTTCTTCAGTCTTCTTTCTCCTTGGACAAGTAGCTCCTAATCACCAGATTAACCATCAATATCTTATGGGAGTTAAAAGATTGTGATTTAGTTAGAAGCTTTAGAAAAAAAGCCAATATTGAAATGTTCCCATGCAGGTAGAGGCACTTTTGATTCTGACTCGTCGTGGGAGGATCAGCCCAAAAAAAAAAAATACCCTCCAAGCCTGACACCGGTGGAGGTTGTGGGAAAATACATGCTGGAATATGTAGGATGGAGAAACATGTCATATTTTCTAAAAGCATTAAAGTTCCATTATCACTGCCTGTCAAAAGTTTTTGAACACCCTATATTTTTTCTGTTTTGTTTAAATGACCTCATTTTAAATTCCCCCCAAATGAGTAATACAATCTAACCTTTATAATCTATGACTTTATTTTATTGGAACAATCCAGATCTAATCTAATCAGAAAAGGCCAAAATCTTTATCGCCCTTTTTAGGCACTTTACTCATGCCACATATTTATGTTTTACAGTAAATACTACACTATCTGTGAGTATTTTATCTGTAGGCTTAACAGGTTTACTCTGCAAGTGTGTCTGCCTTTAATAAAGCACTTATTTAGTGGTGCAGTACGATCTGAGTGTCCAGTTAATAAGTTCCACAAAGATGTAGGTTTGCTTATTTAACTGCTATTCTGTAGTTTTTTTGTTGTTGTTGTTTAGTCTCTGGCAATAATATTGATAAATATGTAATAATAATAACTTTCTAAACATTATTTATATAGCATCTTTCATACATTAAAAAACTGAGAATAAAAAAACAAGACAGTCACACATAAAAATAGTAAAATAATAATAATAGTGCAATACATAATAGCAGTAACAGAAAAATATAATAATAACTGTATAAAATATAAAAAAAACTATATGTAATAATAATAATATAAATATTTGTATGAAATCGTTCACATGTCCATGCTAACATATTTTGTTTCTGTTCTCAAATATATTAAGGCCTCCGTTGAGGATACTAAAGAAATCATTAATTTGAAAATAAATCTGAAATCAGCAGGACATATCCAAATACTGTCAAATGTAGTAAGATATCCACAGATTCATCCCATTTAACTCACTCATATGAGAGAGGCTTTTGGTAAAATCCTGAAATCTGAGGAAAGTAGGCCATTGATACTGAAGCATTTCTGTAATGATGCTTTGAAAGTTTCTGCTCCTGTGCAATTGCCTGGCTGTCATGTAAATAGCTTGACTGTGGAGAGGCTGTCATCCAGCTCTGACTCTCTTCTCTGTTTTCCCTCCTGGTCGGTGACAGCCTGCGAATAAGCAGATATGTCCTAGTGATATCCACACACCTGCTGTTATTCGAAATCAAGCATGACAAGATGGGGGTAATAGTGGAATTCAGTCACCCATGCACATGCTTCTCCTTCAGTTGACATTAAATGAGTGGCCTCCCTTATATCCGCTCCAATATTAACATGCTCCTGCAGCCATGTTCTGCTTTCATCTGTTGTGCCTTAACATCCTCCTCCTCGCTGATCCTGGAAGAAAGTATGGTGTAACTTGTGCATGTAGGAAAACAACCCTGTAAGACAAGTGTGTAAACAACATTTTTGATATTTGTTTGTGTTATTCAGTGGCTCAGATAGCATTTTCAAACAGCTACGGCAAAATAGAAAACAGTGTCTAAAATGATTACTTGTGCAAACTGCTTAAAAAGAAAAGTCTACACTATCTTATTGTTCTTAACCTCTCATTTTTATGAATGGAAAACAATAAGACTAATAAATCAGTAGGTGTTTTTATTTTCACATTTGACTAGAAAACACAACTGTTTACATTAAGGTTCCCTTGTACTAACATTATTTACTGCATAAGTGAACATGAACAAACCATGAACCACAGGTAATAAACCACAAGTGATATTAAGTAATTAACTAAGTTAAAGTGTTATACCACAGCACTGTTTTCTGATCGATCAGAAGGTGTTGATTAATTTACTATAACAACACTTCTGTAGTTCCAGCTGTCCAAATCAAAGGAGTATACACTCTAAAAAATACTGGGCTATTTTTTCTACCCAAACGCTGGGTTGTGCCTTTTGGGTCGTTTAATTGGGTTATTTTCTCAGTCTTGTGTAGTTTTTGGTAGTTTTGTGTAACCCACCTGCTGGGTCATTTTAGTGGCTGGATCATTTTCACTGACAGTTGAATCAATGCACCCCTTCCCCACCCTGACGCATCAGCCCAGCTCCTTGGGTCAAATCAACTTTGAATTCACCTCAGCTGGAGATAGCGGTTTTCACATGGTCAGACTGTTAGATTTATTTTGTTCATATCAATATATTTATCTATAAAAACCATTACTGTACACAACAGTCAAGTTTACATTACATTAAATGCACTGCTGTCATTGTTAACTTTGGCTTACTTGTTTATAATGACCACTGGATCGTAAGTTGGTTACTCAGTTTTTTTTGGGATGTTTTAAACATCTCCTTTGATCAAAATCTGACGTTCTCATTTAAATATATGACTTATTTGAATAATTTATTTCAGAGTCTATATATAAACACCACTTTAGCAGCTCTAGCGATACATTTCTGAACACCTTCTTGTGTATAAATTAAGGTGATACCATGTTGACATGTTTTTTTATAATGTGGTATATTTTACATTTTCAAAAGGTAAAAATAACCCTGAAAATATTAACCCATTTATGAAATAAAATGAACCCAGCATTTTTGTGAAAATGAAACCATCCTTTGGGTTGAAAAACAACCCATTTGCTGGGTTTCAAATGAACAACCCAACTTGATGGGTTAGTTTAGCCCAAAATGTGTTCTGTCCTATATTTATTCAGCCAATAGGTTAAAAATAACAATTTGGGTTGTTTTTAAGACAGTGTATTCATTTTCTTCTTCTAATGTGGTATTATTTCTATAATAGTAAATTTCACATGGAGGACACTCCACATAAAACAGATTTCACGCCGTATAAAGTGTATGTAATTGTTAATATGGTGACGTTGTCTTTGAAAAGACATTGATTTGACATTTTTGGAAGGAGTCTCCAGTGTCAGCACTTTGTAACAGAAGTAAAGCTGTAATCTAAGTTTTCTGACATGGAAAGGTCAGTGGACATTGCACAGTAACATGACAAGCTGCATTTTTCTTCTTATCAACTTTTACACAAGGAAAATAAGAGAGGCTGGTGAGTGATAACAGGAACTAACTTGTTTTTCAGATGTTCCACAACAATAAAGGTAACTATAAATGGAAATAAAGTATAAAATGTTTCTCCTTAACCCTTAAATAGGCAAGAGTGGAAAATGATTAGTGGAAATCATTTCATGTCACTTCATATATCATTTGGATTTAAGTAAAACATATTCAAAGGAAATTTTGATATATTTGATATATTTTGGATTTTATGAGATAGATTTTTTTTTCTGACTTCCCCACTTAATTTAAAACATGTCATACATATTTGTTCATTCATTTCAAATAGTATACAGTGGATATAAATAGTCTTCACATCCCTGTTAAAATGACAAGTTTTTGTGATGTAAAAAGAAATTAAAACAAGATAAATCATGCCAGAACTTTTTCCAGCATGCAATATGAAATTACAACATAGAAAAATAAAGTGAAAAAACAATCAAAACATTTTCAGAACAAAAAAGGAAAAACAAAAAACTTATAAAACAATAATCTAGTTGCAAAAGTATGCACACCCCTAAACTAATACTTTATTGAAGCACCTTTTGATTTTGTTACACCACTCAGTCTTTTTGGTTAAGAGTCAAATCAGCGTGGCACATCTTGACTTGGCAATCTTTTCCCACTCTTTCTTGCAAAAACATTTCAGATCCATCAAATTGTAAGGGCATCTCCTGTGCACAGCCCGCTTCAGGTCACTCCACAGATGTTTAGGTGGATTCAGGTCTCGGCTCTGGCTAGGCCATTTAAAAACATTCATCTTATTTTGGTTAAGCCATTCCTTTGTTGATTTGGATGTATGCTTTGGGTCATTGTCCTGCTAAAAGGGGAAATTCCTTTTAGCTTTTAGCTGAAATTTTCCTTCAGCTTGCTAGCAGACACCTAAAGTTCCCTTTCAAAGGGAACTCAACATTGTGTGAGTTGCATGCTGTGGGAAGTGCCCTTGTGTGTGACTGGGATCTGAAGCTTGTGTAACATCATGCCTTTATATATGCCGTGATCAGGTGATGTGGCAATTAAGCGCGTTGCGTGATATAAAAATGGCACCTATGAACTGCGCCTTCAGTCTTATTATCTTCAGCGAGACTGCATGTCGGTAGTTTGTGTAACGCTCGCAAAAGACTCTTTGTTTCTTCTCTATCTTTTCAACAAAAAAAGAAAAAAGAAAAATCTCTATAGAAAAGTATGAGTGAGAGAGAATTCAGGAAGTGTGTCACGCCTTGCTCCCGTTTCATCATGGGGGGACGACACACTTCTGTGTGACGTGCCTAGGGATGGAGCATGCCAAGGCAGCCCTCGAGAGGTCTGACTATGAACACCTTACAATTAGGCAGTTCCACTTGCAGCTCGCTCTTTTCTCGGCCAAAGGGAGATGGGTTTCAGAGGCTTGTGGAGCTGGGCCGGCCGCTGCCACGGCAGTCAACCAGCTCAGGTCCTGGGGATCTCATATGGATCTGGAAGAGGAGCTAGAGATGAGAGCTGCTCTATCTCTTGCTCTGTCTTCTGGGTCTGGCTCTCCGCCGGATTTGGAGCTTGCGTTGCTACTCCTCATTCCGCTATGGAAGGCAAAAAAGAAACCCTCTCTGACTCCGAGGAGCCAGAAGGGGGTACCAAAAATGGCCAGCCACACTCCTATTGATGGAGCATCTGTGGGGCAACATCCTCTAACATTGAGGTTTATGTGTGGTGTCAGATGGCTGAGGCCCATCTGCAGCTTCCTGGGACCTTTCTGTGGTCCTGCAAGGCCTGTCAGGTGCCCCATTTGAGCCCTTAGAGTCTTCCCTCACAGCAGCTTCTGACTCTAAAAGTAGCTCTTCTTCTGGCCCTGACATCTCTCAAGCGAGTAAGAGATCTACAAGCTCTCGCTGTTGCCCCCTCCTGCCTTGACTTGATTAGCCAAGGCCTTCCTATATCCTATGCCAGATCATATTCCTAAAGTGCCTATGTCTGTTGCCCAGCCAGTAGTGTTGCAGGCTTTCTTCCCTCCACTGTACCTCACACCGGAACAAAAGAAACTGCACCTACTGTGTCCAGTAAGGGATCTCTGTAATTATGTCCACCGATCTGACCAGTGATGTAAGTCACAGCAGCTGCTGGTCTGCTTTGGCGGCGACAGCAGAGGTGATGCTGTGTCGAAGCATCTATAATTGGATAGTGGAAGAAATCTCTATCGCTTATGAAGCGCACGGTTAGCACTACGGGGGGTCGCCTCCTCGGGGGTCGTCTCCTCGAAGACTTTGTCCAAAGGGGTACCCTTACAGGATGTGTGTGCTGTGGCAGGGTGGTCTACGCCGCACACATTCACTCACTATTACTGCCTGGATATACTGTACATTCCACCCCGGGCTAGAGTGTTTTGCAGTGACCCTCGGGCTTGGATCTTTTGAACAGGCCATGCCCTCAGTGTGATGGAGTGGGTATTCTCGTTCCCACAGCATGAAGCTTACACAACGTTGAGTTCCCTTTGAAAGAGAATGTCTGGGTTATGCATGTAGACCTGTTCCCTGAGAAGGGAACGAGACGTTGCATAGCTTTGTCATACTGGGGCATGCCTGTGAATTTCATCTTTGCTTCAGATAATAGAGGCTCATGACACAGTTCACAGGTGCCATTTGTATATCATGCGACCCGCTTAATTGGCACGTCACCTGATCACAGCAGACCTATAAATAGGCATGATGTTACACAAGCTTCAGATACTGGTCATGTGTGAGGGTGCTTCCCACAGCATGAAGCTCACGTAACGTCTTGTTCCCTTCTCTAGGAAGAGGGTTACATGTGTAACCCAGACAGTTTTGTACTAAAATCGACTGGTATTTGTAGCTATTCATGATTTCCTCCACCTTGATAAAAACCCAAGTTCTGCCTGAAGAAAAGCAGCCTTAAAGCATGATGATATCTTTTGGAATTAGGGAATTATTATAACTTTTGGAATTGGTCTCATCAGACCATAACACATTTTTCCACATGGTTTAGGGTGATTTAGTTCAGCTTAGATCTTTTTTTCTGTGATAAAGGGTTTCTGCCTAGCCACCCTACCCCATAGCCCAGACATGTGAAAAATACAAGACATTGTTGTCAAATGCAGAGAGTAATCAGATATTCCTGCAGCTCCTTTAATGTTGCCATAGATCTCTTGGCAGCCTCTCTGGTAAGTTTCTGTCTTCTTTTTATACATTTTGGAGGGATGTCCTGTTCTTGGTGATGTCACAGCTCCATTTTCTCTACTCATTGATGATGGCCATCACGGTGTTCCATGGCAAATCAAATGTTTTTGAATATTTTTTGTACCCCTCTCTTGATTGATATCTTTTGACAGTGAGACCCTGTACAGGCTCTGTAAGCCCTTTGCAGACCATGGCTTCATGGTATGATAATTACTTTTGAACATAAGATTGAATTTGATTGGTTAATTCTGAACGCAGCCACATCCAATTATAAAATGGTGTGCACACTTATGCAACCATGTTATTATAAGTTTTTTTCCCCTGTTATTCCCAAAAATGTTTATTATTGTTTTTAATTTAATTTTTATTTGTTGTAATTTCACTTTTATGGTGCAAAAAGTTCTGACATGATTTATCTTGGTTTCATATTTCTACATCACAAAAAACTGCCATTTTAACAGGGGTATGTAAACTTTTTATAACCACTGTACACAACACAGTTCATCCAAGTGAAGAACAACCAATCATCAATGATTCTTACAAGTAACAATAAAACTTGTCTCAGGATTTGGAAAGCTTGCTGGGATCTGCTCTATAACTTGCACCCTTTCTTTCAATCCTCTACTCTCATTTCTTCTATCATAAACTGAGCTTGCTGTGAAGCCCTGCAGGAAAATAGTTACAAATGCTAATACGTAATCACCTGAATATACTCAATATATACCTGAATATACTAAAATCATTTTAACCTGTGAATATTAACATTTGCTCTATAATTAAACTCAAAATACACAGATTGTCAATATTGTGGATTTAACATTGCCATAATTCTTCTCTCAATATGGCAATGTATCTCAGGGAATAGGCACATTTCAAAATGTGCTAAATAACAGCATGAACAACCAATTACTTTTTTCTTCTTCTTCAGCATCTTAAAACAATATTTACAATTAATATTTGCAGAATTGTGGTGTTGTTTTTTACTGAAGAAAAGTAAGATTAATATATAATTACTTACCACAAAATCAGCATGTCCTGCACAGTGGTTTTAGGTGCTGGTTTTAGGTCAGGCTGACTAAAAGGCTACCCAACTTTCATAAATGATAACAGGATTGGGTGAAAAACTCTTTCGCATGCTCTTTACAAGAAAAGAAAGAGTATGTATCTTGAGGTGCACATTGCCTGTTTAAGGGCTAATAAATAAAAAATAATAATGTTAACAAATTGGTAAGGTATATGAGGAATACATCACTTCTATAACATGCTGTTATAGGAAAATATATATTTTTTTTAAAGCCACATCATACCATCTTTGATTATTTTCCTATAAAAGCATACCTCCAAGTGATTTTTGCTTTACTTAATGCAGAACTTCATGATTTGTTATTCTTAATTAGTTACCCACACTTAAATGTACTCAAATATTTAAAGGTTTAACAATATACTGTACACAAGCTTTATGATTAACGTTTCAACCATTTCTTACAAAGTAATTCATATAAAACCTAATGTAATCCAACTATAATCCCTTCTTTGAATTTGTGTGACCTAATCATTAGTGGTACTGTAATGTATGGAGAATAAGTGAAACTAATAGACAGTCTTTCTGGTTACGGTAAATCAGCCTGGATTTGATAAGATGTTTTAAAGAAATGTACTGTATACTGTATGCATACTGAGTGGTTTGAAGATCTAAATGAAAATGCAGACTAAAAAAAGTATCAATGTAATAAAGTTAGAATACAATATAAAAATTTTATTCAACTCAGGCATATTATATAAGTATTTAAATGTTACCTTCTGGTTACTACATCATTCTGCCTTCCTGTAGTACACCAGCCTGGAAAGCCTGAAATTTTATGTGAATAAGTAAGCCATCACACTATAAAACGCTGCCATACTCCCACATTCCTTCCTCTGTGGAGGTGAAGATAGACAGTGTAGGCCTTTATATTCATTCACATTTCGGCTAGCTTGCTGCCGGCTCATCTTATGCACAATCACAAACTTGTGGCGCCGTTCTAACTGAGTGGGCTAAGCTAGTAGGCATTTTGAACTTCGACATTTGTATTCCAGTCACATTTCTTCGAAAAGCCTTCATGCAAATGATTAAACACAAACAAATAAGAAAGGCGTCTGATGGCTGAATTCGGTATTTCATGCCAGAGGGATCCTACTTTTGAAGGAATACAACATACTGTCATGATGCAATCTTTTTCCTTTCCCCATGACTGGACTGCACGCGTGTTATCGGAGGCAGACACAGAATACGTGATGGACAATAGCGCCATTCTCGGAATCGTCAACTAACCAGGCGTGCAGATTTGTTAGCTGTACAAACACGAGCACTGAAGCTTCTCTGCAGCCACAAGGCTTCCGTGTTCACACCAACCACCAGATAATAAGATGGGCATGCTTTTCCTGCAAACACTTGTGTCAATATTGCTCTTTGCACAGAGCAGGCTGCCACTTGCTATTAGAGATATGCTGTTTAGGAACTGTATTTGAACTGGCTCGAGGAGTGACACATTGCAGCTACATATGCAGGTGAAGGGACTTCAGCATTTCAGCTTATAATCTGAATTCAACTTATAAAGTGAAATCATCAAGGCTGAGAAACAGGGACTTTATGGAAATTTTAAATGGAGCATGATCTCTTACCTTGAAATCCTGGTTATATAGTTCAGCTGATAAATGTGCTAGCAGGGCTAAACCCTCTCTGTGTTTCAAAGATATAAATGTATCAATATAAGGTTGGGTTTCTGGCGTGCACATCAGATTATCTGCTTTTAACAAATTTCTTAAAGTGGATTATTGTGGATTTCTGAGGCAGAAGTGAGACTGGGGCTGATTTCTTTCTAGCCTAGACTGTAGATTCAAAGTTGAAAGACTAACCATACATTGTCTAATCAGAGTACAAATTACTCAAAAAAATAGATGGCAGAACTGTATGTTTAGCTTTTCTCTTTACCATGTTTGATATTTGATACTCTTTTTTTATTATGCCATCAAAGAGACTTTGTGACATAATGCATTGCTCAACCGCAATAGTTTCATTGTTGAGCAATTGATAGATTAGATTCTATCCTCTGATCTAATATCATGACCCACCATCACTGAGTAATAATAGCCCACATCTGCAGTGTAATAATTACTAAATTGCAAAGTTGCCGTGTATGATGTCTGAATATGCTCCTGTTCAGGGTCATGTTGCATTTCAAATAGCAAAAAAATCTTTTATTTTATTTTACATGCACTTTTGGATTTAAAAGCTTGCCAGTGTCTGAGAAAATCGATAATTGCTGGAATGGAACTTATATAATTTATAGTATATGCTGAACTGCCGCAGAATTCTTGGTGAGTGACAGCCATTAATTGTCACAAAAAAGTGTTTTTTTCCAGTTGAGGAGTTACACACAGCAGTATATTTATACTGCATATTTATAAAATCCCCAACGGTGTCTTTTGAAGTTTATTATCCATTTATTTCCTTCACTTTTGCAGTATTTCATATAAAATTATTCCAATTACGTGGGTTTATAGCTCTCAGTGATAGCCCTCTATGCACCTTTGTGCTAGTATAATTGCCCCTACAGTTGTGCTTTCTGGATACTTCTGTACTTTGACAAAGCAAGAGTGTAATACGAGTTTGTTAGAGTAAATCAATAATAGCCAAAGGGCTAGCACACATCCCTGAGGGACACCTATGGGACGCAGTGTCATTAATTTGAACAATGTAGATTCTATTCAGAGGAAATCAAATGCCAGTGTCACATGGATAGATTAGAGATTAAAAGTTTGACCTCTTCACATTAGACAAACAGCAGGGCTGACAAGTCTCAAAAGATTGTCACAAATTCCTGTAGATTATGAAAGAGAATGATATTCAACAGATATACTGGCACAGAAGCACATTACAGTGTGTTTTTGTATGGAGTGCATGAGATATAAGTATTACTAATAAATAATACACACGATACAAGTAACTATAATGTAATTACTGAGGATGTATGCTCTGTTACAGGTGCATCAGGTACAGTAGATACACAATTTTGGCTCATTTACATAAGTCTATCTTAACAGCTGTAACAGAGCATCTCTAAGGTATAATGGGGTAATCATTACATTTGCTTGAACTGCTTGTTTTA
Source organism: Ictalurus furcatus (assembly GCF_023375685.1). Classification (NCBI taxonomy): domain Eukaryota; kingdom Metazoa; phylum Chordata; class Actinopteri; order Siluriformes; family Ictaluridae; genus Ictalurus; species Ictalurus furcatus. The sequence continues at coordinate 16,409,060 of NC_071272.1, forward strand.
CAATCAGACCTTTCTGAAAGCACCTGTGTAGGTATTCGAACTACGCAGGAACTGCTGCGGCTTGGTGATATCTTTCACATGATGAAATTTTGACATTTTACACTATCTGAACTGCACACTTTCTAGAACTGAAATGTTTCTCAATCAACACATCACTGCTTGTTCTTACACCAGTGCTGAAATAATCACTGATAATTCAATTTTGTTTTGTTGAAATGACATAAAATTCAGACTTGAAAATAATGTTAAAACTGTAGTTAATCCACATGTGCATTTACATACGATGTACTACTGTGCTTCATCAGTAACACTGTATACACTCTTGGAAAAAAGGTATTCAACTGTACTATTGCTTGTTTCTGGATCGCTACTTTGAACATACACCTTTTAGATGTGCTTGTAGAGTACCTTTAAAACTTCACTCTAGTAGATTTCTGCATATAAACTTGATTTATGGAATATTTTACAATAGTAATTTAAACTGTCAGATCAAAACTGTCATTCAATTTGGAGCTCCTCTTAAGCTCATTTTATACCAGACTACAGCAGCGCTCCATCCAACACACTGGCACATTAATCAGAATCCCCTTTACACTGGACACTGCCAGTACAATATTTAAAATAAAAATAAGCTTATTTTTGTGGTACACAGGTTGTAGGTTCTAGCTAGAAACACTACAAAAATAGTATTTCCATGCTATATTTTGCATGGGTAATAGCACATGGGTAATATTTTAGTCTGTAGTCTACTGCTGCAGCATGCACCTTGGCATGAGGTAAAATTTCATGAAAGTTCTAAATACTGCAGAATGTAAATCTCAGTGGATTAACAAACTTTGTAAATTTTATACAATGGACATGCATATTTATAACGTTTACAGATATTTTCATGTTATATTCATGAAACCAGTGCAAGATAGCACAGAAATGAATGCTCCATAGGTCGGGTGTCATAAGGATTTTGACACCCGATGCTCCATGGAAATGGTGCCACTTAGAGTTGGGGTACTCGATCCCGAACTCGAGTCCATTTATGAACGAACTCGGACTTGTCACACACTCGGGTTAATTTGTACTCGAACTTGACACAGACTCTGACATTTTGTACTCAGTACTTGAGTACAGTCGAGTCCGTGTCATGTGTAACATGAAAAGAAAGACAAAAAATAAATAACAACAAAAAATTAATATAATATAAATTAATATATAATAAAATTAATGAATATAATAACTGCTTGGGGCTCCACCCTGAGGGCTAACAAGCTTTACTCCACAGCAGTGTTTCGAAATGTGGCAACCGCAGTGACAATGGACGACTTGCAATGACATGACAGTCGGAAACCTCCTAAAAGGGGCCCCATGTCATTTCCGTCGACTTTTCGGCGGTAATATTTTCATAAAACAACATCAATGAAGGAAATTGAAGAGCACTTTTCTGTCATGAAGTGAAAAAAGAAAGAGGAAAAAAGAAAGCAAGACAGTGGTAAGTGGATCAGATAATGATGATTGTTTGTTTAAGTATAACAGTAAATAACCGAATGTTGTTATTTAGATATGGAGGACATACACAGTAAAATCCCTAGTGTTGAATTGACAACCAGAGTGTTTATATGAGTCCAATGGACTTATATAAACACTGCAGGATGTGAATTCAACACTGTGGGTGTTAAATCAACACTGGTGATTTTGATGTGTAGTGGCAGCATTTGCACTAGCCAAGGCCCGTAAGCAGCATTTGTAGAGTCAATGCTTAAAATGTGTTGATAAGCAGTGGCCTTATTATGTGGGTTTGGTTCCCTAAGAAAACTAAAAAATCAGTTTGTTTTAGATATATAGTTTGTACTTTGTTTATATTGTTTTCATTTTAAGTGTTTTTCACTGTTTGATTGTTCTATATATTTATATTTTATTCTTTTTTTCTTAGATATTTTTATTTACATTTATTTATAATTTTTAATGGTCTTTTGACCTGGAGTTTTTTTTTTTTAAAAGGATTTAAGTTTTTATTGTTCTTTGTACTTATAGTTTGAAAATTGCACTTATGTGAACATTTGAAATAAATACAAAAGTTTAGATTGTATACATTTTTGGTTGGTGTCAGATTATTTATAACATAATAGTGATGAACACTGGTTGGAAGGGCCCCCTGAGAGGGGCCACAACAGACTCTAGAATCGCCCCTGATAACAAGAAATAAATGAATGTCTTCCTGCCTGACCAGGGGGCTTTCTGTGCGCACACACTTGAAACGCCCGCACAGAAATCCGCCTCATCGTGCAAGTACCGATTTGAGTTCTCTTTAGTGGCTTATTGCACTTGGACAGTCAAATAAATACACACACATCATGTCAAGATGCAGGTCTGGCCGAGTATTCATGCAAACATAGTCGGTTATGTTTTAAGTGAATGTAAACAGTTGGGGGGGGGGGGATTGAGGTGTGTCAATACAGTATTTTGGATCTGCTGCTATCTGTGTCACAACAAAAGACAAAGAGAAAATCACTCACTCACTCATTTGACTTAATAACTTCAGTAAATATAATAAGAATCACTGTATATGTCACACAGTGAAGTCTATTTTATTTTACTTTTAGTTGCTTTATTCAATTTCCGTAGTATTTCTTACGTGAATACTACTGATAGACCTGCCTGAGAAAACATACCGTTATAATGAAATAAGGTTGTAGTCATATAGCCCATCTCTAAACATCAGCATCTGGTGATTCCAGTCTTGAATTTCATGTAAAATGTGAAGTGTACTTCTTAATGTAGTAAATATCATAAACCCTGCTGATAGGGATTTTTTTTTTTTTTTAATTTCAGGAATTAAAATTTAAAAAGTTACAAGAACAGAACTGTGTTCAGAAATGGGTTTGCTGTCATTCATAGACAGATTAAAAGCTGTAATAAAGCATGAAGCTTGTTATGACATGCTGCTAAATGTAACTCTACACTGTACTCTCTTTCTCAGCCTATATAACTGTGGGAGAGATGCATCAAATCACTGAAATGTCAAGTCGAACTTGAGGACACAGTATTGTGTGATACAATAACAAAACAGGCTTGTATTTTCATACACTTGTAATATAATAAAAGGTCTACATATACCTTTATATCCCTTTTTTTATTTGAAAACATTTAATGATAGGAAACTAGTTGCGGTGCTGATGACAGGAAATACAAATATTAAATGGCAAGATGTAATAGTGGTATTTTTTGTTATATTTATGATACCATTGGTTTGTGAAGGTTAAAATATTCATTTAACAGCTCAGTGCTGAGTTTACAACTTTTTACAAGTTTTACAACAACTTTCTGTATTCGGCTATCAAGCACTCGGTCTTGAGTCCAACTCAGCCACTTTTGGACTCAGACTCAAGCTCGATTGGTTAAGGACTTGGTCTCGGCTCAAACTCGACAAAGGTGGACTTGGACCCAACACTGGTGTCACTGTCACTGCTCTACAAAGAACGGTCCAATTATATACCTTATCTTTTTAAACGCTTTTATGTTATTTTTGACTATATGATACTTCCCACCATTTCACATTGTTGCAATTTACCAACTACCCGTCCCCCTCAACAAACCGCTAAAAAATTCTACAATTTAAAAAATATAGTTTCATTATTTGTATTACTAATTAAAAATAATAAAAAAAAATATTTTAATGTAAATGTAATAATTCATGCAGTAGAGGGTTAAAGGTACAATATATCCAATATAAAGGTACAATATAAGTTAAATATACATAAAAGTATATAACCCAGCAACAAGGACAGGTACAGTTTAGTATCCTTTTTCTGAAAGTGTACAGATTATGTGTAATTACACAGACACAATATAACATTTGAGGAGCAGTACAGGTGTTTGTTAAATCTAGAGAGAATGGTTGTCAGATTGATTATGGGTCATATTTTTATCCTCACAGGTGTCTGAACTGGACATAACCTTTCTGATTTCAGCTTTGAATATGTCCCTGTGTATCTCTTGGCTTTTAAACTTCACATACTTAAATATCACCATTATTGTAAGCTGTATTTTTTTGTTAAGCACCTTTTTTCCCCACCCATAATACCACAGTTTTTAATAGCGGTATATACTTAAGAGAAAACCAATAGTAAATGCCACTGTAATCCTAGGAGTTAGGTTTATGCATAATTGAGGCATGGAAATGGCCGAATATCTCTAGAGAAAGGAAGTGTCTTTAGAGAGCTGTGGTACCTTGAAACAGTACGTATTATTCATGTCTCCTTGCCAACAGAATGCACAGCAATTGAATGCTAAGTTCTGTAGTTAATTATACGCTGCAGCTTTCATTTGATAGATTCTTAATGTTTTAATTTATGTCTGTTTAATTAATCTTGTCAGTTTTAATAACCAGCTTTATTCATTTAACAAGGGGGAATGGTACAGCACTATTAGCAGTCAGGGGTAATATCATTCCTCGATGGCAACTGAATGTTTCAAAAACAAACCAAACCCACCTTGGAGCTGGAGCCCTGTTAATTTATGAGGTATCAAATTAACTTGGATGCGAGCTGATGTTTGTTGGTTTCTGAAAATTTATATGCAACAAATTTGCATATTTTAATGGATCATAATGATTACGGTCATATATTTGATTTGTCGTCCGCTGTAAAATGTATTCCAGTATTGCACGTGGATGCTGACCTCAGGGGAAAAAGAAACGCAACTGCATGAATGGCGTGCAAAATAGCGATGCTATCACTCGAGATTTAATACCCCTTGCTTTGAATCATCAAGTCCCACGGGGGTATTTGAAGTTTCTCAATGTAATGATCCCTGGCATCTTTGGGAGTTCAAAGTAAATTGGCCTGGGTTATAAAGCAAATCTTCTGCCTGATCAAAATAGAGGAATCAGCCAGCTATGCTAAATAGAATTCTCATCACTGCTCAACCAGTGCCACAAATAGGTTATCTAGGATAATTACTGTGTAGCTTCATTACCTCCTTATCAAATTAGGTTTCTCTTTCTCTTCAAGCTAGATTTGAGGCTGATTACGAATTTAACCATAAGCTCCTAGAAAAACTCATGAAAATGGAAAAAGGCATTTTGAAGTGGAATGGAAATTACTTCCATTCCGTCCCTCCTGTTTGGCTGCAACTTTCCAGGAGACCCCAATTCAAGTTAAGATGAAAAACACAAGTCAGTGCGAAGCTCAGAGTGTTGCCTCTCTTTCTCTTTTTTTCTTGCTCAACTGTGTTATCAGGCTGCTCGTCTCAGCTCTGTCGAAGATTTAATGTTGATGAGTACGAATAAGGCTTAAGCCAAGTTGCATCAGCATTTCTCATTAAGCTTTTTTTTTTATCGTACACTCTCCGTCAGTCACCTTTCAAATTGAAGAGTAATACTTGCTAGTTGCCATTTTTACTATTGTCTGACTGAAACCAATGCTGTTGCATATTTTATCTTTTTTTTATCTATCACATTGAGTCAAGAGCAGCAGTATTTCACACAGCTGTCTCGGGCACGACAGATTGCAGCGCTAATTTGTCACTGGCTGTCTCTAGTTGCTTACTGCCTTGCACAGTGATTCAAGGTCAGACTGACAGATATGTCACAGCTGGAGCCACTGAGGACTGGCCAGCTCTGCTGCAGCAACACTGAGTGATGAAACAGGAAGAAAGATAGGCAAGAGGACCACAGCATGGCCAAGAGAGAAATTACAGAAAACATTCTTGGTTCATGTGAATTTTTATTATCATTTTTTTCTCCCTAAGAATTTTAAGGTTTATGACCTTAGCCTATGCAGTATATATTTGATTCATTCTTTATTTTCCCACTTGAGTCCCATTGAGATTAAAAATACTTTTTGCACTAGCCTCATAGACATGTTGTGTGAGAGGACACATCCTGGAAGTGTTTCATCATCAGTAAATTGTCTGCCAATCTTCAGGGTGACCCGGAGTCTGTACATAGATTTTTGATTTTTTTTATATAATCTTAAATGATAGAACTCTGGTTTATTTCCTATGTTGATATTTAACATATCAGTAATTATATGTTTATATAGAACTATCCTTGTATTTTCAGTACATTGTTGGCACAAAATAGATTATTTTCCCAACCTGGAATTAGTCACTTTAAGGATAAAAATGCTCATTATACTAAATTTTTTAATAGAAACTTTCACATTGTTATATATTTATGTTTATATACCTTTCCAGTTTCATCCAAAAGTATTGGAATGGCAAGGTCAGTTCTTTGGTTTTTGCTATACACTGAGGACATCTGGGTTTGAGATCAAAAGATGAATATGAATAACAGATCAGAATTTCCACTTTCATTTCCTGATATTTACATCTAGATGTGTTAAACAACTTAGAATGTGCCATCTTTTGTTTGAAACAACCCATATTTCAAGTGATCAAATATAATGGAACATGTGAATGAGAGGTATTTCTTGTTGCCCAGGTGTGCCCTGTTAGATTGATTATTTAAGCAATTAATAGCTCTGAATGTCTACTCTTGGCTTGAGCCTTGGGTTTCACCTGTGAAGACTGGACAAATAAAGGAGAAACCAACATGAAGCTGTCTAGCCATTTTGAAGCTGAGAAAAGAGGGAACATTTATCAGAGCCATTGCACAAACGTTGGGCATAGCCAACACAACAATTTGGAATGTTCTGAAAAAGAAAGAAACCACTGGCGTACTAACAACCAAACATGGAACAGGTCGGCCAAGGAAAGCAACAGCAGTTGATGACAGAAACATTGTGAGAGCTGTGATGAAAAACCCAAAAACAACAGTCAGTGACATCACCAACAACCTCCACAGGGAAGAGATGAAGGTATTACAGTCCACCTTTTGAAGAAGACTTTGAGAGCAGAAAAATAGCAGCCACACCACAAGATGTGTGTGGCTATTGACACTCATCAGCAATAAGAATCAGAAAGCCAGATTGGAATTTACAAAGAAATACAGAGATGAGCCACAAAAGTTCTGGAGCCAAGATTAACATCAACCATGGAAAGACCAAAGTATGGAGAAAGAAAGGATCTGCTCATGATCCATGGAACAAGCTCACCAATCTTTATTAATGATGTAACTCATGAAGGTTGCAGTAGAAGGAATTAAGAAGTCTACAGAAACATTCTATATGCCAATTTACGATAAATGCATCCAATCTAACTGGAATGAACTTCATCATGCAGCAAGACAATGACCCAAAACACACTGCCAACGCAGTAAAGGACTTCAGCAGGGGGAAAACACGGAAGGTTTTAGACTGGCCATGCCAAACACCAGAAGTTAACACATTTGAGCATGCATTTCACCTCCTGAAGAGGAGACTGAAGCCTGGAAAAGCATCATAAAAAAAGAATGCAACAGTTTGGTGTTTTCAGTTAGTGAAAGGCTGGCTTGGTGCGGTTCTTGCAAGCAAGGGATATGCAACCAAATATTACGTGTTATTTATATTAATTTACTTAAAGACGATCTGTTCCTATACTTTTGCTCACCTAGAAATGCCACCAAAGTTGCCATGTTCTAAGTTGTTTAACACATCAAGTTGTAAATATCAGGAAATGAAAGCATTTCTGATCTATAGCTCATATTCATCCTTTTATCTGAAACCCAAGTGTCTTCAGTATATAGCAATAACAAAAGAATTGTCCTTGCCATTCCAATACTTTCAGAGGGGATTGTATGTACCTGGTAATGAAAATCCCAATGCATTAACAACCTAAATGAAGTACAGTTAACAAGTTATGAGTCAGACTATCAAACAAATGATATCTTAGCAAATATAAAACCCTGAATATAATGGAGTTTGTGTGATATTTCTCATTATAAAATAATTATAAAGCAAATATGATTAATAAGCCTACTTCTAGATATTTATATTCATTTCAAACTTGAGATTACAGCCTTAAATTGGCAGATAAATTTAAAGCATTCAATTTTTAGAAAGAATCAAAATTATCTGTCAGTAGAACAACACAGTCTCACATTTGTTTAATAATAATCTCATAATTCTCATAATGAGAATTCAACAGCACTGTGGTATAATTATATATTCTCTAATACCTCTTACATTAATTAAAGTCACTAGATCAGATCTAGATTCTTGATTTTGCCTTATTATTTGGATTGTTGTTTTGTTACAGGACACACACACTTCATTTTTAACTTGTCTGAGTTACATTGTTACTTCTATTTGTTTTTCCCATTTACAAACCATGGGGGATGCAAAAATTTTGCACTGTGTGTAACTATAGTGACCTAGAAAGTGAAGAAAAGTAATAGAGTGCATCTACTTCCATTATTGCATCACAAACAATGAAGCTAAAGAGAGAATGAAGACATTTCATAGATAATTTATTAGATGAAAGATCCCCATTAGGGGCACAGAGCTTGCTGGATGTGCAATCAGAGATGAGGAATCCCACTACCACCATGTTGCTAACGGCAGAATGACAGGTGGATGTAAGCACATTTTACCCCATTATTTATTGACGACTGAATGTAAGGATGATGCAATACAGTTTTCTCTGTTTTCGGCTTGAACACATAGTAGCTCTTGGCTTCTTTCCCCCTCAAGGCTCAGTTTCCTTCAGCGAGATATTACATGGTAGGCTAACATTCAATATAGTTAGCATTTCTGCCAAGCATTGCAGTGATGACATGAGTTCCTGTGCTGAAATATGCGATTGAAATCGCTTGTTTTGCTCCTGCCATTAAACAAAACCTTCTTGGAGTAAGCTTCAACTTAAACAATGGAGGTTACAATGAGGCTAGCCAGCTTGTGATGCAATCCATGGCACAGGCAATAGCTGACATTTACGATGTCGAACTTAATCCATCACTAGAAATGATTCAGTAACAAAAATGTCATGCTCAGACTATCCATCTGCTCTGTGTACATATAACTCTAATGCATTTTGAAAGGTGTTTTATGCTGAGTTAGATGAGGTAGTGATTTTTTTTCACTGCAGAAAAAATACAGCATATGTGCTACAGATATAACAGCAGTTCTTCTAATTGAAATATTAAAATGTGAATGTTAAATGCGGTAATATGACCGATAAACTAATTTTATTGTAATTGATCAACAAAAACAGCCTTGAAATACAGTACTAATCTGAGGGAGGGTAAATTTTTGCTTTCTACCAAATGTCACTGCTTGGTCATTTGGATGTACAAGATATTATTTACATCAGTAGCGGCTGGTTTATGGGAAGTAATAGTAGAGACCCATTGGGGCGGGAATCACGCTGCCCATGCTGTGGCTTCAATGTTTCAAAGAACATTTGCATGGGCGTGAGGAACAGCAAACACCTAATTGGGCTAGTTTAAAAATACTCCACAGCTACCAAGATCTTGTTTTATAGCAAATAATCGGAATTAAATCTAATAATTTTCTCCAAAAGAAAGGCAAAGTATAAGTTCAGACATTGGGTTTATGATGTAAAAAAAACATTTCCATTGTTAGATAATTTGCAAAGGTTTATGGAGGGGATATTATGGAGGGGATAAAGTCAGCACAGCAGACATGCTGAGACAAAGGTTATCCTATTTCAAATCTGAACCTGTGTTACTGTCTACTTTAAATTGCCCCTAGGTATGAATGTGAATGTTTGTGTGGTGCCTTGTGATTGACTGGCGTCCCATCCTGGGCGAATTCTCCTGCCATGTTCCCAGTTTTCCTGTGATAGGCTCCAGATCCTGAACCCTGACAAGGATACCAAAGACGAATGAATGAAGATATTTAATATATATTAAATAGTTAATATTTGTAGTTGTATGGTGGCCTGCAAGTTAATGGAGACACTGTTGTGCTCAAGAAATATTAAATAAAAGTTGTAAAAAAAAATTTCTCAATTTCTTATCATGCAAAAATGCAGAAATTCAGAAATGCAAAATGGCAAATGGAAGAAGTTGAATTTTTACATACACAGCTCATGTCAGTCATTGTTATAGACTCGGTTATGATCTAAACAACATTGCTGTAGAATGAAGTGGCAGAGGCCAGTGAGTCACTCAAAAATATGTTAAAAGTAAATGTTTAAACACTTTACCTGAAGTGTATTTTACTCATCCACTTAGTTTTTTTCAAGTCATTTTCACTAGAGTATCCAGTTGTAGTCGAGTGCTAAAGCTTGAGTTAAGGGCTTTAGCACTTTTTCCAACACTACATGACAATGCTGTGTTTTCAGCTGATTTGCATCTTCCTGGGCTTCCTCCAGTTAAATTTCCTCTGTTGCAGGCAATGGGTTTACACAAAGTTCAAATGAAAAAGAAATTTTTGATACTTCTCTGCAAAGCACCTGCTTGAGTTTTAACAGCATGATCACAGCCAATTAAATCAAATGCAATGCTTGTTTAAAGAGCTAGAACTTTAAAGCAAGTACAGGATGTTAAATTTATCACAATTACTGTTTGTACAAAAATTTTGATGACAGATCACCCATGAAGCCACACTCCACTTCACTGTCAGAAAAAAGAATAGTTAGCTTATAGATAATTGGCTTTAAACCTTTTTTCTTTTCATATTATTTACTTTGAAATCATATTCACCAGTCCCATGCTAGGCTCGTCATCTAATAAACTATGACCCATGAATAAGAAACAAACTGAAGAGGAGACCTACAACCATTGTGAATTGTTTACAGGAGAAACAAAGCAAAACAAGAATTTGTAAGATGTCTCAATGCAGTAATTAATCTTTAGCCCATGGAAAAGGTTAATCATTTAGAGGTACAGTGGTCAGAGTATGATCCAGTGTCCATTTGCCTGAGAAAGGCAGAGATTGAAGTCATTGTGTGGGCAAAATACTGTCCCCCCCATAGACCCAGTGCAATTACTCTTCACTCCCCACGCTGTTTTATCTGTTCCCTCATACATCAAAGCAATAACTTCTTCAAAAGGCCAGCCTAGGCAAAGCTCTCTGCAGGGCTGCTTTATGGATCCGCTTTGGGAGGCTCTGTCAAGACATATTATCTTGGAGAATTAATAAGACAAAAATACTTTGCCTAGCATAAGCAACCCCAGCTAAGTATTTTGTTCCAAAAGAAATGTCACCAGTTTTGCATTACTCCATCATGCTCAGTCGAAAACCACTGTCACATGTCAGGATGTCTGAAATCAATTAATAAATTGTATTGGATCAAATGCATGTGAACTTATTATTAGGCCCTAAACTGCAAGTGATGAAGAAATGCGGTGTCATTATTTCTACTTAATATCTCATTACTGCAACTCATTATTTTGAGATATTATGTTATTATTTTGACTTGTTAATTTAATATATAATGTTAAAATATTGAGATATTAAGTAGAAATAATGACATAATTATACAACTCACTATAAGTTTTAATAATTAAAAATATTTTGGTACTGTATATCTTAGTATCTCAAAATACAAATGGACAGCTACCTGTATTTGCGCAAAAATGTTTTAGGAAAACAAAATAATAATACAACACATGCTTATTTTATGTCACAATATTTACACTATTTTATATGCTGCCTATTTCTAAGACTACTGTAATCCATCACCATTACTGTGTCACATCCCAGACATTCCCCAAAAACCACAGGCAAACAATAATTAATATCAAGGACATTTGGAGTGTAGCAGCGAAACAAGTTAAAAGGTTCCCTTGACAAAGAGAAAGTGGCAGGATCGTTAGGGTGGCTGGGTCTTAGCGGCAGTTGGTGGTGTTGGTGGTGGGGAAGCTGGGTTAATTGCAGCCGTCTCCTGCATAGCACGAGCTGATGTGCACTGACTGGCTGTCGGTCCCTCTCGTCAACAGGACCTTGCAGTTTGTGGTGATTGGTGACGAGGGACACTGACAGCACCCCATTTTGTCAAAGCACTCCTGTCACAGCCTGCTCTAATGCCTGGTAAAAATAATTCCCCTTGTTCCACTTCTGAAGGTTTTCCATAAATATAGGTTTGTGGCAGATGCCACTGCTCTTAGCATGGGTGGGGGGGTTTGGGCGGGGGGGGGAGTATTTGTTGGGCAGATAAATGCCAAATGAACAGTTCTCTAAAGTGTCCTTTATAGAAGCATAAAGAATGACAAAGCCACCATAGATTTATGTTTTTAAATCCTCAGATAGACTAACCTTGGGGAGAGAGTGAGTCAGCACTCTTCAGGACTCAATTAAAAGCATTTTGCAGCTTACAAAATGCAGTGTGTGTGTGTGTGTGTGTGTGTGTGTTTGTTTGTGAAGGGCTTCTGCAGCAACCTGAAATTACGGTGCCACTCCGTGTGCTTGTAATTGATGCCCTACACTTATTTGCTGTATGAATACGCTGTTTTCTTTAACAGGTGGAATTGGTGTAATTCTTTACCGTTATTGATTTGTTACTGTCTCACCAGCTTGACTAATGAAGGCGATTAAGAGGCCTATTTTCTTGATGATACAGACATTAAGAATACCACTGGGAAGTGGTCTCAAGCACAAGCAACAGATGGGTTTAGTTCATCTTCTCAGATGATACACTGTCTCTCTCTATCTATCGTCTTCTTCAGTCATGATGTACATAGAGATTGGGTAATTGTTAAACCTTGGAAGCTCCTTGGAACACATTGTAACTCAGTGGAAGATTTTCTTGAACTTTCTTGAAAGTTTCTGTTTTGACTGAGGCTGGTGTTCGCAGAGACTACTGGCGATAGCCATGGCTATGTGTATTGAAAGTATTTTAGTGTAAAAATGCACATGGGCAGAATTGAAAATTCAGATGGAAGGTTTTGGACTGAAAGCAGAAATACAACCCCAATTCCACAAAAAGTTGGGACAGTATGGAAAATACAAAAAAAAGTGTCATTTAAAAATTCAGTTCACCCTGTACTATATTGAAAATATATTATGAACACATTATTTGATGTATTATTTTGGGAATTTATTTATTTTTGAAAATATATACTCATTTCAAATCTGATGACTGCAACAGCTGATTATTTACCACCTTTTCCTTTAATAACACTTATTAAGTGTATGTATTCCAGAACCCATGTCAGTATATCCATTACAAACTCATGACTGTTTTTAAGACAGTGACGTCTGAGGGATCGGAGATCACGCGCATTCAGAAGTGGTTTTCGGCCTTGCCCTTTACGCACCGAGATTTGACTGGATTTTTAAAATCTTTTAACTATATTGTGCACTGTAGAAGGTGAAATGCCCAAAATTTTACCGATTTGTCTTTGGGGAATGTTGTTCTCAAAGTGTTGGATTATTCGCTGATGCATCTGTTGGCAGATTGGCAAGCCTCGACCCATCCTTGCTCTTAAAGGACTAGGCCTTTTTTGGAGGCTCCTTATATACTATGATTAGACGATTGCCTCACCTGTTTCACATCACCTTCTTATTTCAACTTGTCACATCGCTATTAGTCCTAAATTGCCCCGTCCCAACTTTTTTTGGAACCTCTTGCATGCATAAATTTCAAAATAAACGTTTATCTTAAAAAAAAAAAACTGTGCAGTTGATTAGGTAAAACATCAAATACCTTGTCTTTATACATTTTTTTGTTTAAATACAACTTTACAAAATCACTCCACTTTGTTTTTATTAGCGTTTTCCATACTGTCCCAACGTTTTTGGAATTGGGGTTGTATAGGGTGCCTAAAACTTTTGCACAGTACTGTATCTATTCCAACTATAAAATTTCAATTTATAAATTTATCCCAAAAGAGCAAGCCAGAGGTGATGGTGGGAATGAAAAACTCCCTGAGATGACATGAGGAAGAAACCTTGAGAGGAACCAGACTCAATATGGAACCCATCCTCATTTGGGTAAGATTGTAAATAATTTCCCTTCTACAATTGTATATAATATAGTCAAAAACTGCAATTGTCTAACCAGGAACTTATGAATATGCACATCAGAGTAATTTCTGAATTCATTATTGTTTTAACTTGAAGACTTGAAGTGCAAAACTGTTTATGCAATTGTAGTCCTAAGGCTATCCAAGGAAGAACATCCACAACCATAATTATAGTTTCTATGTGGTACCATCCACAATAATCTCATTGAACTTTAGGCTGAAGTGCTCAAAAAGGAATTTGAAAAGCAAAGTCATGGGGTCATCTACAGTGGGGCCCAAAAGTCTAAGAACTCATGGGATTTTTTTAAATTGAAGCATGTGTTCAGATGACACACTGATGGAGCTGATCTAACATGGATCGTCAGGTTTTACACAAACTTGTGGAGTCTGTGTCAGCTTGAGTGCACACTGTCATTAAAGCAAAAAAAAGGGGACATACCAGATACTAAGAAATTCTGAAATTCATGTAGATATTTATATGATTCTATGATTCATTCAAGCTGTTGCTGATAATATAATTTGTAATGAAAACCTTTGTGTTTAATTGAAAAAGAATGCTAAACAGAAGCATTTTCATGAGTGCTCTCAGACATTTGGACCCCACTGTATACTGTATATGAAACTAAGCATGTGTGTTTCAACTGAACATATTTAACCACTGTAATCCCCTCATTGTTCCCTCATAAACCTACAGTTACAACCATTCTTGGGTCCTTCAATTTGACCATAAGTAATTGAACAGTGACAACAACAAAATTAGAATTAAGCAAGTCCAGTACAGGCTCATATTCACCCTGTGTGGAACCTTGTCTGTCAGAAACTGAAACCTTTGATCCATGAATCTGTCTATAAATGGTACTGGACCCTGAGGAGTGAAAAGAAAATCGATAGTTGTTTTCAGGCTGGCCATACCGAAGCTTAGATATACACCACAGGCCGAGCTTTGGGAAATGCATCTGAATGACTTATAGCACTTAACAAAGAACGTTGTATGATATATTTCACTAAGAAGGTTTTGGGAAATTCCAGCATGATGGATGTGACATTTGCACTCACACTGGCTAACAAACTGTCTCACAGTGGAGACAAGCTTAGGATCAATGAGCCAATTTGCATATCTTCTCATTTAATCTCTTGAGGTTAATGCAGAGAAACCTTAAAAACTTATGCATTGATTTACATGTTTCAAATACATAGCAATTTCAACCAGAGAAGCTAAATACAGTAAAATATAGACATCAGTGAACACTGTGCAAGTTTTCCTGTGCTCAAAACTTTTTTACATGTTAAGGTTGACATTTGCACGAAATCCTTTATTGTAATGTTAAAAAAAATGTTCCAGCAATGTTCTGAAAATGTGACATATTAATGATTTCCTTCACATAACATTTACATTTTCTTAAAGCATTTGGCAAATACATTTATCCAGAGTGACTTACAAAAGTGCTTTGAAGTATCTGTCAATAAATACATCCTCATACTGGTTCAGTGACTAGGTCAGGGACTAAGAGTACTATCAGTCTGAAAACCCTGCTAATTTAAGTACTTCATGAAGAGGTAGGTCATTAGTCATTGTTTGGCAACTCCACTGTTTGTTCATCTAGGGGAATTTCATTCCACTGCCTAGACGCTAGACCAGAGAAGAGAATTGATGCAAGCCTTCCTTGTACTCTGAGAGATGGTTGGTCCAACCGAGCAGTGTTAGATGATCAGAGGGCGCGTAGTGCAGTGCGGGGTATGATTTAAGTGCTTTAACCCTCCTATTATGTTGAAAAAAAAAGAGTTACATCCATTATGCTATGGGTCAAAATGACTTCTACAGTTTAAATACACACAAAAAACAGCAAAGAACAGCTTAAAAATAAGCCTTTATATGAGAAGAAATATAGAAGAAATATTTTATATAGAAGAAATATTTGCATATAAGTTCATGACCCTAAATGAGGAAAAGTCAAAGAATTTCAAAGAGTAAAAGAGAGATTAAACAGTATTTCAGACATCTCAAATGTGGAAATGGGTCAAATTGACCCATAACATAATAGGAGGGTTAAGGTGAGAAACGTTCATCTTTACATAAAAATATCCACTAAGCATTGGAACCAGACAAATTGAACATTCAAGCTACCTTATGTGCCTATATCTGTAAAAGAAAATAAATTCAGAAAATATTCTGCTAACTTAATATTTTTAGCCAGGATCTTGAAATTTATTGTGCTCAGTCACACAATATATGTATAAAATATGCAGCCTTTGTTATCTACTGTCAGCACTGAAGGTTGTTACTTACTTTACTAAATTTAACTGACTATCTTCAAACTAAGTAATTTATAGGCAAAACCTTTACTCTTAATTTTTTTTTTGCCACTGATGGCTGGACACGATATTGAATGGAAGGTCCAAAAAAAATAAAAAATCCATAACCTACTCATAGGTCAGCATTACTATTATGGTTGAGTCTCATTGTAGGCCTAAAACTATTAAACATACACATAGCAACACGTTTATTGATAGACAGATAGACGTGATACTTTTTAATCATGGTTTATTTTCAAAATCAAAAATCACGTCATTCTATCATCAAGCATTAACAGCTAAAAGAAAAGCTGTATTATTCAGCTCTTTCATTCAAACCACACAAAACTTATGGTTCTTTTGTTTTTCTCTTTGTGTAATTGAATAGACAGTCTTTGCTTAGTCTATTTTCTTTTAGTTTCTCCAAAGACATCTTGAATTATCAGCCATCAAGAAAGCAATCCACCTTGTTCATGCTTATTACACCAGATATTGAATTTTATTTTGATAACTTTATCAATCACTATTGATGGTAGGTTATGGATGTGTCAGTGAAGTGGTCTTAAATAAATTAACCCCAAAGCATATGAAGTCTATGGGGTATTTTACCAATCTGAACATGACTGTCTTCGATGAGTGTCTGAGTGAGTCTACAGTTTAGGCTAGAAAGAAATCAGCGACATCAACAGAACACAGATGAAGACATGTTTAATGGAACTTGGGAGATTTCTGTCCCTCCATTTACAGTCCATGTAACCAAAACTTGTTCATAAAAACAAGCTCCAAAAAGTTCATAAAGGCATCATAAAAGTAATCCATGTGACTCCAGTGGTTTAATCCCAATTTTATGAAGCAATACAAATGATGTTTGAGCGCAAAAAAATATCAAATTAAAAAAAATAAAATTAAGTTTTTATTCACAAAATATCTTCATTTCCACATAGATCTCCAATGTCTGTTCACGATTGAACCATGACGCATCCGTGTTGTGTTGACGTGAGACTGGACAGAAAAATGCAAGTCTTCCTCTATGTTGATATCTGCAGACATCTTTGCTCTGACATCAACACAACATGCATGTATATAAGTGAAAGTGAAGATATTTTATGAATAAAGACTTCATTTTAGTTTTTGCGCACACAAAGCATTCCTATCAGTTCATAAAATTGGGAATAAACCACTAGAGTCACATGGATTACTTTTACAATGCCTTTATGAACTTTTTGGAGCTTGAAAGTTTTGGTTACGTAGACTGTAAATGGAGGGACAGAAATCTCCCAGGTTTCACTAAAAATGTCTTAATTTGTGTTCCGATGATGAACAAAAGTCTTATGGGTTTGGAACGACACGAGGGTGAGTAATTGATGACAGAATTTTCATTTTTGGAGGAACTATCCATGTTATCCTTGCACATTGTTTTGGTAAAAATATATTTTACCAAAACTGTGAAAATATTTCATTTAGGCTACTTTCTAACCTTGACTAGGCCTTCTGCCTGCAAAGATCATGTTGTGTGAGGAACCAATTTAAGAAACACAGCAGGAAAAACAGTAATTCTGCATAAAGATATCTAAAACCTTGCCAAGTGTTATTTCTTCACACAGTGAATATCATGCTTTGATCAAGATGTTGGATAACTACATGCCTTAAGTGAAAGTGACACAAGTCTTATCAGTTCAGTTTGTAATTAAATACTGACTATCAAAATGTGCACCATGCTCCTGCACCGTCAAACTAAAATGATCAAAATCAAACTGATGATTAAAATCTTCAGAATCAAATTGTTTAAAAAATCATCAAAACAGAAGGGCGCTTTCAGGCTCTGTACAGACAACAGCAGATAAACGTTGAAAATATTTAAATGACCTAATAAACTGTAATTTAGCCAGCAGAACTGACTGAATTAATTAGAGATTATTTAAGCAACAATGTTAGCATGAACAGAGATCATTGAAGTGAAGAGACGACGATGAGGTTCCTGTTTAAATGCTGTGAGTGACTTTTAGCTCAGGTGAGGAGACAGAATTTTCTGTGGGTGATGCTGATAATCAAAATGAGAAATCATTTGCCATTGTAAACATCCAACCATCCATTTTCTATACTGTTTATCTTACACAGGGTCACAGCATGTCTGGAATCTATCCCAGGGAACATGGGGCACAAGGTGGGGGGCATCCTGGCTGGGATGCTAAACCATTACAGGGCACAGTCGCACACATATTCATACACTATGGACAATTTGGGAATGCCAGTCAGCCAACAACACATGTCTTTGGACTGGGGGAGGAAACCAGAGTGCCCAGAGGAAACTCCAGAATCCCGGGGAGAACATTCATTCCCTGCACACACAGTGTGAAAACGGGATTCGAGCCCCCAACCCCTGAGGTGTGTGGCAAGCGTGCTAACCATTAAGCCACCGTGCCCCCCCCCAATTTGTAAACATATAATTCTTTTTAAAAAAATTCCATAAATAGTTGAGGAGAAGTAGGTAGGTGAGGCATATTTCACTGGAATTAGAATAAAATCTTTAAATTGGATTTTCTCTATGTAGTAGGAAATGTAAAGGTTATTTACACATATTTATTATTACTTTACATTCATTTAGTCATGCATTATGTGTGACAGAATGTGATCTGAAGAGCCACTGAAGTATAACTAGAAAGAAGCAACAGTGTAAGACAAGTGCACATTTGTCCTCCTTCTCCTTCCTCCTTTTGTGTTATTACACTCTAGAGTGTACTAGTGTTTTATTGAGAGTGTTCTGAAGGAAACAGGGTAAGAAAACTATTCAGGAGTAACACATAATTTTCCTGTTTAAAAGACCATATTAACAACCTCAAATTCATCAAAACCGGTTATAATTAAGAGTGTGATTAGTGAAAATGTCCAGTACTTTTCTGGTCTGTAGCATTGCTCCTATAAATACTTCTATTTGCATTTTTTCAATGTCCAGTCAGAGGGAACCTGAAGCTCAGACCACGATATTACAAATGATTTGTCACAGACATTTTCTTTTGTGCTAAACTGTCGTTTATGTGCTTTGACCACTGAAATTCACTTATACCCTGTTCCACAGTTGTCTTAATATTACTGTTTAATATTACCTGTTGCTGTCAAGCCCATGACAGAGCATGAAGTGATAAAAAAAAAGTCTGTGATGATCCACGGGGAGCATCTGTCACCACAAGCACCAGTTCTTACTGGTCAAATTGGTAATGAACCAAAAGCACTGCACAGTGGTACTGCATGACTCGTTAACTTTCAAACTCATTTCATCCTCAGTTGGGAAGGCTTCCAACATGAGAGTACAAATCCACTGTGAGGTTCTGGGGTATACAATTTCTTCTTCTATTTATTTATTAATACATATCTAAAACAAAGATAATTTGGCAAGGAACTGGAGGATAAAGAAACGGGTGCAGAAATCTGAGGAAAGATATTAGCTCAGCTTTGGAGGAAACGTAAGTAAATATCCAATAATTTTACTTTAAACACTTAAGAAATGAGAAGTAATCACATAGTTATGGTTTACATTACAGCTAGAAGGTTTTTAACAGCAACATTAAATGCATGTATTTACTGTGTGTAAATACAGTGAATATGGGCTGTGGTTAGGATTCGAAAATGCATATGAGATAAAAGTAGTAGTGGATTGGTTTATTCATTTTCATAAAAATGAATGAATGAATGAGAGCAGTTGTATCTTTTTTGTCTGAACTATATGAATTATCTCCTGAAATATACTCCCCTCTGAAACTATTGAACAGAAAGGCCAATTCATTTGTTTATGCTATACGCCAAACACATTTAAATTTGAGATCAAAAGATAGAAATGAGATGAGAGTCTGGTATTTACATCTAGATGTGTTAAACAACATAAAACATGAACCTTTCGTATCAGATCACCCAATTGTTATAAGAACAGATAGTCTTGAAGTAAATGAAAGTAAATAACAGTTCATTTTTGGTTGTATATCCCTTGGTTGCAATAACTGCATCAGGCCTGTGATTCATTGACATCACCAAATTGTTGGTTTCTTCTTTTGTGATGCTTTTCCAGGCTTTTACAGCAGCCTTTTTCAGTTATTGTTTGTTTCATGGGGTTTCTCCCTTCAGTCTCCTCATAAGAAGGTGAAATGCTGCTCAACTGGGTTAAGGTCTGGTGATTGACTTTACTAGTCTGAAACATTCTACTTTTTCCGCTCTGATAAAGTCCTTTATTGAGTTGGCAGTGTGTTTTGGGTCATTGTCTTGCTGCATGTTAAAGTTCCTCCCGATTAATTTGAATGCATTCCTCTGTAAATTGGCAAACAAAATGTTCCTGTAAGCTACTGAATTAATTTTGCTGCTACATCATCAATAAAGATTAATGAGATTGTTCCAGAAGCAGCTGTGCAAGATCAAGCCGTGAAACTACCTCCACCATGTTTCACAGATGACCTTGTTTGTTCTGGATCTTTCTCCACACTTAAGCCTTCCCATCACTTTGGTAGAGTTTAATCTTGGTTCCAAAACTTTTGTGACTTATCTCTCTATTTCTTTGCGAATTCCAATCTGGCTTCCCAATTCGTATTGCTGATGAGTGGTTTGCATCTTATGGCCCATATATTTCTGCTCTCAAAGTCTTCTTTGACTGGTGGACTGTAATAGATACACACCTGCCCTGTGGAGGCTGTTGGTGAATCACTGACTGTTATTTTTGGCCTTTTCTTCAGAGCTCTCACAATGATTCTGTCATCAGCTGTTGTTCGTTTCCTTGGCCGACCCATTCAGTGTCTGGTGCTCAGTACACCACTCGTTTCTTTCTTTTTCAGGACATTCCAAATAGTTACGTTGTCTATGCCCAATGTTTGTGCAATGCCTCTGATTGAGTTTCCCTCTTTTCTCCAGATTCAAAATGGCTTGCAGTTCTCCCATCTACAGCTCCCTGATCTTCATGTTGGCTTATTCTTTTTTATAACAAATGCAGACTTCACAGGTGAAACTGAAGGTAAAATCAAAAGTAGATGTTCAGAGCAATTTATTGTTTAAACAATCAAACTAACAGGACACATGTTCCAATATTTTGCTCGCCTACAATTTGGGTTGTCTGATACAAAATGTGCTACACT
Source organism: Ictalurus furcatus (assembly GCF_023375685.1). NCBI lineage: Eukaryota > Metazoa > Chordata > Actinopteri > Siluriformes > Ictaluridae > Ictalurus > Ictalurus furcatus. The sequence continues at coordinate 16,430,267 of NC_071272.1, forward strand.
GGTGTTTGAAAGTTTGTGAACCCTTTAGAATTTTCGATATTTCTGTATAAATATGGCCTAAAACATCATCCAATTTTCACACAAGTCCTAAAATTAGACAAAGAGAACCCAATTAATCAAATGAGACAAAAATGTTATACTTGGTCATTTATTTATTGAGGAAAATGATCCAATATTACATATCTGTGAGAGGCAAAAGTATGTGAACCTCTAAGAGTAGCAGCTAATTTGAAGTTGAAATTAGAGTCAGGTGTTTTCAATCAATGGGATGACAATCAGGTGTGAGTAAGTGCCCTGTTTTACTTAAAGAACAGGGATCTATCAGAGTCTGATCTTCACAATACATGTTTGTGGAAGTGTATCATGGCATGTGAGGACCACAGAAAAAGAGTTGTTGATGCTGTAAAATCAGGCTGTGAAAGGTTACAAAACCATCTCAAAAGCATTTGGACTCCACCAATCCACAGTCAGACAGATTGTGTACAAATGGAGGAAATTCAAGACCATTGTTACCTTCTCCAGGAGTGGGGCCCAACAAAGCTCACTCCAAGAATAAGATGTGTAAGATGTCAGCAGGGTCATAAAGGAGCCAGGGTAACTTCTAAACAACTAAATACCTCTCTCACATTAGCTAATGTTAATGTTCATGAGTCCACCATCAGGAGAACACTGAACAATAATGGTGTGCATGGCAGGGTAGCAAGGAGAAAGTCACTGCTCTCCAAAAACAACATTGCTGCCTCTGCAGTGTGCTAAAGATCACAAGGACAAAATAGAAGCCTGTTGGAAAAATGTTTTTGGGATGGATGAGACCAAAATAGAACTTTTTGGTTGACATGATAAGTGTTATGTTTGGAGAAAGGAAAACACTGCATTCCAGTATAAGAACCTTATCCCATCTGTGAAACATGGTGGTGGTAGTATCATGGTTTGGGCCTGTTTTGTTGCATCTGGGCCAGGACAACTTGCCATTATTGATGGAACAATGAATTCTGAATTATACCTGTGAAGGAAAATGTCAGGACATCTGTCCATGATCTGAATCTCAAGAGAAAGTGGGTCATGCAGCAAGACAATGACACTAAGCAAACAAGTCATTCTACAAAAGAATTGTTAAAGAAGAATAAAGTTAATGTTTTGGAATGGCCAAGTCAAAGTCCTGACCATAATCCAAAAGAAATGTTGTGGAAGGATCTGAAGCAAGCAGTTCATGTGAGGAAACCCACCAACATCCCAGAATTTAAGCTGTTCTGTACTCAGGAATGGGCTAAAATTCCTCCAAGCCGACATGCAGGACTAATCAACAGTTACCGGACACATTTAGTTACAGTTATTGCTGCACAAAGGGGTCACACCAGATACTGAAAGCAAAGGTTCACATACTTTTGCCACTCACAGATATGTAATATTGGATCATTTTCCTCAATAAATAAATGACCAAGTACTGTATGATATTTTTGCCTCATTTGTTTAATTGGGTTCTCTTTATCTACATTTAGGACTTGTTTTAGTTCATATTTATGCAGAAATCTAGAAAATTCTAAAGGGATCAAACTTTCAAGCATGTATGTGTTATGTCATTTAATTCACCTACATATAAATACCAGGGTAAATAAGCTGAAATTCTAAAATCTCTTCTCATATTCATCTTTTGATCTTAAACCCAAATATCTTCAATCTATATCAAAAATAATTTAATTGGCCTTGCCTTTCCAGTAGTGTTGTAGGGGACTGTATTTGAGCTATATCATTAATGGACCATAATCATGTAATAGTACCACACAGAAAAGTCTCATTTTAAATAATGTTACACGTTGTATGTTTACGTCTATAATTTTGAGAACAGCCTATTCATTATACCTCTTGATTTACACAGCTTGATTTTAGAGAACACAGGCTATTTGGCATTGATGTTTTCATTTCTCACACACACACACACACACACACACAGACAGAGAGAGAGAGAGAGAGAGAGAGAGAGAGAGAGAAATGTGCAGTAGAAAGGGTGTGGTAAGCAAAATAAATTGAGATTGAGCATCTGTGTAAAAAGGTTTATGAATATGATGAATAGGATCCTGCATGGTTTAACAAATCATTTGCACACACTTCAGAGGAAAAATATATGGGTCTAGATTGAAATAATATTTAATAAAAACCTTTTATGGTAATTTAGATTTTACACATTTCAATAACTTGGGAAGGGCGGGTAAGCTTTTAATTCAAGCACAAGTTTTAAGGGCAGATTTAATGTATCACTGCCTCAATCTTAAGCGTGTCCTGCACTTTCTCAGCTTTATACCACTGTAAAATGAAATGTTGGAAATGTCAAGATATGACTTGTGAAACTAAGGGGTACAATGGTGTTTCTTTAATACCGGGTTATATTTCTGCTAGGTGTTTTGTAGTCAAATCCGAAATAGTAAAAATGAAGGGAAATGGGTAATACAGACATGGAGTCATTTCAATTCAATTCAATTCAGTTTTATTTGTATAGCGCTTTTAACAATGAACATTGTCCCAAAGTAGCTTTACAGAAATATATAAATTCAGAATATAGATTTTAAATGTATGAATTTGTCCCTAATGAGCAAGCCAGAGGTGATGGTGGCAAGGAAAAAAAAGAAAAGAAAAAAGAACAGACAATACAATCCGGAACGGTCAATACAAACAGCAATGGTAAAAACAAACAGGAATAATCAGTACAAATGGAGACAATCAATACACAAAATAAACAGGAACAATCAATACAAACAACAGTAAACAACTTTAAAACAACAACAACAACAACAACAACAAAACTTAGTAGTCAAAAGGAATACTAAAAGTTTAAATATTTTTCATGTGTAAAATTAATGTGAAATCATGTGAAAAAAAATCACAAGTGGAAATATTTTATATGAAACATGTGAAGTGCATTGTGTGTTTTTTTTCTTTAAGGACAGTCAAACCGAATGAGGATAAATGATTTTTTAAAAATCACTGAGGCTCTGGAGAGTCACATCTCCTTCCATTTCAGCTTGGTGTCTGCCACTTAAGCAGCTGTCCAGCAACATGCTACCGTTTGCTGGTCGCCTTTGTGCTGCTTGCCATAGGCTGCAGGAATAATTGAAAAATAGTGCTCATCTGGCTTGTCGGGGCCAGGCTGCTCCCATGTGCACATTGTTGCTCTGGGAAAAAACACGCCTTGTTGATGTATGGAGCAGCAATACCGAGGAACCACACTACACTCCATCATGTAGCTTAAAAGAATATAGGAGTTGCTTCATCTTTTCCATCCACAAGTGCATATGTGAAACGCACAAGTTAGTATCAAAATCAACCTAAAGTTTCTGTATGTTCATGCTGATGAAGCCCTTGACTCCATGAAGCAAAAGAGAAGACCAATATCCTGGCATGGGTATCAAACATTATTTTGATAGAGAAATACCACTCTGGACAAAGCTGTTAATCAAATAGTAAATTGCAGCACTGTCGGCTTACGGAACCCCGACATGAAACAGCTAAATCGGGATGGATGGACCATGCCCGTCTTTATCTCTGCCACTATTATTCTTAGTCTGATGTTGTTGTCCTGGATACCAGCCCTGCCATTAATCAACGCAATGGAAATAATGTCAGCAGTCTCTTGTAGACAGTAAGCAAGAAAGAGAGGGCAGAGCCAGTCAGCTCTGATTAATTTGCTTCGTTTCCTAGGACAGAGCTAATTGTAAGATCCATTAACTTGTTATTTAGGCTTGCTCTATATTGGGCTGCGTGTCAATACAGTGCTCTTTATCCAGATCGAGTGCCCTTTCTATATCTGACATCCTCCAAATACATTCATTTACAGCACATGTGCCCACCAAAATAATCACTGTGCTGATGTATCATAGTTTATCCATCTCTTATGTTACTGTGGTTATCACTTAATTTGCAATAAAATAGTTACAGTTAATATAATGATGATACACTGCTAATATTTAGGGCCTAAATACAAGCAATGCATGATAATATGTGGTGATGTACATTTTAATGTGCTGTTTCTTTGCTCAGATCATGTCATGCAGTATCATCTCCTTATCCAAATGAATGCTCTTTCATCTTTGGATCAAAGGACATCGTTCTGTCCTCTGACGGAAAGAGGATAAAAGGCTTCCTGTTGACCAATGTCAGCCAGCTTTCAGAAATGTTTTCCTAGTGCTTTTCCGGAAAATATGAACAAAATGAGGTTTGGTAAATCAAGATTAGATGAGCATGCCACCATGCTCTCCCTTCTTTCAGTCTGGTAATATGACTTACAGTAGATTCAGGTACTGTACGGTATATAGAAGTGTGAGGCATGCAGTGTTTGTATCTAAGCTCTCCACTAGGAGTAGCTCCAGCTCTTGTGTGTGTTCAGCGTCTTGTCTGTGCTGCAGTGCTAGAAAAGGATATGTAGAATAGAAAAACAAATCAAAGACCTTTTAAGCTTCACTGAACTAAATAGGTGCAATCTAAGAGCAATGGTTATCAAAGTCGCATTCGTGAAGTGTAGTCAGGGGGTCCAGTCGTACAAGTCACAACCTACCTTTATCCGTCTTAATATACTTATTAGTGAGTTCCTATAGCCAAATCAACACCTGCATTAACCTGAGTTTATAGCACCAGTAGGCCCACAATGACCAATAAAAAAATGTTGTCTGTTAAGTTACTTTGTTAGTTTGTGAACATCACTTGCGGTTTATTAATGCTGAAGTTCATGGTTTGTTCATTTTAATTAATTCTGTAAATAATGTTAATTAAAGGAATCTAAATGTAAAGCATTACCAGTGAGTTTAATCCAAATTTCAATAACTCAATAGCAAAGAAAGCTCAGGAATTAAAAAAGCTCAAATAAATAGCCAAAGTTCTATTGTACAAATTTAAATAATATTCCTATTATTTAAATAGCTGGATTAGGTTCATTAAATACATCTGTCCTGAGGGGATTTTTTTTTTACACAACATGATAGCATAATTATAAGTATGCCATGACAGTGAGCAAGTACTGTAAACACTATCCTAGCTCTTAGTGTATGCTGTTTATCAAAGGAAATGTTCAGTGAAAAACCAATTATATGCTATTTCCTCCTAAATGTAGTCGGTCAAGACAAATATACTGTCTGACATTTGCTGCTTTAGTTTTAGATAAGCTAATAATGAGTGGAAGTATGTCTCCCCCAAAATATTTTCCATAAATGCACAATAAAAAAAATATAATTTTTCATCAATTTATTTTTTTTTAAATAGCAGTAATAGTCAGGATTTACAAATTTAGGCTCAAAGTGCCATTGTATTATCATGAATATACATTCTTAGAAAAAATGTTCCTTGTTATAAAAAGGTTTTTCAAATTTCTTTTTTTAAACATACGCGTTTTGATTGGAAGATATTTCTTTCTAACTTTCTATGCAAATTTAATTCTGTCTTTAGTTCTGTCAAAAATTTGGAGGTCGGCCCTATAGAGGAATGATGCCAAATGGCACCCAAGGGAAAAAGGTGATTGCACTTAATTCATAATATTTCACATTACAGATCACAATTTTTTTTTTGATAGATTTCAGTGAATCATACACTCTTAAAAAAACAAAAACAAATGCTAAAAACAAATTATAAAACATTATATAATATATAATATATGTGTGTGTGTGTGTGTGTGTGTGTGTGTGTGTGTATATACACACACACACACACACATATATATATATGTGTATGTATATATGTATGTATATATGTATATATATGTATATATGTGTATGTATATATATGAAATATATATGTGTGTGTGTGTGTGTGTGTGTGTGTGTGTATGTATATATTATATATATATATATATATATATATATATATACATACACACACACACACACACACACACACACACACACACACAAATATATATATTTCATATATATACATGAAATGAAAGGTTGAAACCTACTTAAAACCTTCTCTGACAGGAAAACACTGTAACACTGTTTTGAACCTTTAAAGCAGAGGTGTCTAATTGTATCCACAAAGGGCTACTGTGGCTGACGGTTTTCATATCTACCAAGCAGGAGCCACAACCACTAGTTTATTAAAGGCCAAGACCAACTGATTAAACAGGTGTGACTCCTGATTACCGGGAATGGCAACCTGCAGTCACACCAGCAGTCCTTTGATAGTAACACTGGATACCCCTGCTTTAAATGTTCCACCTGGAAGGACAACCCAAAGAACCTTAAAGATCTGTTTTGTTTAGCTGTAGTTAATATGACATCACAGAAGAAGTGGCTTGGGTATTTACGGGAAAGATTTTAGGTGAGACAGAAATTCATTACATGATTGCTACATTATTTCAGTGCAAACTTCAGGAGCAAACATTAGGCACCAAATATCCTGGCTGATTGATTACATCTGGTTGAAGAGGTAATAATGATTTAATTTTTCATCACACCATTCCTTTAATACTCCATTTCTGTGAATGAGCTCCCTAAAAATAAGACGATCAATATGTACGGTATGTTTCACATTTTCTAACTGAAATGGTCACATGCGCACATAGTGAATCAAGAACATTTTAGATTCAAGGGGTATACAGGTATTTTTCATGATTGTCTTGGCATTGACTACATTAATGATCTCAAGAGATCCAGGGTTTAAAAACACAACTGGTTCATTTTCTAAAATGTACTTTGGTGTGTCTAGTTGATCCTAAGGTCCTCCCCCCCCCACAGCAAGTACTGCCTTTGCAATAAAACCTTATGGGGATCAGGTATTCAGCAGTGCTTACCACAATAAAGCAGGCTGCTGTATGCAGCATTTGGAAAAGGTCAGCTTTGGCTTGCTGTTGTGCTGCTACTGCTGGGCCACAAGGGGCACAGGGAGAGGCCGGCCTTTGTGTGAAAGACAGATAAGTCTACAACAGCGGCTTGCATGCATTTTTCCAGCCATCTCACTGCTGTATATGAGCTCATTAACTTTATCAGGCCCTGCTGCACTCAGGAAATGTCCTCTTGGCTGCTGTGGGTGAGCGGTGCTGGATTCAGAGGGCACTAACACCTTCACCTCTTTTTTCCTTCATGGACCAAAAGATGATGAGAGATGTGAGTCAGGATGGCCTTTGAAGGTCTGTTGCTCAATTTAGGAATCAGAAAAGCAGTAGGGTGACAAGGTAAATGTCTAGAAATGATTGGCACTTGAGCACTCATAATTTATTGGAGAGTCCTCCTGTACATGGTCCAGTATTTAAGCTGTAAATAGTGCAGTATTGTCAGGTTTCTCTTCAAAATTGAGCTCTTCATATTTGTACTTGGGTGGCATGGTAGTGCAGCAGGTAGCATTGCTGCCTCACAGCTTCAGGGTGCCTGGTTCAATGTCTGTCTATGTGGGTTTCTTATGGGTCCTGGTTTCTTCCTACTTACAAAAACCCCACTGGTATGTGGATTGACAACTCCAAATTGTCTCTATGTGTGAATAACTGTGAGTGTGTATATATGTGTGTATATCTGCCCTGCAATGGACTGGAGTCCCATCCACGGTTTATTCCCATAATATGTTGTTCCCAGAATAGGTTCTGGATCCACCATGACATTAACCAGGATAAAGTGCTTACTAAAGATCAAGTCAAGTCAAGTGGGGTTTTGTCGTTCCTCTATATATCTTGTATACATTGGAATGAAATGTACCATGGTGCAACATGGAACAGTACACAAGACTACATAAAGTGCAAATACACAACAGTGTGAGACGAGTGCAAAACAATAAATACACAGAAGAAAACAATAAATACACAGGACAGTAAATACACAGGACAATAGATTTACAGAACATGGACTGTAACTGTAAGCTATGTAATCTGTGTAATGTAGCAGCACAAGTATAGCAGCAATACTGCCAGCAAAAACGAGCTCCATAGTATAAAGTGACTGATGCAGCTATGTAAGGTGCATTAGTACTGAGTCTTAAATTGAGTCTTACTCAATGAGGGGGATCCTTAAAGGTTATATGTAGAACCCTACAACATTAACTACAACTAGAACACATTGATCTAGAACCCTTTTTCCTAAGAGTGTCTGGAGAATTAATTAGATTTTCTGCTTTTTCATGTACATGGCTATTACCTGGACTAACAAGTTGCTTATGAGACCATATGCATGCCTGTGAATATGATTTAATAATCTCTGAAAATCTTTGGAGAATCCTAAAAAGGTCCTCTAAGAGAATGAAGTCTGTTCTTGGGATTAAATTCATACCTCAATGCAATCAAAATTATGTTATGCAAATGCAGAGGTATTAAGATAACACTAGAGAAGGCTAACTTAAAATTGAACAAAGACAACAATAATACAAATAGCATACTCATTAAACCATGGGAGCTTTAGGCCAATTCAATACGGGAATCTTTAAAAACAAAAGAAGAAGAAGAGGAAGTAAAACATGTTGAGGTTTCCAGAATGATAATTTAACTAAGAACATGCTTATTCTCTGCATTGCATTCATTAATCTTCAGTAGCTTCTTTGTCCTATTCATGGTTATGGTGGATCATGAGGGTTAAGGGTTGTCCCATTTTCATTTTCATTAGTTTATAGAGCATGACATATCATATGTTTATTTCTTTATAACCTCTTTATAATCATATTTGTCCTTAAGACCCAAAAGAGGTATGATTACCCCTCAAACATATAATATCCATTTAAGAAAACACTTATTTATGCATCAATACGGTTGACCAAAATTATCTACAAGGTGGAATTGAAAAAGATCCATAAACTGTACCTAGTAGATACTGTGACACTGAAATAATATTTTTTCAGGTAGGGTATATGTTTTGCCAGAAACATCAATCTTCAGTTTTGATCGTCAACTCTTACAGGGAACACAACCTTGTTACTGACACCAGTCCTCTGCTTTCTCTTGGTCAAAGCAAAATTCCTACACAATATATACTACCAGTCAAGTTTTTTTTTTAACACTGGATCTCATACCCAGTGTTCCTGGGGTAGGATCTGGATCAACCATGACCCTGACCAAGATAAAGCAATTACTGAAAGTGAGTGAGTACATGAAATACTTTAGAATTAGAAATGGGTATAAGTTAATTTGGTTAATGTTTGTAACTTTTTATTATATGAGACATAACTCTAGATGTAACTAGAAAAAATTATTCAGATCATTCAAATTAGGTAGTTTTAACACACAACATACATTAAATGGGCAAAAGTTTCTGGCCACCTGATTATCACACCAATACTGAATATGATTTTTGAACATTACATTCCAGATTGAGTCCCTTTGCTGTTATAAAATCCTTCATTCTTCTGGGAAGGCTTTCCACTAGATTTTGGAGCATGGTTGTGGGGATTAGTCTTCATTCAGTCACAACAGCAAAGTGATGTCAGGCGAGGAGGCCTAGGTGGCAGTCCATTCATGCTAAAGGTGTTCAATCGGGTTGAGGTCAGGCCTCTGTACAGGCCATTCAAGTTCTTGCACACCAACCTTGGCAAACCATGCCTTCATGGAGCTCACTTTGCGCACAGGCGCATTGTCATGCTGAAACATGCTTTGGCATGATAGTTCCAGTTAAGGGAAAATGTAATAATGCAGCACACAAAGACATCCTACATAATTATGTGCTTCCAACTTTGTGTCAGCAGTTTTGTTTGTAGTTGATACCAACACCATCTAATTTTAAATGGAAGAAAAATTTTAAACTTATAGTAATTTACAGTCTTACAGCAAATGCTTCACCAAAGAAGAAGTTTCACTGCCATCTAAACATATACAAACAAAAAAGGCCTTAAATAGTCCTACATGCACACTCACCAGACCATGCTGTGTAGCTGTTTGACTGCGAATTAGAAAGAGGTCAACTTATCTTCTCAGGGTTCTCAGGGTCCTATGCTTCCTGTTTGTCATTGTGGAAATAACCCTATATTCCCAGCATCCTATGCTCACTCACTGACATTTTCTTGGAAATAACCCTATATTCCCAGAGCCTATGTTTCCATCACATGTTAACACATTTCTACATTATGTTCATGAAAAGATGTGAACATCCATGCCACTGTTTTTACAAATGTAGATATTCTGATATACTCATTAAATAATGTATAAAATAGTGTTAATTAGAAGACACATTTAAAAGCATGTCTTTTTAAATTAGCTTTAAAAACATCTACTTTTAGAGATATCCTTTCACAAGAACAGGGCTCTACGGTAACAATTTCTTTTAGGAGCACTTGTGCTCCTAATTACAAAAATTTAGGAGCACAGTCAAAAATTTAGAAGCACGGTTGAAGCTTAGTTTTTTAGAGATGGTAACATTGATGTGCCACAATATAATGCACAAGTAGGCGTGAGAAAACTTGAGCTGGTCAATTATGACAGACTTTAGGAACATAGTGTGAGCCATGGCAAATTAATTTACCTTCTGATAAACTAAATGTAATATTTTCAGTTAATTTTACAGACTGTATGCAAAAAAAAATTGTTAACCTGTTCCACCTTGTAAACAAATACAATAAACATCAATGTTCAGTCTTTGAAGTCTGCTCCTCTTAAATATATTTAAAGCTACACTATGAGACATTTTCCGCTGTCATGGTTCTGGGCTAGAGCCACTTCTCGATCCGCTCTGTGTATACTGTGTGTATGTCTGAATAATCTCATATAGGATGTGTTTGGGTGAGTTCATTTACCAGTCAGATGAAAAGCACTTTAGTTTAATGGTGTTCATTAGGGATGCACTGATCAGGATTTTTACAGCGATACCAATCCAGATACCAATCTTTTTTTGTTCAAGCTTTAATCAGGAGGTCTGTCATAAACAGTTAAATGTAAGCTCTCTGCTCATGGTCACTGTTAATTGAGTTAAAATAATAGCAATGAGAAATACTGTTGGTTAATTGATAAATAAACAAGCATAAAATATTTATTTTAAAATATCTTAAACAATAAATAGTCCTAATTAAAAATAGACTAACACAAAAATGATCCATATTAGGAAAAAGGCTAATAGCTTTCTAAGGAAATAGCCCACTAAGCTTAATGTCAAATTGATATTAAATGCAACCCATAGTAATTAAACACCATTTAATTTCTCATTTTATTAATATTTTATAACGTTATAATAATATCTATATTTTATATTAAATGATTTATTTATAATAAGCACATTTTCTATCTTTACATTTTATTAGGTTTGTTTGTTTGTTTATCAATTTTAGATGGGTTCCCCCAGTACAATGTTGCCATGTCTGCTGATAATATTGTGTTTTGGAGGGAAATTAAATCAAAACATGGAAACTGGAGTTGATTTTCTAGTGATATCTGGCAGCCGTGAGTTTAAATAAAGTGAATGCGCTAATAAAGTTAGTGAAGGGAGAGTGGCAGTGTACTGTATGTTTACAGACTGAATAGTTGCTACTCTTGATTATGATTGGTGAGAAATTATTTAATAAATAGGTTTGAATTAAACCCACCTTGTTGCGTTAGCATTATTATTAATTTACTGTTGTCTCTACATGAGCAGATCGCAGGTGCAGGTCATTTTGCGGGATCAATAAAAGATGGCGATTGTGAGATCGGCAAGTTGAGAGAAGCAGATGATGTACAGCATTACTCTCGTCATCATAAAGGCTTCTTTGCAGTATTTACACACTTGTTCGGTTAACTGATTAAAAGCAGTTTGAAAGTAACTGTTGCTCGGTGTAGATGCGTTTGAGTTGTAGTTTTTATTCCGCTTGTATTATACAACTCCGAACAGGTCACTTGCACCGGTGGTCCTAAATATTTTTTCACAGTCGCACAAAGTACTTTTCAGTCGCAAATGTGAGTGAAATGGTCCACTGTAGAGCCCTGAAGAAGCTATTTATTTATCTAGTTAATGTTCAGGAAAAATGTTCACGGCAAAGGCCAGACAAGATGGCGGATGTTTGAGGCAGGATTGCGAGTGCTTTGGATAATCTTGAATAAAACCAGTGACCAGTTTACACGGCTACTGATGGGCAAATTATAGTGGGGATGAATTTTTAAACTGTCTCGTTATTAAGATGAAGGCTTTGTATCAGGACGACATTGTTTTATTGCCTGTGAATCACTTTGAGTCAGAATGGATTTAGAAATCTGCCTTAGCTCCTCTCAACACTTTGTAGCACATAAGGGGCTACAAAAGAATCCAAACAACGTTAATTCGTTAGTTCAGAGAAGTTGTCCAAAGATGGACACTACTCTGAACTAACATTTACCTGAGATAAGCAATTATGATATTTATGAACAAAGTGGAAAATTAGACTGGACAACACTTACAGTAAATGATCTTTGGGAATATAAACTATTGACAGAGATGAGTTTAAGTAATATAGAAGTGCCAACTGACACTACTGTGTGTGATAATGTTGATTGTAAGAACCCTAAACATATGCGTGACCTATATGTGATGTATAATGAAATAGTGAACTGTCTAAATAACGCCAATAGACCTTTTTGTCCAAAAATTTTAGGGCTGGTTGGAATGAATATGTATCTGAACTGCATTTGGACGCTAGAGATGCATTTAAAAACAGGGGTTTAATGGGTAAATCTAGGCATAGCCCAGAATATGAGCAAAAGAACGTGCCAAATGCTAAATTTAAATATGTTGTACGTTTTATCAAAAGAAACAAGTTGACCATGAGAGCAAACTCAGTGGCCAAGAAATTGCAACAATGTACAAAGATTTTAGTGTTACTTGCCTTGTGTTTCACAGGATTCTTAATTCATGGTGTGCTATCTGATTCTATGTTAACAGTTTTTGTAGTGCTGGTAATTAAAGATAAAACAGGTAACATATCTGGTACAGATAATTATAAGCTAATTGCTTTGGCAAGTATAATTTCAAAAGTATTTGAGTGAATCCTTATGGATAGGCTCAAATTATATTTAATAACTACGGATAATCCATTTGGTTGTAAAATTAAGCATGACACTGATTTTTGCATGTATTCATTAAAGGAAGTGGTTAGTAAGTGTAATAGACATAACTCTACAGCTATTCATGAAATTACAAAAGAGAGGGGTTCCTCCATATCTTATAAGGATTTTACATTACTGGTATATACATCAAGTTATAAAAGTTCAATGGGGTAGGAATGTATCGGCACCCTTTTGTATTACAAATGGAGTTCGGCAAAGGGGTATACTGTTACCTATTCTTTATAACTTGTACATGGATGGTCTTTCTACAGAGTTAAATGAATGTAAGACTGGATGTGTAGTAGGTGATAGTCTTATTAACCATCTGATGTGTGCCGATGATTTAGTTATTCTGTCTCCTTATAGTGCTGGATTACAACAGTTGCTTGAAGTATGTTCAAGCTATGGTGTGCAGCATGATATTAAATTTAATACTAAAAAGAGGGTGGTTTTGATTTTTCAAACCAAAGAGGACCTTAAGCTAAATTTTCCTTCCTTCTATATAGGTGACCAAGTTTTAAACGTGGTAAATAAAGTAAAATACTGGGCTCAGATCAATAGTTATGATTTAAATGATGATGATGATGATGTGCAGCGACAGTGCTGTAAGTTGTATGGACAGGCAAATATGCTGGCTCGTAAATTTTATGTGTACAGATGATGGTAAAATAGCTTTTTTTTTTTTTTTTTTTTTTTTAGAGCTTACTGTATTTCTCTTTATACAGCACACTTGTGGTGTAAATAAAGTAAAGCTAAAATGAAAAGCTCCAGGTGGCATTTAATGATGCGTTAAGAATTTTACTTAGGCTCCCAAGGTGGACAAGTGCAAGCCAAATGTTTGTATCTAATAATGTGCCCACTTTGTATGCTGTGTTAAGGAATTATATGTATAATTTCATGTCGATTAAGTGATTCAAAAAATAGTATCATAATGTTCTTAAATAATATTACATTAAGTGATACAAGGTACTTTTGGAAGCATTGGACTGAAAGTTTGTATGTTTTTAAATAACGTCTGTTGTTCATAAATACATGTTTGTATGTGTTCTTTTTACTCTTTCCTATGGACCTGTGGGTCTGTAATAAAGAATGAATATACTGTATCTTGCTAACATACAGTATCAGTTAAACTCGCAAATCTGACTGGTCAGAAGGTGTTGATTGATTTTATAGAACAGCAGCTCAGACAATAGTGCACCCACAGGGCAAATCACAGGTTTATATTAATTAATTCTAATACGTTATTGTTTATGTAGTAACAACAAGCACAGGAACTTTTATGGTAGACACTCAACATAAACTTTTTTTTTTTTTTTTAAACATGTACAATTGTTTCTGTAAGTAGATGTTTAGATTTTTTAGAAGGAGTCACCAGTGTCAAGTGAAGAGCTTCAAGTTCAAATCATACATCAGAATTGGGGAAAAATGTGATCTCAGTGACTTTGACCGTGGCGTGGTAACTTGTTGGCACCAGACAGGCTGGATTGAATATTTCAGAAATGCAGAGATGCCTTGATAATAAGAGAGGTCAGAGAAGAATGGCCAGACTGGTTTGAGCTGACAGGAAGGCTATGTTAAATCAACTAATCACTCTTTACAAATGTGGGGAGCAGAAAAGCATGTCATAGGCACAACACTTTGAACCTTGAAGTGGATGGGCTACAACAGTAGAAGCAGATTCCACTCCTGCCAGCCATAGGTTCACGGAAACATTGCCTGGGCTTTTTCCAGTCTTCAAATATGCAGTTTAGGTGAGTAATGTCACAGTATCATTTTAAGAACCTGTTGTATGCTTAATAAAGATTCAAATAACATTCTGTGTTCACTGGGTTAGTGCTTACTTACTGCCTCCTTGTTTTATTTTTACTTGCTTTTCCTGCCAAATTTTAATTGTGAAATGCGCTATACAAATATAATGAACTTCACACGACATCATTATTGGCATGAAGAATATCAGGGCAGAAGGGGACCATAGTTTGTGTATTTGTGTATTTATTTCTCATTTTTTACCACTGGAAAAATAATAATTGACTTTTTTTTGTCATTTGCTGATAATTTTTGTTTATGTCCTCCATGTTCAGCGAAAAAGAAAACAAACAACAAATAAATAAACCCTTAAGTGATGCACTTCATTAAGCAGAAAAATTATGCTTAAAAAAACAAACAAAAAAAAAAAAACGTGTTGCTTAGTGCTGTCACACTGATGAACTGCTCAACAGCATAATTTGTGGAAGAATGAGCAAGTGATTGCACTATCAATTATTTGACGCTAAAAAAAAATTATGAAGTAAAACTCAAAGTTAACATAGGACTAAGTTCATTTAATACCATTAAGCTTAGAACTTTTGGTAGTATGAAGTTTACTGTGTTTCATAGTCCCTTTGCCTAAGCTAAGAAACAAATTGCAAGTGGGCTAGATTGTGCAGATTTATTTATTTAATTTTTGTTTAGACTTCATTATAAGATGTCTTGTATTAGACAGCAATTCATAGCTAACAATTGTGGATATATGCACAGGAAGTAACATTAGCATGTTGATGTTTCATATTCTAACCTTACACTGTATGTGTGCTGTTCTGAGAAAACTTGTTGAATCAATTGGTCAAAATTGTTTTTCCCCTCCATCGCATATTTTTATTTTTATTGCGATCGGTTGTTTGGTGGATGTAAAGCTGTGCATGGGATGAGGCACTAACATTACACAGTCGTTCACCTGGAGAGATCCTTGCTGAAGTGTGGCAGATCCCCAATTCCCTCTTTCTCACAAAAAACAAACACGAGGGCTCTTTATCATGCGACTTTGTCACTGCTTTGTAAGGAAACAAGAAAAAGGAGAAATAAGAGAAAATGTAGAGAAAACATTGGCTGTAGGATGCAGACAGAGAAGATTGTCTGTTCTGCAAAGAGAACTGGAGGTATAGTGCAAAAAAGGACTATTTTTATACTATGCACAGACAAGAATCATATCATTCTTGTTTTTATTTTTGCTGTTCCTAACAAGCATTTGGATATGACATGCCAATGAATTTCTTATAGAAGCATTGTTATTGTGCTCACCATTTGCCCTCGCCATCCCATACAAATGGATGGATGATAAACTGGATGCAGGGATCTGCCACACATTACATACTGTAAATAAATTAGATTTTATCTCATTGGCTGACTCTCGTTGGCTGTTTCTCATCACTGTACTTGCAACAACTCACAGACGGGTTCATACAATGCGAGAATGTCATGAAAAAATCAAACATACTTGAAGATTTTCCAGCCTGCCACTCACAGTATATTATATATCTGATATAAACTTATATTGTACATATTATATTTTATGATTCTGTATATAGTAATGGTATGTATATTGCATATTTCTGCTTTATATTTTGTAATGATTCTTTAAGATTTTTAAGGAAAGTTCTTTGCTTTCCTAGTGCAGTTAGTACCGTATATCTCCCAGACGTATGCACGTACATTAGACATGCTAATGTAGGTTTCTGTTTGGTGATTTCTGTTTGGTCACATGACAGCTGTTGGTTTGTACGCTCACTGGGCATATTATTAGGAACACCTATACACCTACTCATTCATGCGATTATCTAACCAGCCAATCATGTGCCAGCAGTGCAATGCATAAATTCATGCAAATATGGGCCAGCAGTTTTGGGTAATATTCACATCAACCATCAGAATGGGGGAAAATGTCATTTTGGTGATTTTGACAGTGACATGATTGCTGGTGCCAGATGGGCTGGTTTGAGTATTTCTACCACACAGATTGGTGCCAACAGCATGAATCCATGGACCCAACCTGCCTTGTGTTAATAGACCAGGCTGGTGGAGGTGGTGTAATGGTGTGGGGAATATTTTCTTGGCACTCTTTGGTCCTATTACCACCATCCAATCATCACTGGAATGCCACAGCCTATTTGAGTATTGTTGCTGACCATGTGCATCCCTTCATGGCCACAATGTACCCATCTTCTAATGGCTAATTTCAGCATGATAATGCGCCAGGTCACAAAGCAAAAGTCATCTCAAACTGGTTTTATGAACATCACAATTAGTTAATTGTTCTTCAATGGCCTTCCCAGTCACCGGATCTGAAACCAATAGAACATCTTTGGGTTGTGGGATCTTGTGGAATCCATGCCACGGAAACAGTTTAGGCTGTTTTGATAGCAAAGTGTTCCTAATAAAGTGCTCTGTGATTCTATATACTGGAATTATTGATGCATCTGCTTTCAGCAAACTGCTGGAATAGTAAAAACACTAACAAATGGGCTTAACTACTATAAAATGCTAAACAAATGGCTAAACTATAATAACTACTGGAGTAGCATGTTGACTGTAATATTATAATTGAGCCATTGCAGAAATTATTGGATATAACTGACTTTGATTGTAAGTCCCAGCATCACACCATGATAAAGTAAAAATAAAAGCTATTTAAAACATACGTTTATCTGTATGGTACAAATTGCAACCAAAAAAAAAAAAAAAAAAACCCAAAACACAGTACCATTGTTTATAATAACCAGCATGAAAGATGGACTAAAGGTGACTTTTTTCCTGAATTCTCTGCGTAGGTTTGACAGAGGAACATCTGATGTCACACATCACTATTACACACAACTCCCACTGCTCCACAAACAGCTTTGGTAAATTAAGTCTCTTCATGTGAGTATTTGTGCTGGAAAACTTGGAGGTAAATGGTCAGGGACTGCACCTTACCAATTATCGGCTCTGGATGGTCTGAACCAGCTCTCAATGTGCAGACGGGTGTAGTTACTTTTCCTAGTAGCTACCATGAGGGGAATCAACAGCACTATACTGGCTAACACTAATGACAAGCAACCATTATTTACTCATAAAGGTCTATGCGGTCAAAACTGCTAACAAGGGAAGCGTGGGACACACTAGAAAGCTCTCCTGGAAATAAGTTCAGTAAAAAAAAGAATAATGATGAAATCACTGGACTTTTTCTTTTCTGTTAGCAGATAATCTTCAGTTTCACATGATGTTTTGGGCTGTCCAATAATCAGCTCATTTGGAGCAGTAACTCTATCATTTGTTTTACCACTAACTTCCTGTGCTGATATGGAACTGAAATCTACTGTACACTCTAAAACAGTTAGATCTAAACCTTTGGCTTGCTTGTATGGGGAAAGTTCTATGTAAAATGCTACAGTCTTTCAAGGAAGGATCAAATTAGAGAACCTTTAAGGGTGCCAAGATCTCTTAACTATCTAAAGAACCACTGAGGCAAAGAACCTATTTAAAAGTGTACCGCATGTAAGGAATAAAAGACACAGGAAAATAATGAAATGCAGAAATGTTACCACCCTGAAGCTGATTATTTTCCTGTAAGAGCATGACATGAAGTGTTTTATTTCTCTTATACAACAGCAATTGGTCAATGATTACATTGACTACATGATTAAATTGTAACTTTGTATGTTAATGATGAGTCTTCGTATGTTAATTAATGAGTCTCATTAAGCCATATTTACGTCCTGCGCTAGTCTCCTCCATACAAAACCCTGTGTAAGTTACTATAGAAACAATATTGTATTAGAATGCATTAATACATTGCAATCTAATATATTATAATTAACTAATTAATATAAAGCTTTGATTTGCTGTACAGACAGAACTATATTGTCAGAGCTGCTGTTACGGTATATAAAACATCAACTGACCAATCAAATTCCAGAATTCAACAGCCCTGTGGTATACATAAATGTAAATAAATAAAAAGGACATAATCACAGAGTGCAAATGAAATTTTCTTTCCCCAAATAATCTCATTGCTTCTCTTACTTACACACACACACACACACACACACACACACACACACACAGTGGTCTTGTCTCCAATTACCTGTCATACTTTGTACATTATCTCTCCTATTTTTCCTCTAGTTTCCTAATATAGTCAGTGTTTCCTGTTCTCATTATCCCGTTACCATGGTTGTCATTTGTTTTTCTTTATCCTGTCTTCCTTGAAAATAGCTCAGTTTTTATGTTATTTGACATATAAGATTCAGCTTCTCAGCGGCACTTGAAAAATGGACTTCAAAACTGTATCTGACCTTCATGTTCTTGTCTGCCTATTTTGACCACTGCCTACACTCTTAGAAAAGGTTCTGTCAAGGTTCACAATAATGGGTTCTTAGCTTCCCAAAAAGTTCTACTTGAAATACTTGTTGATATGGAAATGGGAATAGAGTTAAGGGTTGCCCAGAGGGACAACTGAATAATCTAAATTTAATCTGTTTTTAATAGCGTAGTGATTTTGATATTGAGCATAATAAACACAAATTAACACACTTTTAGAAAAAGAAAATGTCTCATGTATCACACTTAAGTCTTCTTTATTTTGGGCCTCTGAGGAAACTCTTAAAGGTTAGATACAGAATTTTACAAATGAGGATTTTCCTTTCAGAGAGGGTTCCAAGTAAATCTCCTTTAGAATACTAAGAACCCATAACCATCCAAAGGACCATTATGAAACCATTCCCCCCAGTAGTGTAATGTAGTAGTAGTAGTGTTTGTTTTGTTCTTGGTGCACAATTAATGTCACATGTCATAGCTCTAAATGCTTCTTTGGTTCGTTATCCGTAAGGGAACCCTTAAAATTTCTATGTGTACCTCGACAAGA
The DNA here is from genome assembly GCF_023375685.1 of Ictalurus furcatus. Lineage (NCBI taxonomy): Eukaryota > Metazoa > Chordata > Actinopteri > Siluriformes > Ictaluridae > Ictalurus > Ictalurus furcatus. The sequence continues at coordinate 16,449,859 of NC_071272.1, forward strand.
GCATCATAGAGAGTTTCAAGTGGAAACTCATTATGACATAACAACATAAGGCATTACTGTACTTCCAACACTCATAAGATGTTAAATCTAGAACCCTTCAGTTTGGGGAAAATCCTAAATCCCAAGTTCAGTGTTGTAGGTGTAAATTCTACAACACTGGGTTTTCCTATTATATAGAGTTCCAAATAGAGCCCTTTATTATGCCCTTGAGAACAACCCCCACCACCTTTTTTTTTTTTTTTTTTAACAAGTGTAATCTATACAGCTTATCCTACTGGGTCATGGGGAACCTGAAGCCTATCCCAGGGAGCATGGGGCACAAGGTGGGGGACACCCTGGACAGGGTGCCAATCCATCGCAGGGCACACTCACATACACTACGGACAATTTGGCCATGCCAATCAGCCTACCATGCATGTCTTTGGGCTGGGGGAGGAAACCGGAGTACTTAGAGGATAGTACCTAGAACATGCAAACTCCACACACACAGGGCTGCGGCGGGTATCGACCCCCAACCCTGGAGATGTTGTGGGTTCGAATACTGCATGTTGTCCCCACTAGGTACTCCGGTTTCCTCCCAGTCCAAAGACATGCATTGTAGGCTGATTGGCATTTCCAAATTGCCCATAGGGTGTGTATGTGTGTGTGTGATTGTGCCCTGTGATGGGCTGGCACCCGATCCAGGGTGTCCCCGGATAAGCAGTACAGAAAATAGATGGATGGATGGACTAACACCTAATGCAGGGCAGCTGTGGCTCAGGTGGTAGAGCGGGTTGTCCACTAATCGTATGGTTGGCGGTTCGATTCCCGGCCCATGTGAATCCACATACCAAAGTGTGCTCTGGCAAGACACTGAACCCCAAGTTGTTCCTGATAGCAAGTTAGCACCTTGCATGGCAGCTGGCACATGGTGTGTGTGTGTGAATGGGTGAATGAGACACAGTATAAAGCACTTTGGATAAAAGTGCTATATAAGTGTGCCATTTACCAATACAATGATGACCCTGGGTTCAGGTTACTGTTTGTGCAGAGTTTCACACATTCTCCCAGTGCGAGTTTGGGTTTTCTTATTTCTTCCTGCCTCTCAAAAGTATGCACGTGTGGATCGGCTATGCTAAAATTGCTAAATGTGATTCAGTTTGTGTGCACGGTGCCCCGACCTGAAGATAAATGAATGAATGAATAAGCTAGATTTAGTTCATGAAGTCTGAATGAACTGTAGATATTTATTTGGATGGCAAATAGGGTGGTAAGGCTTATTTCAAGGGTGCCAGTTGCCACCCATGAGGCCACACCCCTCAATATGCATTTGCGCCCTGCAGTCAAATGTTACACTCAATTCATAGAAACAAATATGATATCATAAAGCATAAGCACCATATTCATCAGCTGATTCAATATACAAGTTTCCTTTTCCCAAACCTTTGGAGACTAACGAAACGAAAAAGATTTTGCCTCTATGAATTGCCAGAAAGTTTGTAATAAAGTCAGAAATTTCCAGTAACTTTACAAACAGGTTCATCGCTCTGTTCCTAAACTAATTTGTAATGAGAACACTGGCTCTCTTTACTGATCTCAGATTATAGATTGTGTCTCTGGATCTGGCCTAGTACTGATGGAAAAATCACTGTGGCTTAGCAGGCTGCTGCTGTCACCGACGCCATGACAGAAAATGCCTAGATGTGATGACAGGCCAGCCAAAAGCCATTAAAGCCCTAAAATAAGGTTCACGTAGAGTAGCATGCTGTTAGAAGCTTTAACCGCCTGTGACATGCAAACGGTATGATGGCATTACTGTGTGACACCAGCTGGGTTTGCTTTAGAATATTACACAAACAGAATTGATGGATAATCTACACAGCACAACCATTCTTTAGGGAAAACATTTTACTCCAAGTCATCTGTTCAGTAGTGTGCAGAGTCTGTTATTCTGTTTAGATTCAACACAGTGGTAAATTAATAGTTCTTTTCAGAGGAATAAATGCTTTTAATATACGTTGCGCTGTTTAGGGAGATGATTTCTTGCACGTTCAAGGTTCTCACCAAGGACTCAATGACCTCCATGACACTAATAAAGCGAGGTGATTGCCTTTGAAAAGTAAGAATTATTGTTAATCTTTGAATCGGTAAATAAGACCTTCATATGATTCCAAAACACAGAGAAATGACTCAATCTCACCAGTTCCTATGAAGCACTGCTCAGTTCCAAAACCTTATAGTGAGTTTAATACACTATTCCACCATCTCTCTACCTGGAAATCTGTAGCAATTTCATGAATCAGTCTCCTTTTCACCTATTGACCTGGCATGCACTGTGCAGAGGGCCAACACCATTAAGACCCTCTATTGTTGAAGTGAATGATTTCCACTTTCTTCCTACCAGCCATCAGTGAGTCCATTTAGCTTCTGTAAAGGGTAGTTTGGTGTCTATACATGGCTAAAATGGGATTCATAACATGGCAAATTTGTGGCAACTGAGTGAGTCATGGAATTATACCACTACTTTGTGTTATTCTGCCAAGAAACACATCTGTAGGAATTCAAAACATGCTTATTCACGACTCCATAAAATCCTTGCAATGAAGGGAAATCATAGTTTAAATATGAGCCTCTTGCATGAACAAGTCATGAGAAATGGAATGGTATGAAGAGTACTGTATCTACAGTAGGTAAAACATGGCAACATAATGCAAGTGTACTTTATGTATAAGATCATGATGGCAGTTCACATACATTTTGAAAGTGATGGAAAATGTATATGCAAACAAGATGTTTTTAAATATTACAAGAAGCTCTCATATTTCTCATTTGCTTGTTTATCAATTCAGATTCATTTTACCACTGAAGTTAAAGAATGATCATAAAAACAACAACAACAACTAACTAAGAAGAATGGCATCGTAAAGGAGGACGACATAGCTACTGGATTCTTTATAAACATTATAAACACTCAAAATGTATTTCTGCAAATATGTTGATCAAATTTAATCATGGCTTTTATGAACGTTTCCAGAGTAAACATCTTAACTAGAGAAAAGAGTATGCAGAATAGTTTACTTGTACTTCCAGGTCAGCTTGGTTCACACTGTTATTGCACTACAATTACAAAAATGCAACTACTGCTGCTTATACTTCTACTTAGTATATTTGTAAACCAACTCTAATCAATGTTAATGACCGTATTGCAGATTTGTGGATGTATGTATTTTTAGTAATAGCATCCAGTAAGGAAGTTGCAATTCAATTTCGTTCTTATACAATGACATTAAAGATATTCTATTCTATTCTGAAATGTACTGCAGTGGGCATTTTTTCATATTCTGATTAATAATTATTTCATTTTTTAAAAATTTTGTAGAAGTAGAAGGAACAATAATTTGATGGAAAAAAGAATTCATTTCCCATTTTAGTTATAAAATAAAAGAAAAAGATGTTTTCCTAATTTCATAATGACAACCCCCCCCCCCCCCCCCAACACTCCTGTTTTTCCCCCCTCTCTCGACTGGAGATGTTACCACCCAACATATGCGCAGACAGAAACACCTTAAGAGTCCTTGCATCCAGGTAGAAGGTGACATTGCACTTTGGCAGTGTGACAACTCTGCTGTTCTCTGCCAGTGTACAGGCAATCAAAAACAAGTATCAGACAAACCAGATAAATAAATGTAAAAATAAAATAAAATAAATAATAAACAGCCAAAAGCTGATGGTCAGCATCTACCGAGTGATTTGCTGGCTCTGGCAGGGAAAAGCAAGGTCAAAACAGGAGCATGGGGCAGCTTGAGGATGGAGCATTGGGGAATATACTCACTTTGAGTGCTAGACTTTCTGTCATTCTTGACATTGGGCTGATAAAAAGTACGCTGTTCAGCGCAGTGTGCACAACGGAGCTCCCTATTATAAATGCTGGGTATCAGAGAGTGGCGTTGCAATGAACAATCTTTTCATTAATGCAAGGAAAACTTTATGATCCTTTAAAGAGACGCAGTGTGTTCTAACAAGCATTAATGTTAGCTTTAACTGATGCTGCTGAATTATGTCTGAGGGAGCTCTCAAATTTAACAGGCTCCAAGAGAGCTATAACATCACACAAGGAAAGAACAACCTTGAGACTTCTCAGAAATAATATAGTGCTTCATGGATTAGTATGTATTATACCAGAGTGCTGTGGAATTCTTGAATATGATTGGTCAGAAGTTGTTGAATAATTTTCTGTAACAGCAGCTTTGAGAGTAGTTTCAGTTGCAAGGCAAATCACAGGTTTTTAATTAATATGTTAGATGTAATATTCCATCACTCCACATAAACAGATGTGTAATGGTGAGGATTTCTGTGAGAAGATACCTATTTAACTTTTTGAAAGGAGTCTCCAGTGTCCGCCCTTTGTAACAGTCAGCTGTTCCTTTAAGTTTTCTGTACAGAGGGTTTTTTTTTTTCTCTCTGTAGCATGACAGGCTGCAGTTATTTGTCTGATTAAATTCAAAAGAGAAAAAATAAAGGGAGGCTGGTGAAGGAACGACTGTTCATAGCTACTATAATGTACATGATAGCAGGAAGTAAATTGTTTCAAGGATGTTCCACATCATTAAAAGTAACTATCAATGGATGAAAGCACTCTACTCTGTGTTCTTTAACAAATAAAACTTGTAATCGTTGGAAAATTGCTATGGCATGACGAAATTGTCGCTGATTATATTACTATAACAGCATGCCCCATCATGTTTTCTTCCTTACAACAAAGACAGCACTAAAAAACATGTTTATGGAAAAGTATTAATTCCACTTCAGATTTCACTCAAGTATGTCAGAAGTTAAATTCATTATAAGAAGAGAAAAAGATATATTAAAGAAATGTGTATGATAGTTCATTATAATTAGATGATGGCAGAAATGGTCACAGTTTCATGTATTAATTTAACATTTGATTTTAGAAACATGAAACCAGTTTGATTTTAGAAATATGAAAAGGACAAAAAAAGAAAACACCAAATACGGTAATTACTTTGAACATTAATATCTTTTCTTTTTATTAAGACAAGAACTCTCCATTTTTGTAAAAATGTCTAAAATGAACCAATACAAAATGTGCATGGGAATGTGGATATTTTTTGTTTTCATTAATACACAGTAACATTGCCCAAGTACAGCAGAAAGACAAAAAAAATAATAAAAAAATAAATGAACCTAAAACTACAGTATGGGTGATAAACATCCAAAACGTTCAAGTGATCCAACCCATCTGGAGCCAGACTGATAAATATGTGGCGTTTGTAACTGATGCTTGTCTTTCTGTCTTTTGATATCTTTCAGCAGTTGTTTCTTTGTAAACTAGGTCTGAAATTAATACTCAACATTTTGTGTACAGTGCACCAAATATTAAAGAACTACATAAAAATGTACAACTGTAATGCAAAATTTCACCGTTTCTTTTCTCACGTCTTCTGATTCTTCCGATTAATTCTTATTTACTTCGTTAATGAAAAGGGGCTCAATGTTGCAATCTACCTGAGATGCAAACATAGCTTTTGTTTGTTGTAAGTGAACCTGAGGCAGGGTAGAATCAACTTAAAAATCAAGTAAGAAATTAATTTCAATTCAAAATACATCATTAACACTGTTGCACTATTTAACAAGGGGGCATCAAAATCAGTGGAAATAACGAATGTAGCCATATAAAAGAAGACAAAATGCGCAAAAATCAAAATTCCCAAATTCACACTTCACCACAGGCAGTTCGCGGTTTTTGGACCTTTTTTTTTCTTCCACTATACAAATAACAGACAAAAATGGAGGTGTTTAAAAACAACAATTTTGCACAACGCTGCATTTCCATAGAGTCCTATTTTGGACATTCAAGTCCTCAAAAGACCACAACTGACACATTTAAAATAGGTCTAACATATCAAGTTTAACAAAATGTACACCGGCCCAGTCTAAACAACCACTGAATCAATAAAACGGTATGTTTTTCGTTTTCCACATATGCGAATGTCGACGATGGACTCGGAGATCTTACGTGAATTGAAGCCACCAGACTTTTGACCAAAGCTAAACGAAGTCCACTATGGAAAAGTCACACAATCGCACATCTCTACTTACACCTTGGAGCTGTAAGACATTCTTTCTGTACTGTGCTTTAAAATATTAAGAATAAAGAAGCTTTCTAATGGTCAAATACATACTGAAAGTTTAGCGAAGGTGTATTTTTTTTTTTAAATAACAAAATATAGCAAAGCATGACAGTGATTTGTCCTTAACCTCATCTGTCCTATTTACACACAAGAGGTCAGCAGGGCATGGTGTCTACTCAACAGCACAATGTGACGAGCAAAAACCATAACTTCATAAAAAGTACCCTCAGCTTTAAACTGATTGGTTTGCACTTGACATGAGAGGAAGAGTCGGAGTTCTGGAAAACGACATTCACATACACTTTTGTCAGCTGAGCTACAGATGCCTATATATATATTTTCACATACGTGAAATGAAGCTTTTTTTCTTCATCCAGAGGGTACAGGATGCGCTTGGAAGAAGGCCCTGCTTTCTTCTTTTTTTTGTTTTTTGTTTTTGTTTTTTAAACCAGATGTCAGAGAGACAGCAGAAAACACTAGTGTGTTTGGCGCATTTGAATTCTGTTAGCTTCAGCGATAAAGTGTAATTTACAGAAGGTGAAAGACAGTGCGAGTTAAATTAATGATGTGCATATATACATCGCAGGGGCTGATCAATTCTACTAAACCGTCTGGGAATTCCTAGATCAATGTTCCTGTTGTTCGGTATCTACACACTTTGCCCAACTTCCTATCTGACCCTTTCATATTTGAGCGGCATGTTGGCAGCTTTCAAACAATTTGTGGCCGTGTTTTCCGTCATGCTGGTGAAGTGAAGCTGAGGGCCAGGGCCAATTTATAAAGCTTTGACTTTAGTCGTTTATTGATTTTTATTGTAAAAAAGAAAGGACTTGCTCCAAAATGCCAATTTCTCAATTCACATACATACAACTAATATATCGAGTTTAACAAAATCTACACTGATCCAGTCTAAATAAACCCTGAATCAGTAAAATGGTATGGTCTTTATGCAAATGTACAAATGAAATGTGTGAATCGAAAAGAACAGACTTGTGACCAAAGCTAAACAAAGTCCATTATGGAAATATCTATTTATACCTTGTAGCAGGAACATAGTAATGTATTTACGTATGTTTTGAATGGTTTTAGTTTGTTTAGTCTAGATCATTAATCACCAACCATTTCCTCGAGAATTCAATTCTAATCCTAATCCAACAGAGCCAATCAGGTAGGCTGATATGTAGAGAATGTGGAGGATTGGAACTGAATTCTGAACAAAGTTAGCAATAATTTGTCTGTATCTTTAATAATATAATCAGTTACTTTTAACAAAATTTTGTCAGCACTCAGATTAGCTGCACTGCTAATAAAGCTAAAGGTAATCATTGAAGTCAAATGTAGCAGATTGATATGTACCGTATCACGGCTGGGGCTCGTCATCTTTACCACATAACTACAATGTCTACATGAGGAAACATATTTGGCTGTTTTAAGATTTGTCCTTAGGTAGTATAATGATATTATAGAACATCCCACAGTCCAAAAGTAACATCTTGGTTGCATCCTACACCGTCAAGTCGTATATACTGAAACCAAAATCTAAAACCTACTAACAGACCCACAGTTTGCGTTGACAATATTTTAGGTAGTCAGATAAGCATGTGCTACAGGACCATCACCACCAGCTCAAGAAAGCTAGAGCATCTAATTTGAAAGACAAAAAAGCCTAAAAGCATTTGACCTTTTTTTATGTTATGACAATTATTTTGCCATTATGGATTTTTTCAACATTTCCAGATGAAATAGCTTTAAAAAAAAAACAAAAACAAAAAAAAAAACACAAGACAACATTATACCAAAGCAATAAATATCCACAAAAGGCTTTCAACACCATCTAGCTGAGTGCAACCAAACAACGTGCCTCTGTAAGTGCAGCATGTCAAGATGAAAATAATTCGCCTGCACGTCTGCACATTCCAGACGAGTAGCAATGCCTCAAGTGTACTGGCACATGTAATTTGAAAAACAAACTGATGAAAACGAGGCAATATTAAAATAAAATAATTTTAAAAAAAGCATTTTGTAGCAATGCAGAGAGGCCTGCCAGGCTAGAAACAGGTGCAGTCCTCCGCTATAGTACTAACGTAGAACCGAGTAGTATTGGATGGTCGTTAACATGTCATACTTTTACTTTTCCTCATTTGAATTCTTTGATATTTAAAAGGTGATGCACATGTTCTGGATTTACTAAAAGGATGCAGAAATGATGCCATATAACCTGGCCTTCTCACAGTATAGAAGGATATGATGGGATTTTGGTTTGCAGTAGAAGAACTTGATGCCTACACAGTGCAGGAGTGTCTTGAGGCGCTGTGTATATTTACCCTCATAGGAAAGCAGACTGCGACACTGGTAAAAGGAACACAGATAAAGGTACGGGGCGCGATTATGTGTGGGGAAGCATGACAGTCAGGAGTTCAAAACCAAAAGCTTGACAGAGAAAAGAAATTCAGAACAAGGCACAGAAGTTTCTGCAAATGGTCAGAACTGAAGAAAAATAAAAAAATAAAAGAGTACCAGCAGTTTGGGAGGTGTTCAATGGTGAAGCATTATAGAGTGATACATGGTAACATCTGGCAACCACAGCCCTTCCCTTCCCATCCCATCCCATCCCTCCATCCCCTGACCACTAACCCTTTATCCCCACCAGCTCCGGCTCTTCAAAGACAATGGCTAAATCATCTCAGGTGTCCATGTAGTCTACATCATTCAATCCCCAGGAAGAAGAACAAAAAAATAAAACAAAAAAAAACATTCCCCATTCTTAACCCCTCCATGCCCCTCCCATCCCAACCTTCCAAAAAAAAAAAAAACCAAAATAATAATAATAATAATATTAATAATAATAATAATAATATTAATAACACAACCAGAGATTTGTACAATCAGATATAGTATTCCTTCTTTTCATCCGAGTTGTTGTGTCCACCTTCAGCATTGATGATGGCCGTATCAGCATCAGCCGCGTCATCTGCCCCTTTCGCTTCATGTGTGAAGTAGGTACCTGTGGAGAGTTTCACAGAAAGGTACCATGATAAAAGTAATACTCTGCACACCCTACAGCATCTGACTAATGCAACAGGTGGACCTTAAAAGACTGTCTGGAGTGGCTTCTTTAATTTACAGCGAGTGTCGATCACACAGACATTAAAATGCGAGTTGGATGCCTCTAAGTAAGGTGTGTGCAGTGCTGCAGGCTGTACCACTACACTGCTTTTTATATGCAAACGTAGCGGGCGCCTCAAACCAATTTCGGATGATAAAACATGGGAGACAGTTTGATTACAGAATACATTTCCGAAGCTCTCATTTGCAATGGCAAATGAGCACCATTAAAAATAGCAAATCATCGCAAAACGGGCATGGCACATGTTTTTGAAGAACAAGCCTGTTGATCATTTTGTTCAAAGTCACCATTAATTTATGAAAATATATTCTTCAATTTCCATGAAAAACTTCTCCAAATCAGAGACACTGGTGTTTTCCATTCGTGCCGACTTGTGCTACAGGATTAACCTTCAAAATCTAACAAGGTGGTAGAAATAACAACGCCACTTCAAACTTAATTTCCGAGTGGTATTATTCCTGTCCCTACAGTCTGCCGCTTGATAATGAAAGCAGTAGCCTCAATGAAAATTGCACTCTCTTCATAATAAAAACACAGAACTCCAATCTCAGCCATGCACCAGCCACAAAGAATCGTAGCATTTCCACAGAAAGTCACCGCACCTCCGCAGAGTCCTTCCGACCAAAAATCTTGGCCTAAATAATTACTAGGTCTCTTGACCTCATCTTAGAACGAGTGTGCAATTTGTGTGGAAATGAGCTGCCTACGTACCTTTGTGTCTTGCGAAGTATCGGCCCAAAATGATAAGAAGACAAAGCATGGCGAAGACCACTACGGCCACAACCCCTCCGATGACGGCATGGTCCACCGCTCTTTGAGCTCCTGCTCCTGCTCTGGAGTCTACTGGGACAAAAACACACAAAAAAGTGGACACCTTAAAAAGAACTGATAAAACGCTACTACAGAAGTCTCAAAAAAAGCAAATAGCAGGGTTATGAAGATTCTCAAAGGGTTGAATCCCTTAGAGTGTGTCTTAAAAAGCAATTTACAAGTGTCATAAACAATTTACAATCTGACAAAACAGCAAGCATGTTATTTTTTTCTTTTTTTCTAAAGAAGCATTTGAAGTAAGTCTGGGAACTGGGCAGTATCTGTTTAAACTTATTGTCAAAGGGCACTGCTGTAAAAAAAAAAGTCCTCTTTTTAATGGAGTGGATTTTTTAATGGACGTCTGAGTCTTCAGATAGTAAGAAAATGGAAAATGTTAGAACATTTAACATATAATCACATACAATGAGCATTTTTTTTTTTAAACAAATGAGTTAATAAGCATTTTTATAAAATGTTATGTTATTAGTCATTTTTTATTACCACAGCTCATAAGAAGTTTTGCAGGACAATTAGCTGAACCCTCTGCTTAAGCAAGCAAACAAACCACCGGGGCTGTTGGCGAAAAAAAAGTACTGAGGAAAGCAGAGTAGCAGTTGACAGGGCAACAATTCTCATAAAAGAGATAGGGTTTGACTTGAAAAGTCCATGTCCTCATATCAGTAGCATAAAAGCTCAGTACTACACCTTAAATGAATCTGGCACTGAAATACACTTTGCCCTCGAGACTAAAAATGTGAATCACAGGCAATTTTTAAGAAAGATTTCTAGCACTTCAGGCCGAGAACAAGGCAGGCACCTCAGATGCAGCCTGCTGTAATGATATGTGAAGTTTATTGATCAAGTGTAGGGATCCATGACAACCCAAAGTTAATGCTGGTTTGTGGACTTGATTGGTTCTTTCACGGTGAAAAGGAGGCTCAAAATTTTTCATCAATATTTCACACTCAGCTCGGAAATTAAAGAGTTTGGTGGGAGATGGGAAAGGAAAATGGGATGGAGCCTGCACTTTGCCAGGAGTCAACATCATCTTCAACTCACATCCAAGACAGTTCAAGCTCACTGTCATAGTACAACCGAACTTACTGGTAAAAGCAAAGAACTGAAAATCATGAATCTTAACACAGACACATCCTCCAGTGCATTTCAACGTCTATATTTACTGTTCCGTAACGCCTAGCCAAAAATTCACCCCCTGACTTGATTGAAAAAGACAGTGAGGAAAAGGAAGAGAAGCAAGGACTGCTGGATCGGCCGAGCAATCCAGTGCTTGGTAATCCAGTCACGAGGAGTTGATCAGCCCTATGTGTTTACTCACAGCAATCTCACACACTCATCTCTGGTCTAAATCTGAGGGCTGGGGGAGTTCAAAAACAAAAACCGACAGACCACAACTTATTAAAGGATAACAAAAACCATGAAAACACACATCGGTGTGCTTGTACAACATCCCACCCAATCTCACCTTATAAACAACTTGTGTGTGAGACTTGGAGCAGGGGGAAATAATACCACAGTAGTAGCTGCCAAAAACAACCAAAAATTACTTGACAAACCTGATAGCATTTGTAAAGACAACCCCCAGCCCCCCCTGCCCCAATTTGCAGACAGCAGATCCAATTAAAGTCAGTAGGAATCTACCTGACACCCAATTCACTCTTGTCAATGAGGAGGTAAAGACATGGTTTAACACACTTTCTTATTAAGATGTTAATGTGAACCAGGCTCCATCAGCAGCCTTCCAGAAGGGGTACAGAGGGATAAACATGTTATAGAGTCACTTCATTTTGAGTTTACCTGCCACCTAGACAGGAGACAATTCTTAACCAAATATGGATGTATTTAGTCAGATAAGGTTTAGTTACATCAATGACAAGTGTATAATTGGAGCAACTAAGCAGTAGCATGTCAAATCAGGTTTTCATACCATTTGAAAACATCTAATCTCATGCTCATGCACCATTTCAGTTTAAACCATTCGTATACAGTACCTGTTGAATGTTCCATTCTGATAGGTCTGATTGGAAGATTAATTGATTGATTAATTTTCAAAAACAGCAACTCAGATCAGTTCTTGCTGCCAGGTTCATATTGATCTATTAGTTCTAATACATTATTGTTCCTATAGTAACAACTTGTACAGGTACTTGTATGCTGGACATGACAAGTAAACAGATTAAGAAATATATAATCATTGATACGGTGGCATTTTCTGTGAGGGGATGTTTATTTAGCATCTTGGAAGGCGTGATTAGTGACAGGGTTTTGTAACAGTTAGAGGTAAAGATATTACTATAGATAAACTATCGTGAAAGATAACTATAAATGGATAAAACGTACAGCCTGTCATTCCTTTATTAAAAAGGTAATTGGCAAACATATAACAGCAGATCCCACTGTGTTTTATTCCTTACATATTATACTTGAAATATGATCTAATCATGACAGCGTTGTCGCTGTTCAGAGTTTAGTGCTGTTATTCTGCCTTGGTATATGGGACAGATAAAAGTGTTAAGCGTGTCATCATTCATTTGATATATTGCCAGTCTGACCATTGGCTCTGCTAAACTGGAGATTGAGTGAACTTGATAGTAATTAACATAACAAATGGAGTAAAAGTAGTGGAGAGGGCTGTCCTATCTCATCTAACTTTTAAAGATTTTACAACTCTCTCTCTCCAGCCATCCAAGCTCCCTCCTTCCCCCTCTCCACTTCTCTCAACTGTCGGAAGATAAATGAAGGGGTGTGCAGAGAACAGCCACAACAATGAAGGAGAAGACTGGAGCTAGTGCTCCTGCTGCATGTGACAGTACACAGGTATCCAGAGCCACTCTTCAGACAATGAAGGAATTCTAATTCAATAAGGGTCCATTGTGAGCCAACCAGTTTTGGTAATGTGTAATTTGAGAAGCAGATGGTTTAGAAGTGAGTAATTCTCAAACAACCATGTCTAATTTCATCTAGACAGTTTGCCTCCAGAATATTCAATAATTCTGAGAAATTGGGATCTTAATGAAACCCCTGAAACCTGCTCTCATCTCAATTGAGTATAAATAGATAAGATAATCAAATGTATTGCATGCTGTTTGTTGGTGAATGATTACCGCAAACAGTACTCGTGTTTAACATTTAGAACTGTAATGAAAGGGACTTGAAAACCTGTGGGGTTAAAAGAAAGTGTGGGGGAAGGTTTTTAGGGATGGTTCTCGAATGCTTCATTTGTAAAGCTGGGTCTAGAGACAGTGACTGTGGAGTTGGCTCCTTGGGAAGGATGAGCCTTTCTTTTATAATGACAAATTTGAAGTAACATTTATTACTGTAAAGACAACTATTAAAGAAGGCCATTACTGAATATTGACACCTACCTCAGTTTAATCATCGAAGATAATTGCCAAAGGATCATTGTTGGAATAAAAAATGAAGTAATTCCCTTTCAAAATACTGCACACCAACACTAATTTCAAATGAACACTTGGTTTCAGGTTGCCGTGTGGACAGACTACAATGGTATAGCATAGCATAGCTCTATCCAGTTATTGGACAGAGAACACCTTCAAAAATCTGTGTCCTGTTGTGATGTAGGATTGTTATGGACTCCTGGCATCCACGCCAAAGCCTACTGGCTGGACTGTAAAGGAATACGAGAGACAACCTCTGTATATGGAACTCTGCAGGCTCAACCAAAGGAAAACCTTCAGCCAAGCTCAGTTCTGGCTGGGATTGGCTTATGGGCAAGAGCTGAATAAAAGGACTGTGGAAAACCAAGTAGAATTGTGTAACACCAGAAACAGACATCTGTACCAATCCCAAATATCTGTGTATAAAACCAGTGGGTAAAGAGCAAACAATTTCTTTAAAATGTACTGGCACAGGTGTTTATGCAACACTTCTGAACCTGTCAGCTCTCTGCCATATGGTTTTCTAAATGTGCCTGGATCAATTCACTGCATTAGCTTTTAGATTGAGTGGAAAATATGATTAGTATCAATTTGAGCAGCTTTGCGAGTGGATTCACTTTTAGCTCACATACATGGTGAATTCAAAAAGAATATCAAAACTATACTGTGGCATCACAGCAGTTGCAAAGCTTCAAACTCAAACCCATTGGGAGGATGATATGAAAGAGGAGTGATGTAATAGACAGAACTAATAGCTGCACAAACTCTCCACAACTCCCATCTCGCAGCAGCACAAAGGGAAGAGGAAACCTGAGGCTGACATTTAATTCCGGTGTTCAAAGTCCAAATGAAGACAACCAGCAGATGGAAAGCTAGCAAGTAAACAAACAAAGCTAGGTGTAATGCCAGGACCAGTGAAGTACCAGTGTAAAAGTAATCTGGCCTGAATCAGAAGAGCACACTCTTCACTTCAAGGGTCTCAAAAGAGGTCTCAGGGGGTTTCCATGCTGGTTTGCTTTGAAACTGGCTTCTCATGATGGAGTTCATGTCTACTGGTTAGGAGTCACCTGAGACAATGAAGTTGATTTGTAGTTGGAGAACTGACCAGAGAAGGTCATCAAATAAATGCAGCAGTTTTTCCCTGAAGCACATCTTCAGACTTGCAAAGGAAACAAAAGGTGTGCCCTTGTCTGTCATCATGCTCACACTATTATAGTCTTTGGAACATGGTGCGTGGTGGACAAAGAGATAAAGCCAGCCAAACTATCATGTATTGATCCAGGTATTCTCTTCCTTTATCACGATCCTACAGCATCACCCCAACATGTATTGTCTATCACTTCACTGTCACTTCTGAATGTCTTTGACATAAGATAAAAAAAGCCATTCATACAATTTAAATTGATAATAACAAAAAATAAATAAATTGCAAGTTGACAGTAACCATTACCGAAGTTCACAATGTTGTCAAATGCAGATATATGATCGATGGAGCACTCCATGATCTTTCCCAGACATTCAATGCAAAATGCAGAGAAGAAAAGTACTGATATGTGTTCCTAAATGAGCAAAGCCTGTAGCTACATTTGTTCTTGCTCTCGTAGGTAATTACTTAAATTCCTGCGGCTAAGACAGGCGTTGTTTTATCAGCATGGATTCAGGCAATCATTGGCCAGTTCTAATAACTTTCTCAGATGAAATTCAAGAAGCAATAGATATTATCCTCCAGTGAACAATTAGAATGGCCTTTGCTAAACCTATTATGGTAGTTTACATTTTGTGTCTAAATGTAATACATGCTCAATTCATTTTATGCAGTTTTGTTATAAATGCCCCTGCCAGTGCTAATGCATTCTGGCTAAGGCAGGCAATTTAAAAGAATATTAGTAACCGCATTTTGTATATTAGAGTATCCTTCAGCTTAAACACAAAATATTATGGACACATTGAAGGGGCTGAGGATTATATCTAGCACCATACCTGACAAAAATAACCAAAAAATTGATATTTAAAACAACCAGCCTTAAGCCTTGTTTCTTAAAACCTTGTTTTATTTAACAGACTTCATTTCTTTTAAGAAATTAATTCAGAATTTACATTTAAAACATCATTCCTTACACAAAAAGATTTGGTTCTGATTATACAGCTCGATTACATAAGAAATGCATTTACTCGTCTACTGTTAATATCACATTTAATTCACAGCCAATGATCTGCTGAAATGGCATTAAGATAAATTAATTTGATCTGTGGTATTAAATGAACACACATCCCACATCAAAACTCATTTGGTGGACATTTGGTGAAAGAACAACAGCAGAAACAAATGCTGCGTCCAGTACGTGATAAGCTTTTGCTGCTTGATAAGATGTACAAATGGATGCAGATCTAAAGGATTGCTTTCCCTTAGCCATCATCTTTTGAGTTTCAGAAAAACAAAAGAATTGCTGTGACATCTTTCTGAATGGTTTTGTCCCTGGATGCCTTTTCTTTTTGACAGAAAGAAATGCCAATTCTCAGTGTGATGTAAGGCCACACTGCAGTCTACTGCATATTACTTATAGCTTGGTTTAAAGTGTACTGTTATTACACTAAGTGATGAGTAACATAAAAGAGGCTTGTAAAAAGAACATTCAGAAAAGCGCATAAGCACAGCTGATACTACACTTTGTGGTAAATGGCTTTCCAGTACTGGCTATGTAAATGTGCTTTCCATTTCTCCTAAGAAACCCAAATCTCTGCTGAAGGACGACCTGGCCAGTGTGCCCACAGGCTGGCAGAAACCCGTTGCACTCGCTCAGGCACAATCAAATTGACAAGAAGGAAATGGCGACCCTCAGGGCAACAAAAGTGTCTCATTTCAAAGGATGTGTTGATCCCTGAGACAGGAGATCTTCTAATTGGATCCTCTAATCTTCTAATTAAGCAATAGCGATTGCCATTGTGAGCGTGTGAGCAGACTGTAATGAAAGAGCTCTGCTCTTGGGCCTATGGGCAGATGGATGACAGATGTGTTATTACAAAGCCTGTCTGCATTTACCTGTGTCCCTCCAGCCCAGAAGCAGTCCTGCGCCTTTGTGAAAATGTAATTAAAAATCTCATTGACCCAATCTTTTCCTGTCACTTAAAAGAGAGGTTTGTGTATAATCTTTTATCCCACTCTACCCACCCAAAGGTATGCAATGGTTTCTTATTGTAAATTTGGATTTGAATGGATTTCACATTGATATATTTCATTGAAATGGGAAGTCATGTGTAGTTATAGGAAAAGAATGTGAGTATAAAGCAGTATGCCACTCTCTAAGTAGCCTGGTTTATAGTTATTGCAGTCTGAAGCAATCTGTAGCTCCATTAAACAATTTACCATTATTCAACATAGGCCATTACATAAGGTAATAATTGTAGCAGGCAAGCAACATTAAATCTGGAGAACCTTTGGGTAGTCCTCATGGCACATCTGTCCAAATATACCATGTGATCTGAATGCAAACGAAAACAACAACAGGCTCCCAACAGGAAAACACATTAAGAACAAGGTTCCCAATCTCGCCTTTTCTTTGTTGTTCAGACAAATTGTGATAATTACTGATTACATTACAGCATGGCCCATTGTCGATGACAAACCCTGACCAGATTCAATTCAATTTCTACTCAATTTCCTTCGATGAAATCTCTGGGGTTATTCTGAAAGGTTGCTGGTTAAACATATTAAAAATGTAATTACATCAGAAATAAAGAAACTTGATGAGGCCTTTTTTTTCTAAATACAAAACACAAATCTAAACCAGAATGCATCCTTATCTGATTTTCAAAACCACAACAGCTTTATCTGGCAATTTAGGCATGGTGACAGCAGGCTAGCGGTCACAACAGCATTATGGGAAGGAACCCATTACTGAGCTGTGCTGCATCTCACACTTTCAAAGGGTCAGAACCTATCTTTCATGTCTCAGTAATGCAATCCTGCAGAGACGGAGAGAAAAACAATGGAGCCATAACTGACTTAGCTTCCTAGTTGCCCTTTTCTCTGTTCAATGTCTGTTCATTTTCTCCTTTATGCCAGCCACCCCTTTCTGCCTGGAACTCTATCATTACTGCCAGCCATGGTAACCCCCGCAGAGCCATATTTACAGTATGCAGGGGTGGACAGAACTGGGCCAGGGTAGGTGACAAGAGGCAGGACAGCAGGAAGAGGACAATTTATGCTAGATGAACGGACGTGGATTTTTAGTTTGGTAGGTAAGTTTGTGTTTCTTCATAAAGAGAATTATAAATGTACTGCCCGTTTCATCCTTTTGTTCTTTAACTTGTCTGTCTTTCAAATGATTGCTGACGTTGCTCTGTAGAGTAACTTGCATTAGTTTCAGTTGAATATTATGCAATTCAGAAAACAACACATTCAACACAAGGGACTGCTGTTGCCCTGTTGTTAAGATGGAAGGAAGTGAGGTTTGTCAGAGTTAATCCAGGATAAGTTGCCCCTTTCAGGATCATACAAACCTAGGCACAGGCAGGAGCTATTCCTAAGATACATTCTTCATTTCCCCAGAGTAGTGGTATCGGTAGTAATTTGTCCAACCTGGTTGACAAGAAACCAGTCGTCCTCTTCAGTATGGCCAATTGGCCAACTGCCACAAAGAGCAGCAATCTCTACAGGCTGGGTTTCAGTGCATATTAAAGAGTTGCCCTCAAACTCTTGCTTCCTTTTTACCAGCACAGCAGAGTACATGGCTCAGAATACCATAAGAAGCCTTACACCTTTTGAGATTAATAAAATGTCAGCAGGTGCTTTATAAGAAGACACTGCTATCATGGGTTGTGAAAACTCATGTGGAGCTTCTGCTGAAAGTTGGGCTGCTTTTAGGCTTGGGTTGGTCTAGTCATTATAGTTGGTCTAGCTCACAGTACGTAAGCCAGTTCCTGATAGTGCAAATGAAAACCTTTGACTTTCTGAGTGGGTGGAAGCCTGAACAGGTGTCTCTGATACATCAAAAGCGCTCACCATGACTGAGCATAGGCTACAGAGCAAAAAGTTCCCCCCTTCCCAGCATGAGCTTTTTGACCAGTTATAGTTACTGTGACAGCAAAGAGCAGTTTATAGGTGTTTTTTGCACTTAAATGACTTTGATCTATTGTGAGACACTTAATTGATGGTAAGGAACATTTAATTTCCAGATGAAATAGGAGAGGTGAAATCATGACTCTTTATAACTTACAGGTTTCAAAAAAAAAAAAGAGAGATAAAGACATATAGTATGAGGAAGCGTGGCAGAGAGAAAGCAGTAATAAGGATGGCCGTGAACGGCTCCTGCCCCAGTGCATGAAAGCCTGCTAAAGCCTACAGACTAAAGATCATGAGATGGAGATTACTATAGATTACATTTCTGAACATATGGATAGAGCAATGTCTACTGGGAAATCAGCTTAGTCTCAGAACTAGGCTTGTCCTCCCTCTCCAAATAAAACACTCCATCCACACCGGGCCTTAACATTCTGCTGACCAGCCAGTACTGGTGAAGCAGAAAGCAGTAAAGGAGGCTTGTGTGAGGTCATCCCAGTCCACCCTCCCAGACTAATTAGTGCAGCATATGTGCATTGCCTTTGAGGGGCCTTCAGGCAGTCCTACCTATCCCACCTAAATTCCACCTACATGACAACTCATCAAGAAAAAGCACTTCCGACAGCCACATATAAGCAGCTATGTTCATGAAAGGAGACTAGAAAAAACAGTGCGAGAAAAATAAGTTTGGCCGGCTTGAAAAAGTATTGAAGTTTTGAAGCTATGGAAGAAGCCCCCTATTGATTGATGAAATCCCAGTCTGTAATGGCATCTGCATGTGATAATTCGAGGATATTAAAGGCGCAAACTCTTCTGCTTCACCTGATGCCATCCAGCTGAGAGCAAAGTGGTCATTATCCCACTGCATTCTGCTATGGGGCTACCTGTGGTTCAGAGACTGGTCAATTATCTGCTCCACACACGCCGAGCCTGACAGGCATGTTGGCAGGTGTGTCCTTTCCATCATGTTCGCCTCTCAGATAGAGGATTAGAGCGCCGACTGGGCATCGACATGCAAGGCTGCTTTGGTAACATTAGTGTCCTGCTCTCTCTCAGCCAGTGGACAGAGAAGAACAAATGTTAGTCTTGGAAGATGTTCTTGGCCTATGATAATATATAAACCTAAAAGGGTGAGGGAACGCCTTTTAACATTTTATTTATTTATTTATTTATTTTAGTAATTTTCTAAAGTGCATTAGAAAGGCAACTGGTGGATGTACTTGATAGTAATCTCTGTTTACCAATCTTACAACCTGAATTATATACATTACAACTGTCCCAACTGTCCCTTTTTCACTTATACTTATAATGACTTTTATTTTCTTTTTCACAGTAGGCAGCTTGAGATCCTTTTCATTTTGTAGTAAAGATTATTTAGTGCATTGAAATGTTTGCCAGTGGAAATGATGAAAATGACAATTGTTGGTAATTATCTACACATGTATTGTCATGTGACATAATATTCATCTCTCCTTTTTAGCAAAACAACCGGGACAACTGGGAAACCAGAGTAGCAGCAAAGCAGGACAGCTGGTCAACATCTGATGAGGATCTACAGCATATCAAAAGGGCAGCTTCTTGTAGTTTCATGTAACCAATAAAACAACGAATCACATTTTACCCATCTTTCTATGTTCACTGTGAAGATAATACTGACAAGAAGCAGGCCAATCTTAATCAGTGCTATATAGAATCTCTCCATTATGTTATTCTCACCTTCATAAACTAGTGATGGAAAAGTTGGGGAACCAAAACAAAATAAAACATTTAGATTTGACAATTTGTAATGTTGATGGATGGATATTATCAGAAAATTCTGAAACATTAAAAAAATCTTTTCACTTTCGCAAAAAGGTTAAGAACTGCTGCATTATAGACATAAAGTCATTATTATTAGTATTATCAACACTATTATGCCCCTGTTGATATATGGCCACTGTGTGCTCCATGTTTGAAAGGCATTCATATCAGAAATGGGCGTAGCTTTACATATATATATGAATTGTTGGGATGGTTATGGTGGGAGATAGGGAGGGAAAACTCACTAATCCCTTGCTTAATTTTGGTTTCGCATGTGGTACTTGCAGCTTTCTATTCATACGTATCTAAAGCCAGCTATTCATTTTACAGGCTTTGATTCATTACAATTGACTTCAGCATTCAAAAGACAAAATTTAAAACATTATTCATGAATTGGTATTATCAAAGTTGAAGCAGAAATTTGGTTAAAGTACAGGGAGAAAAATGAAAATCATTTTCTCATCCAATATGAAAGGGAAACTCAGTTGAATTGAGAAGTAAGAAAGGGAAGGGTTTTTTTTCCACAGTTATTTTTTTTTGGGTGTGTGGCACCATTACTTTGCACTTGGCTAAAGTGCAGTAATTTCATATCTAGTAGGATCAGAAGCACCACACAGAGGTTCTTTTACACCTGGTTTCTTACTGATAGTCTGGTTTGAAATCATCTGGTTTGACAATGAGGAGGAGAATAAAAAGCATGCTTGCGATCAGCATTCATCTGGGATCCCTTCATTCTAATAGAAGGAGAGAGATTGGAGAAAAGGTCCTCTCCATTTACTGCTCTGAAAACACTGACAAGATAGTGATAAATAAGGCTATGAAGGACAAGGCTATGTGTGTGAGTGTGTGCATGTGTGTGGCAGTAAATACTGTACATGCTGGTTCAGGTGAGAGAGGAGCGATTAATAGCGGCCACAAGTGTCAGGCTATAGAGCCAGTGGATGACAAGGACTGACACGCTGATAAGGATTTGATCTATCTGACCCACAGAGCCATGTTTCTTCAGTTCCTGCTGCGTGATTTATATTCCAGCTGCAGCTCCACTGAACGACATGCTCATCTAACAAGATGGGCATTTTTTCAACAAGGCCAAGTTCTCAAATATTGTAAACCTTTATATATCACTCTCTTGACAAAGGAAAAAAGGAGTAGCAAAACACGCAATACAGCCAAAATACTCAAATGGGACTACTTTCTGTGGAAATGGGCTAGCTGTTTTTTTTTTTTTTTTTTTTTTTTTTACGAGGAATCCTCCCCCAATCACCCCTCCCTCAACACGCACACATCAGTTGAAAACCTCCCTTATTCCTTGAACAGCTTGTTGCTAGGCTACACCAGAGAGACTAAAAAAGACTCTTATCAGAGAAGAGAGAACTCTCCCCAACAGTGAAAGTAGTGCAGTCGAGAAAATAAGATGGTAAACAGGGTTTGTGCTTGGGCTACAAAAGAGAAGCGTGTGAAAATGGACACTAATGCAAAAGAGAGAGAGAGAGAGAACACGGACAAGATGCAAAAGAACGATAGCACAGGTATGCATTTCACTACACAAACGCTTGCTTCATAAAATAAATAAATAAATAAATAAACAAGCCACCAAACTGACAAACAAAGCCCATAGATTTATTATATTTAATTATACTGTTAAAAAATCATTACTAACTAGTAACAAGGACCAGGCAATATATTAAGTATTGAGCAATATTCGATATTAAATTCTATTAACTTATGAATGGTCTACTGACCTCTGGTCTATTCATTTAATTTAAAGTTGAAAAAAATCTAAGGAAAAAAAATCCCTGAAAGGACATGAGGAAGTAATCTCGAGATGTACCAAACTCATCCTCTTTTGGGTCATACTGGATAGTGGGATTATAAATCATAAGATACAATTGTAGAAAAGTCTTAACCTGCAATCCATTAATTAAGTCACGTTTTTGTTCCGTCATGTAGGCTTGCAGGGAAGCCATTCTTTGGGTTTTCTTGGATGTTGCACATCACATTCAGTTTTCTTTATGTTTAAAAAGTAGATCATTAGATTAATTAATTGGGGTAAAGCCTAAGTACTGGTAAGTTTCTGTATTTTTCATCAGCATTGTAATATAGTAAGTAGCATCAGTAAATAGTAATTAAGCAATGATAAATGAATTTATTAGTTAACATTGACTTAGTGACTCATGTAGCATTATGCAAAATAATTAATCTATTACGTGGTGCAAAAACAGCTAGTTTGTTGATATACTTATTATGTGCAAAGAGTGTGATTAACGTGATAAAGTGTTATGATCGCTATAAAGAGCTAAACCTCTATGGAGGATTGAGCCCAAGACCCACAATATGTGCCCATCTTTGAACTAGTGCTGTTTTTGCATGTTACTCTTTTAATGAGTGAACCTACTTATTAGTTCTTTCCTGCTGCCTGATGTGATGCCAATCCCAAATCCTGACATGCACTTACTGCTGTGCCTCTTTTCGCCCTCCGGACTTGCCTGATTCCTGATGCTCTATTTCTGCTTGGAGCTTTCTGCACTTGTGACTCGTTTTCTGCTACTGTGGATGGTCACACATGGATTTGCACTTCCCTAAAACAGTTGCTCAAGTCTCACCCTTGCTTCACTGGATAATCTCACCTGGATAGTGTCGATTTTGTACCCAAGAACTGCTGCTGTTATCATAGAGACCATCCTGTGCTCATCCTAGGACTCTTATTCACAGCTTGGTCATATCGGACATCCTTTCAACACATTCAGTACTGTTTACATTTATATTTACATTTAACCATTTATCCTTATCCAGAGCGACTTACAGAAGTGCTTTTTAAGTCTTTATCAATAAATACATCCTGATACGGGTTCACTAGGTCATTGGAATACTCAATAAAAAAACGTGTTGGTAACGTGAAAGGTGTATATGTACAGTAGTAGGACTAAATAAATGTCTGCTGAAAAATCAATTGTGAAATGGTATTTCTGACTAAACAAGGCTCTTATAAGCTTACATTTACAACTGCATGAATATTATAACTTACATTTTAGCTTACATTTTACATACTAGCTCTTTCAAGAGAATTCTGATAAGAGCAGAGAAAAAGTAATAAAAAAGTATTTTCTCCTTTTCACAGACCAGTAGTCGATAAGACAATAGCTCAGTTACAGAGACATAAACCAGAAAATTTCAAATATTCTTGTTAAAATATCTAATTTTATTTCACCTTCTTGTATTTTGAGTCACTGGAGGTTGTGCAAGATTTGTTCTGTAGTTTCCAGCAATTCACAGAAATAAAGAATGGCACAAGGGTAACACTGCTCTCTTCCTGAAATGGTCTTCCTGACATTTGACAGTAAACTGTACTGTGTCTCAATTAATGCCAGGCACTCTGTGCTCTATTCAGCATCCATACATCCATGTTTACTCCTCAAATGCATTGCTTCTGCATTATAGATGTATACAAGAATGGATCTCACCTTCCCATGTACCTCTTGTATTAGACTCGATCTTTTTTTATTTCTCTTCAAATATTAAAAGGTGCACATGTGAATGAAGAAATGCATCTCAAAGTATAAAATATTCAGAACCTGTGTGTGTGAGGTGTAAAGAAAGGTGCAACACAGAATTAAACCTAATTCCATCATCGGAGTCGTTAAACAGAAAGATGACATGTTAGTGGAATATATTTGCAGAAGAATGCAGTTTTATATATATAGTTATATATATACATATATGTTAAAAATCTTGATGAAACGAGTCTGGTATTATTACTGAAATATTATAAAGCCTGCTAGTTATGCAAATGAAACTCTCGGTATCATTTGGTATCATGAGGTATGGCATCTGCAGTGTGGTCTTGCTTCACCTTCTCAGCAGAAATAAATAAAGAAATCAATAATATAAAAATAATCAGCCATTTGGAGAGCATCTAAATTCATGGGAAATGATGCAGGCAGATTAGGGGAGTGTGACAGGAACAGTGTGAAGACTCGCAAGGCTTAGAGACTCATGCAGCCTAAGACGGAAATACCTGGTTAGTGCTCTGGTTAGATGACCAAACCTGTAGG
This sequence comes from Ictalurus furcatus, assembly GCF_023375685.1. Taxonomy (NCBI): domain Eukaryota; kingdom Metazoa; phylum Chordata; class Actinopteri; order Siluriformes; family Ictaluridae; genus Ictalurus; species Ictalurus furcatus. Next base: position 16,474,254 of record NC_071272.1, read on the forward strand.
TGAGTGACAGTCAAGCGCAAAAAGACCAGGACAAAGACGAGAGATGATGACAAGCACAAGACAGGCAGGACAAACAGATGGGGCAGACGGATACTGACAGATGGACAAGGTGGACAGTCACACAACATGGCATTTTCGTCATTTCAGTGCCGCGCTTGTCTCCAGCTGCCTGCAGAGGCAGGGGGCACTAAGCGGTGCTCGGAGCTCAGCTGGCATGCAGTGCCAGGCATGCTGGGCTAGCAGAAGAAGGAGGGAGAGGTACCAACCGTGAGCAGCGGGTTCAGTGCTGGGCGCAGCGTCTGAGCACACGAAGAGAGGTGTGACAGGCGGTGGTGGGAGGAAGGGAACAGGAGAACGGCATGCAAAAAAAGGAGAAATGGGAGAGGGGGGGGACAGAAAACAAACGGAAAACAATAAGCAAAAGACATTTACACACAACTAAGACCTTGCAATAAGCCCAAGAGAAAAACAAAAACAAAGAACGCACACAGGTTATCCAACAGGAATACAAATATAACATCATACATCAAAGTAAATAGAGCATCACCATCCAACAGGCAGCACAGTCAGAACACACTTGTTTGTTTCTAGGAAAATGGGGCAGCACTTTTTTATAGACTTGCAACTGAAAAACTGATGCCGGTATATGAACTGCAGACTGCTGATCATTTTCAGTGCAGCACGATTATGGCACACCTACAAAACTATTGATGAATGAAGCAGCATTATACCACAGTGTTTTTGAATGACTGATTCTGGTCAGAAGGTGTTGATTATTATTATTATTATGTATTATTATTATGTATTATTATTATTATTAGGTTTGTATTAATGTGCTTGTTTTAATACGTTATTGAAGGCTATAGTGACATCTAATTCACATGGTTTTGTATGGTGGATGCTTCATATAACCACAAATTATAAACTGGTACCAAAAAAAGGTTGTTTTTTTTGTTTTGTTTTGTTTTTTTTTTTATAAAGAAGAATGTATAATTATTAATATGGTGAAGCATTCTCTGAGGAGACATTGACTTAACATTTAATCTGTCTCTAGTGTCAGCTTTTTGTTTGTAACAGTAAAGCTGTGACTAAGTTTTCCACCATGGAGTCTAATAATGGAGAACTTTGAGGTTTCAGTAAGTTACTGTACGTGATAACAAGAGCTTGTTTCGTGAACTTTCCACAGACTTAAATGTAACTATAGTAAGATTAAAATTACAACAGGTCTTTACATGATTGATTTTTTTTTTTTTACTGTTGGTAAATTACTGTTGTATAAGAGGAACATCAGGGTAGTACCATTAACTTAATCCAGGCTGCAGTGAATCTAACACCATTTTAGAGGAGATTTGACATCAGTAAATGTGTATAATTTTTACATTTACGGTATTTGGCAGACACCCTTATCCAGAGCAACTTACATTTATCTCATTTATACATCTGAGCAGTTGAGGGTTAAGGGCCTTGCTCAAGGGCCCAACAATGGCAGCTTGGTATTGAACTCACAACCTTCCGATCAGTAGCCCAACACCTTAACCACTGCCCTAATTTTGATGTCCCAAAAGTCACTATACATAGGGGAAATTAACACGTCTTAGCAAAATGTTTTCCAAAATTTTTCCCATAAATTATATTTATTTTTCAGATAGCCTTTAAGAATGCCTTTGACAAAAGAAGAACGCATTGAAATCATTCTCATGGCTGGATCAGGAAGCTGTCACAAGGTAACACGTGGCAAATACATCACACCCAACACTGTTGCCAAACTTATTAACAAATTCAAAAACATTGGGGAACATCCATGAACATCCACTGACGAAGGCACAACCAACATGGTGCTGGCATACATACAGCAGTCCCCTATGTATGGAGACTTTTGGGACACCCTGTACTTTACAGGATACCTTGTACTGTAGGTGTGAATTGTTGACTGATTTGTTAATATGCAGAATTTACTAAGGACTTAAGGACTTACTAAGCAATCCTGTTGTGGCTGATTGCTGATACATTCATAATACACAAACACTATAGTATGTGGTATTAATGGACTACGATGTAAATCTGTGCTTTGTAGTCTTATGGCAGTCCCTTTTTATTGACAGACAGGATAAAGGGTGGCTACAGTCAGTAAAAGTGACGTGTATAATAGAGGAACCTGATAAAATACTCATCAAAATACCACATACTTTTAAGTCTTAACAAAACTGTTATGTGAATAAGTCATTAATGAGCAACTCTTAAATGCTGTCTAAGGCCAGAGACTTTTTGCATGTTAGTTATTTTGAGCGAATTTTCATTAGTTTTATACTTTAATAGTGCAACTCTCACCTTTAGCTTACATCTGAGCCTTGCTTTTCCCCCTGCCATGTATTAATGATCTACTCTGAAATGTAGAGGCATGTGCGAAGAGCTATAGACCTCATTGCAGTGCATTACCTTAGGGCACAGAACACTTCAAACACACCAGGAAAGCTTCTCTGCAATGCAGAAGTGCTTGTTATGGGGTGGAAAAAACATTAGGGATGTCAGTCGTCTGAACATCAGACACTTTGGCCTTGAAGCATAACTCTCGCTCTCCATTAAGGTTAAGCCGAATGTGTTGATGGATGCAGGGTCAGTTTACCTCTTTGCTCTGTGTTTACTAGAGCTGGTCAAAGTAAGGAGGAGTGGTGGAGGATTCGCACTCGAAGCACAGCACACCAGGGGAGATGAGAGTGGTGTACTCTCTGCATGCTGAGATGAGATGAAGCAAACCTGTGGCAGGTGTGGCTTTCAGGAAGTTAACTGCTCTCCAATCAAAGCAGCATGCTACACAACACAGCTTGTGTCACTGAGTGGGAAAAACTCGGCAATGAAGTTGTGCCTGAAACATGGGGCTAAATTGAGGGCTATTCTAAATAATACTTTATAGCAGTGTTTACCAGCATGGCATGAGACCTAGCCATTATTTAGTGCCAAGATAAGATCATTCAAAACTACTTTAAAATAGCAAGGCCTGTTATACTAACACTAGCAGAGTTATTTAGTCAGTTATAAATCTTCATGATTGCTGCTAATGCTAGTTAGTTGGTAAATCTTAGCTAACCTAACAGTATTTCTGAGGGGATGTTTAAATCTAACTAGGTGGTTAACAGTAGCTAACTTGACAGAATTTCTGAGAGGATTTTTCCCCCTATCATATCAGTAAGTGTTTAAAATCTCCAGTGCTAAGTCTAGCCAAGCATGAGCTAACCTGACAAGATTTCTGAATGGATTTAAGTAATATTCATCATCATTTTAATGCTACAACTAGTTATAGCTTGCTAACTTGAGCTAATGACAAGTTTTTCAGCAGCTTTTTATAGATGTTCATAACTGCCACTCTTAATGCTAGCTTGTTGGCTAATATAAGTTAACCTAGCATCATTTCAGAGATTTCATAACAACAAATGTTCATAATTGCTGGTTGACACAAGTTAATCTGACATGATTTCTGTGAGGATTCTTTCCCCATCATATTAATAAATGTCACATTTACTGCTAAAGCTAGCTGGCTGGCTATTCTGAGCTGGAATAGGAATTTAAAGTCCTATTCATAAATGTTCATAATGGCACTGGTATTGTGAGCTAGATAGCTAAAATGTGCTAGCCTGATAGCATTTCTGAGAGGAATATTTCCATCATATTCATTAATGTTCATAATATTCACTTCTAAATACGGCTGCTGGCTAACATCAGGTAAATTTACAGAATTTCTGAGGAGATTTTTTCCCCATCGCTATTCATTAATGTTCATAATATTCACTTCTAAATACCATGAGGTCATTTCAGAGGATTTCTAAAAGGATATTAAAATTTTCATAATCATAATACTCATCACTGTTTGTGCTGGCTATTAGCTAGGAAGAGGATATCAGAGTACACCTTACCTCACAGACTGAAATGAGAAAAATACTTTAAAAGGACTGCTTGCCAGTTGAAGGCCATATCTTTCAGCTAATTTATGCCCATCTATTCCCCCTGCTGATAAAAACTATAGAAACCATCACAGATATTCTAATGGTTTCCACTACAAATGCCATTACAAACCATCAGCTAATCAATAAAAGCATTACCATTACCATTAATGCTCCTTAACGGTATCCATTAGATGTTCTGAAACATGCCACCAATAGAAGGCAATAAATTACCAGTAGAGTCCCACAAGGAACATTACAGTTTCCATTAAAACGATTACAAATTCTATAAGGGTTTCTAATGGGGTTTTTTTTTTAAACATTTTTTTTTTAACAGGGCCATTTAGGGATGCAGGGGATGTTTTTGAAAGTGAAACAGTATAGTATAATACCTCTTCTAATTCTGTCAGCGTTCATAAGAATTCTATGTAAAGTCTTCACATGAAGCTAAGAGCTACTGAGGTTGAGAGCACCTCTGCCATGTCCGAAAGCAGAGTGGTTATCAAAGACGAACAGCTGGAGCCTTTGAACGCATACTTGGTTCACTCCAGGCGAGCAGTTCAAGCTCAGCATCTTGAGATAAAACATGCGCCTATGAATGGGGGTGGTGATCAAAGTAGCGAATAATATCTTTAGGTTATTATTTGACATTGAGAGGAATGAGAACGATTCCCACCCTCTTATGCATGCTGAGATTTCCATCAAAAAGATGGTTTTGAGAAGACAGACCCAGGACTGATGGTTAAAGTGGAGAAGCCGGAGGGAGGGTGTGATTATTCACTGCTCCTGTGGGACAGGAACGATACAGGAGCTTCTCCAAAATAAGTACAGCAATCCACTGCTTGTCCTCCAACCCTCAATCATTGGAGGGTTCCCTGAGAGCCTGCTAACCCTGTTACAGTTGAAGGCTGCAGGGCAGGAGCATATCAATGCGTCAGCCAAACAACAACGGCTATCCTGCCTCGACACAGCCCTTTGTCTCAGCTTGGATCACCTGAGGCGCTGTCCTTGCTGACATCAGCAGCTGATATCAGCAGACATGACAGCGGACGCATAGCACCATGGCTAATTGCAACAACGTATTTCCACCAGAGACCACAACAGAACATGCGCCTGCAGAACAGGGGAAGGACACATGCTGAAACTCACCAAAATATAGCACTATGGGCATGAAATTATTATTATTATTATTATTATTATTATTATTATTATTATTATTAATTGTATAGCCACGAATCTCCAAAATCTAATTGAGTGATGATTGAATTAGAACGGAAGATTATGTGCATGAGAGTAAATCTGGCCAATTTTAGCTATAAAACTTGGGAAGTCATAATTACCACGTCAGGTGCATTCAAGTCACTTTAGTTGGAGCAAGATGTCATATACCTTCTTTTAAGTAACTACAAAAAATTCAAAACTTTGAAATGAAGAAAATGAAGAACAAAGAATGTGCATCAGGTGTATTTTGCTTTTTTATGCTTTGAATCAGTTTATGAAGCTACATATTATATCGTAATTGTAAAGTACTATCGTATTTTGTGCAGACAATTAGCTTTCAACAAATTTACCGTCAACTACAGACGTTGCATCCATGTTTTCTTACTGACACGTCCCGGACTCGGAAACTCTGGTCTTAAAGAAAATCCAGAATTTCCCTCTAGTATTTACGACTTTGTGGTGGTGATATGTGAACCAACTCGTAAATACATTCTTTCCAACATGATGAACGCACCATATTTCCTCTTTTGAAATACTAAGGTGCCATTTAGAAGAAGGGGGCAGGGCTAACTTCTGGGCCAAAATTTTTAATAATTTCAGTAGAAACCAAAAATGAAGAAACTTTGTATTGCATATCTATTGCATTTCAACAGCGAATTGGTTTTTCCAAGGTATCTTCACAATAATGTATATGATTACAGGTCTAGGAAGCTTTCAAAAAAATTCCTTCAAACTTTCATTCAAAAATTACATTCTGAGGTTGGCTCAGCAGAGCAGGCTAAGTTAGCGTGGGGAAAATGCAAATGTCTATGGCCACCACAATATATGAAAGAAAAATGTGAACTAAAGCTATAATTTTGCAGCTCTCTTGAAAATTGTAGCAGTCACCAAATGAGAGTAGGGAAATGAACAAGAAGAAAACAAGCATGGAGCACTCAAGTTATTACAGTCTTCAACTTTATACCAAGTTCGTGGAAGCTGAAAGTGCGCAGAAGTGAAAGGAATTCAAACAACAAAAAGCCACCTATGTGGTCAAAATTGAGAATAGGGGGAGACTGTAAGAACAGGAAAAAAAAACCCTCCAACAAAAGTGTGAGTCAGTACCCTCAAGTTTCAAAGCAGGTTTGAGGAATCTGGCTTTGAAGTGGTAGAGTAGGAGAATTTTGTCAAAAGAATGGAAAAAACCGAACTGCAGTATACCTTAGAAAAGCCTGTTATAGAGTTAGAAAAGCCTGATGCTGCCTAACACTAAGACTGATTAGAAGATTAGGATTAGGAGCTGAATAATGAATAACGAAGAATAATGAGATGCTACTAAATTTACTAGGAGACTCATTGTGACTAAAATAACACTGTATTTATAATTAGCATCAACCTCTAACCCTAACCAACGTCCCAGAAATTCTAATTTCACTTTCTGAAATGATGAATGATGGGAAACGTCACGAAAACCTGGTGAACACAATCCTCATATGGACAGACTATGTAAGTCCTGATATAAAGAGCACACTTGTTGGCCAATCAGGAATGAGCATTTCTCATAGCCATGGTATAATGTAGCTTATACAATAAAGCTACTTGTATACTGATTATTTTCTGTGTACAGACAATTTTAGGTGTGACATTCTCTGGAAAATATGTAACTGTATGCACAGTAATCACTGCTAGCAAATGTGGCTGAATGGCGGTTTGGTCGAACGCTGATGTGCAGATGGGGAAATCAGGCTGAGCCTCTTGGTTAAACATGTTTGTGTGTCTATGTGTGTTTACTCAGCCCACAATGCCTGGCAGATTCACACTTGGGGTGCTGATTACCAGCAGGCCGCCTTTATGATCCCCATCTCTGCTTGGCCATCATAGCTTGCAATCATGGCTCCCATAACAATACAACTCTATATAAAAAAGACTTATTGGAAGCATTTCTGTGTTTGCATGAGTGCAATAAATGTTAAGTGCAATAAATTCCAGAGGATGGTCTTCTCTGTGTGCTGTGTATCATGGCACTGCAGTCGTTGTTTTCCCGCTGGTAATGCAATTGACCTTTAGTGAATTAGCCTTTTCTTTGCCAACGAGCTATTCTTCTCTGTCCGCGCTGTACTCCGCAGCAGAAATCAAACAGAGAGAGAAATGGACTTCTATTTGCAAGTGCTTGTACAGGGCAATTCATCTGTTCAACTTCAAAATCAGTTTACCAGATGGTGTTTATGCCATTTAAGTCCTCCTCCACCCACATTTTTTTTTTTTTTGTTGAAGGCTGAAATTAATTGTTTTCCAACTCTGCTTTTGGCTTTTCATCAATTAAAACAACAACAACAACAAAAAAAAAACGTGGCATTTAATTCAGCTGCCTTTTTATTAATGAGGGAGAGCAATTCTTTAATGACATTTCTGTTGTGCATTTTGGTGTAACCATTGTTTCGGTTGCTATTGTTTTCTTCAACAAACTCTAGTCATCCGGCAAATTGCTTTTTCTACGAGTAGGTTTAGGAATACACTTGTCATTTTTCCTGACAGCACAATTGCCAAGGTCATCAGTCAGCCACTGTACTTGTGTCTGTGAGATGAACAAGGGATGAATGAGCACCTCTGTGTCTGGGTGTGTCCCCCTTCTCATAGTGGCTCTGAACTAGAAAATTAGGCACGATAATAGTAATAAAAAAAAATAAATGGGGGGAGGGGGGTGGGAAACACAAAAGTGCTATAATAAACGAATGTGTATTCTGGGATTAAATTTGTAAAGGCTTTTTCAAATTAAAAAAGAAAGAAAGAAAGAACTCACGGAAAATCAATAAACATCCATTTCTGAGCTGTGTTTAGCAGGGGAAAAAAATTGGCAATATAAATAGCAATGAATGACACTGGCCCCGTTACGTATGGTGCCCAGCAAAGCCTCTCCATGTAGCCATTTATTTTTCGGTCTAAATGGCAATTTAGTCATCTCTAAATGTCACCTCCTGAAGCTGCAGAGCACTTTAGCCTTCTGTTAGGGCTTTAATAGATTTTTTAAAAGTGCAGTATAGCCCATTCCATTCCTCTCATAGCCAGTTTATCAAAAATGTATTAAATCTCAAAGTGGCCTCTACCTCGGTGGACTGATAAATTCATTTGGTGTTCCTGATCTATACGCATCCCCTGAACGGATAAAAGAAATCAGAGCTTTATGGTGCGGCAGCGGCCGGCTCACGGTGGTGAAATACACAGGTATAATAGGATGCATTCAGAGGTAAAAGCATGAATCGGGCCTCATATGGAAGACTTACGGGTATGTGCTGTTAGCACTGTGGACACTCAAGCTTATATAATGAGATGTATCATTTCATACAAAATAATGTGACACAACATTGAATATTATACCACAGCACTGCTGAGTTCTTGGTTCTGATTGGTCGAAAGGTGATGGTTAAGTAAGGTTACACGATTTTAATGGAGACAAAGAACCACCCAATGCGAAGCGGGGTGCATTAAAATCGTGTAATGCACACCCAACCATGGATTATTCCACTTATACCATGGTCACTTGCCAGCATTAACAAATTAAAGCTGTCATTAATCTTGGCTGTGCAAAATTTGACTGAAAAGATAAAAACAACGGTTAACTTTCGTTACTTATTTTATATACGGGTTGTTACATCTAGAATTCTGCCTGCTCTATATCATACACAGAGATAAAGTAGTGCGATAAGATTACATTTATTTGAATGAATTATAATAAATAGTTATGAGAGAGAGAGACAGAGAGAGAGAGAGAGAGAGAGAGAGAGAGAGAGAGAGAGGGTGTGTATGTGAATTACCTGCGTCTGTGCCGTGTCTCTACTAATAATGAAGCTGTGAGTTTAACTACTGTATGCAACTGTATGTTACTATGGTTACAGGCAGCACATTAATTTAGAACGGTGATTAAACTGACCGGAACTACCTGTGGCACATACGCTTTTAACGCACACCTTCCAGCCAATCAGAATCGAGTATTCGTACAGGCCGTGGTGTAATTTTTCTATAACAGCTCGGCTTTGAAAGTAGTGCCAGCTGTAGTGCAAAGTATTTTAATCTACTCATTCTAATACGCTAATACGCGATCATTTCCATAGTGACAATTTACACAGCAACTTTTATGCCAGATGCTCAACTTATCTCAACAAGACTAATGATGGACAGATTAAAAAAACATTTTTTTTTTTAAACAACAACAAAAAAAGTTAAATGATAGGGTGAAGGTTTGTGTGAGGAGACATTTATATAAATTTTTATGGAAGGTCACTCCAGTGTCAGCATGTTGAAACAGTCAGAAAGTTTTTTTTGTTTTTTTGTCTTATTAGAGAGAGAAAAAGAGAGACTGGTGAGGGAATGACCTTGTTTATAGCTGCTATAAAATAATTACAGGAACTAACTTGTGTCACAGATGTTCGACAATATTCAATGCGCAGTGAAAATGCACAATTCAAAATTGTGATCATTGGCAAATTCCTATGGTGTAAGAGGAATCAAATACTTCCAGATGTGCTGCTATAGAAAAATGGTCCACGTCAGGGTGTTAATGATAACGCGTCCCACCACCCCATCATTCATTACACGTTATTTTCCTATAACAGCATGCCGGCTTGTATTTTATTCCTTACATACTGTATGTAAAATTTGGCATCATTTATCTAGGCGATGTCTTAAACAGGTAGACTGTGTGGTGCTGGTTGAGGGTGGGTTTGGTAACGGCGAGGACAGGGTGTGTCTAATCAGCATGCGTCACTGGTGCTTTCATTAAGTGCAATCATGCAGCCTAATCAAGCCTGATTCATTTTTATGCTTTTTACAGATTCACTCAAATCATCCGCACAAGTCAGCCCCGAATGTTTGATTGCACTTGTGGCTGAGGGCTGTTCTGCTTCGACTCAAAAGCACACACAAAAAAAAAAAAGAAGAAAAAAAAAAGTATGCATCTCATCTTCGCCATACTGAGCTGTGTTCTGTGTAATATAAAGAAGTGCCCTGAGGAACACTGAAAATGGAGAGCAAAATGATCTAACTTGCTCGCTTCAAAACCATAATTGTTATAGGCAGCAAATCACATCAATGGCTATTTTAGAGTTTGGAGCCAGCAGCAACATTGAATTTGCTTTTATTATCAAAAGCGTTATTAGCTTGCCATATTCTTTGAGAACGAGAGCCAAGGACCAGCAAGGCTAATGATGGCGGCAGGGAGATCACAGGACCGTTTATATTACTCCACAAAGGGACATGATATAGAACCTCAGTCGGCGAATCGGTGGAGTTAGACTGTGAGTGATCGAAAGAGCTCGGTTAATTGTGAAAGCTAGAACGACTAAAACTGCATTGTGTCCTATTTTTAGTCGGTGGCATTATCCTATTAGATTTTGTGGCAGTGTACACACAGTAATGCCGTTCGTTTGTCTTTTTTATGAGGACACTACAGCCTAATTTCTAATGAACGTAGGACACTTAGGTATTAAGAAGAACAGCACTAACAATATATTTGAAAAAACAACAACATTCTATTAAATGTAAGTGATGCACTACAAGTGGATGAAGCAATTCAGCTCTATGTAGATGATTAAAAGGATGGCTCAGTTGCCAAATGTACTTCATCAGCCAAGACATGTTTTTGGTGTCTGAAGTTTTTATTTATTTTTTTTATTATTTTTTTTTCACTTGAGCTACAGTGGAAGTCTATGTCACCCAGAAACACATTCTGTGACAGCATCGAGTTATTCATTGATGTGACACAGACATGGCGATGTGGTTTAGGACACAGTCACAATGAGTGACTTTATATAATATATATATATTTATATATTGGATTATAATCATGAAAACGAAATTCATAGGATTTTGTGTCATCCGAATCAACTTCAGGGAGTGTTACTGTTTCCACCCTGAACTTGATAACAACACATCCCAAAGTGTGTTATTCCTTTTATAGCATAGAAATGTAATGTACATTGCTGCTTGAAAATAGAATTTTCTATATAACTGCATAAATATGACCTAAAACATCATCTGATTTTCATAAACATAGATAAAGAGAACAGAAATTAAACAAATGAGACAAAAATATATACTTGGTTATTTATTTGTTGAGGAAAATGATCCAATATTACATATCTGAGTGGCAAAAGTATGTGAACCTTTGCTTTCAGTATCTGGTGTGACTCCCTTGTGTAGCAATAACTGCAACTAAACGTGTCCGGTAACTGTTGATCAGTCCTGCACATCGGCTTGGAGGAATTTTAGCCCATTCCTCAGTACAGAACAGCTTCAACCCTGGGATGTTGGTGGGTTTCCTCACATGAACTGCTTGCTTCAGGTCCTTCCACAACATTTCTATTGGACTAAGGTCAGGATTTTAACTTGGCCATTCCAAAATAATAACTTTATTCTTCTTTAACCATTCTTTGCTAGAACGACTTGTATGCTTAGTGTCATTGTCTTGCTGCATGACCCACTTTCTCTTGAGATTCAGATCATGGACAGATGTCCTGAAATTTTCCTTTAGAATTTGCTGATATAATTCAGATCTCATTGTTTCATCAATGATGGCAAGACGCAGCAAAACAGGCCCAAACCATGATACTACCACCACCACATTTCCCAGATGGGACAAGGTTCTTATGCTGGAATGCAGTGTTTTCCTTTCTCCAAACATAACACTTCTCATTGAAACCAAAAATTCTATATTGGTCTCATCTGTCCACAAAAATATTTTTCCAATAGCCTTCTGGCTTGTCCACGTCTTGATCTTTAGGAAACTGCAGAGGGACAGCAGTGTTCTTTTTGGAGAGCAATGGGTTTCTCCTTGCAACCCTGCCATGCACACCATTATTGTTCAATGTTCTCCTGATGCTGGACTCAAACATTAACATTAGCCAATGTGAGAGAGGCCTTTAGTTGCTTAGAAGTAACCCTGGTTCCTTTGTGACCTCGTGGACTATTACACGTCTTGCACTTGGAGTGATCTTTGTTGTTGGAGTGATCACTCCAGGGGAGAGTAACAATGGTCTTGAATTTCTTCCATTGGTACACAATCTGCCTGACTGTGGATTGGTGGAGTCCAAACTCTTTAGAAATGGTTTTGTAACCTTTTCCCGCTTGATGAGCATCAACAACTGTTTTTCTGATATCCTCAAAAATCTCATTTGTTTGTGCCATCATACACTTCCACAAACATGTGCTGTGAAGATCAGACTCTGATAGATCCCTGTTCTTTAAATAAAACAGGAGCTCACTCACACCTGATTGTCATCCCATTGATTGAAAACACCTGACTCTAATTTCACCTTCAAATTAAACTGCTAATCCTAGAGGTTCACATACTTTTGCCACTCAAAGATATGTAATATTGGATCATTTTCCTCAATAAATAAGTACAATATTTTTGTCTCATTTGTTTAACTGGGTTCTCTTTATCATCTTTTAGGACTTAGTGTGAAAATCTAATGATGTTTTAGGTCATATTTCTGCAGATATATAGAAAATTCTAAAGGGTTCACAAATTTTCGAGCACCACTGTATAATTAAATAGCATGCCACTTTTTTATCCATTAAGAGGTACAGATTTAGGTTTAGATTACGTGGATCGTCTGCCATACAAGTCACTGTGAGTGAGTTGTTACTATAAAAAAGATCATATTAGAGCTGGTGTATTAATATAAACCTATGATTTGCCTTGCAGCTGGCAGCTGGCACTATTATCAGAGCTGCTGTTATAAAAAATTTATCAACACATTCCAACAAATCAGAATTGAGAAGTTGTGGTATAATAATAATAATAATAATAATAATAATAATAATTTTTTTACATGATTATTAGCATAGCAATGTCAACTGATGACTTGTGCCTGTATTTATTGAAAAGATGTTTGTGACAGATTTATTTACATTAGCCACATAGCTCCAGTGTAAATGTAATGAGTTTGATGAGTCCTAGGTGGAGGACTACATTTGGGGGTAATGGTGGTCATTTAAAAAATATTCTTTGAGGTGGCATACCTTAAAAAAACCCCAAATAAATGAAATTTGAGCATAAATATGATTGTCATTCTGCTTATCTATCGATGAGACACTATAACTGTATGGAATCATGTCCGAAAGAAAAGAGGAACATGAACCTGTTTGTGTGTAACCCTGACCAGACAGGGCTGTCATTGTAACCCCTCCGGAAACACAAAGGGGTTCTGTAATCCTGGCAGCAGACAGGCCTGGATACAGCTCCAGATCCTGATAAGATTAGCCTGCTAAAGGAGCAAGCTGTGCTAAAATTTGAGAGAAACACGATGGCTTTTGGACCTGGTGCTGCAGCAAGGCCAGGACTGGTCTGGCCACAGATGGGAGCAGCAGCCACTCATTATCAGCAAGAGAATCTTATCGGGACTGACTAGCTACCGGCAGTCTTCTTTTTCTTCCCTTTTCTTTTCTCTCTCTCTCTCTCACACACACACACTCACACACACACACAGGCTGGTAGGCGGGTCGGGCGGGCGGTTGAAGGTCATACTGTACCTTGGGTGATACCTGGGAGAGAGGTTGTGGTGTACATGGTGGTGGTGGCTGTAGTGGGTATAGGGGTGGTGGTGGGGGCATCTGGATGGGAAAACAGCACACACACACACACACCAACACACACACACCAACACACACACACCAACACACACGCACACACACACACGCAAAAATGAAAACGGGGAAATAACAAAAATGAAACAAAAAAATCAAACTCAACACAATTATGGTATACACTGTCACTCAGCAAAGAATGCAACCAAATCTAAATATGCATTTAAACATAGCATAAAAAAGCCAGTGTGGGTAATTATTAGCGCATTTGCAGTGATGTTTCAAAAAAAGAAAGAAAGAAAAAAGTGGCTCACATGATCCAAGTCAATATCGGCTAACTACGCTAGCTTTCTATTTAAATGAGATGTATTATTATTAGCAAAATAATGCAGCCACAGTTAAAGTGGGACATCACATTGCATACCACTATATTTAGCTACAGTACAACATTAGAATATTGTCAGTGAAATTTCCGTCATTTAAAAGTGTCGTAAAAACCCCCTTATAAACAAGACTAATGTTTCTCTGCTCTTTATCCTCCATGTTTGTTTTTCTCACCTAACCTGTGACCTGATTGGTCCAGAAGTAAAAACACTCGCAGTTGACTTTGGTTGTTAGTTGACTTTTTTTTACCCAATTTTCCTCCAATTTTGTCATTTGCCAATTCCCATCCACTAATTAGCTCTCTCCTATCACACAACAGCGACCAACCTGGAAGGGTGAAGACTAAGACGTGCTTCCTCTGAGACACGTGAAGCCAACCACCGCATCTTTTTGAACACGTTGCATCACAGAGCATCTGAACACTCGGAAGAAAGCGCTATCTACCCTATTCCGCATACATGGGCTCAAATATGCCCATGATTGGCTAGTGCTGCTGCGATTGACAGGGGACAGATTAACATCCTCATCATCAACACAGCTCTCATGGACTCCTGGACATGGATGCAATTGGCATCATCACGATTCAAACTTGTGATCTCCTGAATGCTATTCTGTTGCGCCACTTGGGACCCAAAGTTTCATATTTTTTTCAACTTTGGAAATAATAATAATAATAAATAAAAAATAAAATACTGTCAGCACTCATTTAAAAAACAAAAAAGTCCTATGAGCGTGAAAGCAGCCTAAGATGTCAAGCCAAGGAATGCAGGGACAATGAAATAAATAATAATAATAGTAATAATAAAAAAAGGATGAGATAAAATGTTTTGAATGGAAGACAATAGAAACATGAGAGTAAAAATTGAAAATGGGAGCCCATACAGCCAAACCATGATGCTGAGGTATCACTGACATGCTCACTTCGAAGGGGGTGGTGGTGGTGGTAGTGGTAGTTGGGGGGGGGTGTATACTGGTATGACTTGGTACGACCGGGAGCACGTTTATCAGCACCAGCAGTGCCTGTTAACCCATGGTGCATAAGACTAACCAGGATTTTTCACCATGTGTGTTAATGAAATGAGCAAAATTCATTAGAGGTAGGTGACGAAGTAGGTGTTAATGTTTTCTTTTACCATCTACAAAGCGTGATCCCATTCTTGAACATTATTCTCTATTCAACTGGTGCATAATTGCACCTAGAATTACCCAAAAACCAAGGCTCTTCTTTTGCTGGAAATGTTCCTTTGTGTATGAACTAATCAGGACAGACAAACAGGTGACAGTTAATGAAACGAGCAAAATGAAATAATATGTGGCTGCTTTTGGTTAGGGGAGGTTGTGTGTGGATCGTGTGCTTGCCGCTGAGATAACAGGCGTGAAAAGTGATGCGGGTGGTGCCACTGTTTGCCCGGCGCATCCAGACAGATACCACTGTGTTAACATCTGTGCTGAGGAAATTGGCCGGCTGTCTCCCCTCCCAGCTTTGTTGTCCGCGCTCCATCAAAAGAGCTCGGTGGGAGCCCGGGAACACTTCCCTTCGCTAATGATAAAATATCCAGGAGGAGGGAACACAGCCAGAGATGGCGAGAAACATGCAGAGAGAGAGTAAGTTTCCGAGCTGCCTCCATCACACACATGGCACGCTGCAACAACTCGGAAAATGGCAGCCACTACCTGTTTTTCAGTACACACCTCAAACTGCGCTCGGTTTAGTCCAAAATGAGAAAGTCAAAATGAAATTTAAAAAAAAAAAAAATCTGTAAAGACGTGTGCAATGCACTTGATGCAATAGCATCATGTATTTGCATTTTACATGTAAGTTATGTGAGCATTAATCTACTTATCTAGCGCTATGAATGGCAATTACAAATACATGGGGTGAGGGTTGTGTGATGGTTTTATAGTACTTCTGACTATATGGGGTTCTTTTACATGCCAATAAAAAGCTTTTCTGAATCACAGGTTATTTGAGGTTAAATTGATTTCTGTCTCAAACTACAATGAGTCAATCAACCACCTGTAGGGCTACTTTAATTTGGTTTTACAAAAGAGAGCACAGCGTCTGAGGTAGACGAGTGATTGACACTCGACACATGCCTCTAAAGTAATTAATCTTTACTATTATTAGTTTTTAAAAAAAAACCTTGCATAATAAACTCCAATTCTTACTTTATGTTCACCTTTATTTAGAAAGCACATTCAGCTTGTTGTGTCCCCGATCAAAAACAATGTAAACCTGTGTAAAATTCATATTTACATATGGAGATATGCTTTGGTGCTTTTTTCTGGGAAACATTACTGCTGTCATTCAGGATTCCCCTCAGTGACAATGATATTATGTACTTTACTACTGAAAATCCATCCTATATTACTGTTGTCCTGTCTAGTCTGTGTGCACTGTCTTATTTATTTTTCCACTTGTCCCACACTGTCATGTATTTGCACTTTATGCACTTTATTTAGTCCTGTGTACTGTGCTTCTGCATTGCATATTACAACATGGTCCTAAAGAAGTGCCATTCGTTCAAGTGTATACATGTTACAAGGAGGAACGGCAATGAAACCTACTTGACTAGACTTGATGGTACCGATTTATTTGGGCTACCTCTCTTTTTTCCACAATCTCAGAAATGAACAATAGAAAATTCTGGACCATGTTATCTTTATGAATAGACTGGTATTTTAGGCCTGAAAAAGAGGACATGACCAGTAAAAAAAGAGGACGCTTGGTCACCCTAGGTTGTTGTTTGTCCCCATCTACACTGTTTCCATTAGCCACCTGTAACTCCACACACATTTTCTCAAGTCCTTTTTCAAAATTCTGCTGTTAAGGTATTCTTTTATTTTATTACAATAGATATCATATCATAGGTTTTATCTGTCCGTATAGCTGTTTACGGAATGAACATTTAAAATGGGTATTTTCTACAGTAAAAGGAAATACATGATCCTCACCCCACTGTTCATGTTAATCAACAGGAATAAACAAGCCCTGATTGGCAGGGCCACAAAACCAGTTGGATTTTGACACCAATGAGCTATCATATGAGCAGTAGGTACGTTTCAATTAGAGATTGATTACCGTGCCTTCAGTTTAATAAATTGTGTGTCTAGTTCGGTTCTGTTCTTAGAAATGAATTATTAAAACATTCTCAGGGCTGAAATAGTTATGACTGACTGCTATATTGGCTTTGCCAGAAAAAAACAACAATGCTGTTTGTCTTTCTTAATTATAACACATATAAGAAAGCAAAAATTAACATTATGTAACTAGTAGTTCCATTTAACTTAGCTTAAAAAGCTAACTTTATTTTGTATAAATATCCATGCTCTGTTAGTTCAACCGACATGCTAACAGTTTTTATGTTCTCTTGTTTGACTAGCATCAATCCATCCATCCATTTTCTGTACTGCTTATCCTACACAGGGACATGGGGCACCTGGAGCCTATCCCTAGGAACTTGGGGCACAATACGGGGGACACCCTGGACAGGGGCCAGCCCATCACACACACATTCACATGGACAATTTGGAAATGCCAATCAGCCTACAATGTAGGATTAGGCTAATCCTGGAGTAGGATTAGACAGTAGTATCTAAAATTGAAACAAATTTAATAACTTAAGAACAAAGCTAGATCAAAAGCACATTATTACATTTACTGTACAAGGAGCAAGCCCCACCTCACCTATTTTCATTGGCCGCCATGCTTAACCAATAACAAGCATTCCTGTCACTGGGAAAGGTTTAGGAAAGTAAAAAAGAAAAAAAAATCCTGACTGACAGACACATGGGGAGCTGGCTGAATGGGTAGAGTATGTTATGCTATGAGCTTAAGACCAATCTCATCCTCAGTGGTGGGCCAACTTAATTGGCTCTACTCTGTTACGAACTGTGAATGCCTAGCAGATGTTTGGGATTAATGGTGTCAGCAGCTCATTAAACATGTGCCAGTCCAAAAAAAAGGAAATAAAAGTAGATCTACTCCATGCTCCTTATTGGGGTCTTCTACAGTATGTAAATATTTAGCCATGTCTCTTTTAAGAAAATACACTAATGCTGGAGTGAATCAATAAGTTTAGTGCTTCTTGCCTTTTAAACAGCAGGCACACTCCTTCCATGCCACGCTTGTGTGGGTTTATCATAGCACATTATGAATCATCTCAGCAGTCTGAGATGCGAGGTGTGTGGAGCAGGCTCATTAAACCTGGGCCACGGCAAAACACTGCCAGTTAAGCCAATTCCCCAGACGTGTACACGCAGGAAGGAGAGCTCATCATACGGCATTTTAGAGTCCCTCCCTCGATCCCAGCTCTCTCTGCCTTCCCAGTGGACCACTTGCTAAAAGGGTGCATCTTCTACCTGTGATTTGGCATGCATAAACAGCAGGGAAGCAGAGAGGCAAGGGGCACCAACAGTGCTGCGAGAGATCATGGTGCTATTTTCTGGTGCATGGGGGATACTGAATCATCATTCAGGAACATTATGTAAAAACAGGAAGTGCATACGCAAGTAAAAGAGTGATCAAAACCTCTGGGCTGTTGATTTGCCCAACAACCACCTTCTATCTTGGGCTTTGTTTGTTTGTTCAAGGAGGGCTTTTTGTTTGTGCGTAAAGGGCGGAACCTAATCCCAGCAAATATTGCAATGGTTCTGATGCTCTGGGGGTGTAAACACAGAGATAACTCTGCATCTCCTCCTCTGTCTGTCATGTGCCTCAGAAAAAAGAAGGAAAAAATACAACCTATTTGGATCTGTGTGCTTTCCAGTGGCAGAGACAGATAGAGGCATATGCAGACAAATTCATCCCATCTGTTTTTGGCAAAATAGAGAAAACGTTCCATCAATAAGTGCCAGACATAGCACGCTTTACTCAGTATAGGGAGTAAATTCAATTAGCTCTGTGCATTCTTCTAGACTTTTTTGGGATTGATGGGTGAGACAGATGTTGAGTGAATGGCATAAAATAACAATGAGTACAGTCAAATCCAGCATTGACAAGAATCCTGTAGTGATTGACTCCAATTAACGCCTAATGAAGGAAGGGCTGTGGGAGTCCGCCCCCATTAATGATTCCAGCAAACAGAGTGAGATGAATGTGTTACAGAGAGACTCCTCTGGCTAGGAGATGTGGAGACAGAGAGGTGAGGGAGGGTAGGAACAAACCAATGGTTGCCTCACAAATAAACCCAGCACCCGCCCAATCTGCTTGCTGCACACTATGACACAAGACTGATGAGTCCCCTCTGGCCTATTAAGCGATGACTTTATGACAAGGCTAATGATGAAAAAGAAGTGCATGCAGCATCCCGGCCAATTTCGTGACAATCAAGCGTGAGTGTACACGTTAATGAGAGTATTTACAGGTAGGTTGCATCAGTGGGTCGGCTGGAAGCAGTCGAGTGAGTCTGGCCGTGTAGTCATCATTCTGCTCATGTTTTTTGCAAACAGATATCTAGTTTGGGCTCTGCTAACGGGATGGCGTGTTTACTGGAGGATAACAATTGACATGAGAATCCAGCATGGTGCAGATGTCTGCTTCCTCCTTTCCAACGAGGGCTTATCACACCCAGAGTGGATGTTTCAACACTCATTGAAAGGATCCTCAATTGCACGCAGAACAGAAGACACGGTTACACGTGTTATCCATCATAATGAATCCAATGCAGGAGCACAGGAAATCACTTGAACTCCTGATAATGTCAAGCAGCCTTGGTTAGCAACTACCAATCCACCGGTTCATTGTTACTAAGGTTCAGTTCCATTGACATGCATGTAATTTGCCATGCATTGCCATTTCTGACACTTCCGGGAGCGTTTTTACATTACCGAGTCTGATACTTGCACATTTGCATTTCCAGCTGGGTGATTTCTTGAGAGGCAAACTACCGAAGCCATGTTTGACAGCAGCCGAGATGTATCGTCGAAATCTGACTTTTAAATGCGAGTGTCACGACTGCAACAAATTGCGAGGGAAATATCGGCGGCTCAAATGTAATGAAAGTGAGCGGGGCTGTAAGAATGGAGGGAGAGTGTCGAGCGGGGGGAATTTACAGCTTCATTATAATGACACAGTGATGGGATTTGGCCCGCAATTGCAGGACTGCAGATCTTCTGGGTTTTTATTTTTTCTTTTTTCTTTTCCAGAGCAGATTTTGAAGATTGCTCAACTGAGCATGGTTGTTTGGGAGCTATGTGTACTTCTGGGAGAAGTGTCCTTGCCTGCTTCGAATTAGATCTTGAGTACGTGGGACAATTAGCTCTCTCAAGTAGTCTGTAGCTTATTGCGAAACGAGGCGCGTTATCAATCACGGCTTTTTGTTTCCGTCATGAGAGATGATCAGCACTGTCTTTGTGGCTGGGGAAATGTGGCTTGTGCTGTGACGAATATCTTTTTATGCGCCCTGGCATTTACGGAGACATACTGTATGGAGCTCTTTGCTGGAAACAGCCTGAGCCAGGACTGTATTATAAGCTGTAATCCACAACAACACTGCAAAACCCATTGTCTCTGGAGTTAGGTTGCGTCTCATGCGTGTGCAGTGATCGATTGCTCGCGGGCGGCAGCACAATGACAGAGGAAAGCACTCTAAGCACTAGCGGAAGTGTTACGGAGAGGGAACGAGAGCTAGGGTGACAAGCGGAGGAGGAGGGTGCAATAAAAAGGGGCTGGCGCTGTGGAGGCGAAAGCTAGTCTCTATTAGGTTAACGGTGTGCCGTAAACTGGTTACAGTCCTGTATGCTGCCTCTCATTCCCCTGCAAGGCTCTTCCAGCACTGGGGCTGTGGAAATGTGTCTCAGGGAATGTAGTTTTTCCGCCCATAACCTCTTTAGTGCCAGCCCCCCTCTGTGCGTTCTTCATCACTTAGCTTCCAATAGCTGTATTAGAGAGACATGGCTGCTGCAATACATCTGTTCTGGCTATGTGTAGGAAAAGGCCTCAAATCTTGCAAAGAACTGATGGCTCGGTCCATTCGATTCGTCTCTTTCAACAATAAGTCATTCATAAATTAGAACTAAGGTTACAGAGCCCTTCCAATTATAAGCGTGTGAAGTTATTCTTGCTGTTGTTCACTGCAGCGGCACCGAGAGAATGAGAGAGTGAGAGAGAGAGGAGAAAGTGAGAGAAGACACATTTTTGCTTCACATTTCCAGCTGACACGCACATTTCTAATGGAATACTTAACACATTTACTTTTCCAGAAGAAAACCTCGAAAAGTGTATTAAAACCCTATCGAGATGGGTTTTTATAAGATCATGCATCGAAGCTTCAACAATTACTGTTCTGGTATGCTATTTAATGCATGCGCTGGATGTGTGAAAATGTGCCACAAGCTTGACAACTTGCTAAACAGCCATTTTGTCACACTCTTTTTCCCTCTCTCACTTCATATTACAAAAGCCTCTAATTGCGCCATTCTCAAACAAAATTTCGGACTGTTTCAGACACTCGAGGTGACTTTTCAGACCACGCCAGTGAAGCTTAGAAAGTGACAGGACCGCTGTTTGTAATAAGCAGATGTCATCGCGTTAAAAACGTAGGAGAATTATAATTATAAGACTATGAAGCGTGCAGATGTCATTGGTGCCTGTCTTTATGAGCATATGTGTGGCGCTTGTAAAATACTGGAGGGTGTCAGAGCGCTCTGTTAACACACTGTGTTCAGGTGGGAGGCTGTGCGGGGTTGTCAGAGCAACATGACGCAAGATTAAGCGCTGACAGCCTGGTCCCAGCTTCCAGGCTCCACACTCCATTTGCAATTCTAATACTAGGACAAGATATGCTGCTGAATTACAGTAGACATTTAAAAAGTGGCGGCAGACATCAAAGCCATCAAGCGGCCAGACGGAGCTCCGTAGGCCCACGCTGCTTTTAATAAGTCTGTTGATCTCACCTCAGTCTGGGTGAGAGGTGCGCGTGGTGTGTGTAACTCCCCCTGTCCTCTTCTACAGGCTGGGCGCTTGTGAATTCTCCACCTGCAACGACTGCCAAGCTTCTCGTGGGGGAGAAGTGCGAAAAGCCTGGCAGGTTCGCACAGCATTCTAGGGAAAGGATTTGGAACACACCTACTGGAGCTGGATATCTGAGTTTACTACTCAGACAGCATAGCATACAGGAACTAAAGCAAGATCATTATATTGTACAAATTGCTGAAAATTTTGGTACCAGGTTGCAGTTGGATGGTTGTGGGTACCGGCTCAAGCTGGCACCAACAGAATCTAACAGTACTTGAGGGTGGGCTTGCAGTAATGGTCGATGGAGATTGGTTAAGCATGACGTCCCATCACTGAATATAAGTAAGGGAAAATACACGGCTGGGTGTGCTTTACTCAATTTTACTACGCAACGCAAACCAATTTAAATTGTGGAACGCACACCTAGCCATGGATTATCCCGCTTATACCACGGTCACTTGCCCAGCATTGACGAGTTAACGCTGTCATTGATGTTTGCAGTGCAAAATTTGACAGAAAAGATCAAAATAACGGTTCATTTTCGTTAGTTATTTTATATACGGATAGTTAGATCTAGGATTCTGCCCGCTCTAAATCACACACAGAGATAAAGAAGTGCAATAAGATTACATTTATTTGAATAAATTATAATAAATAGTTATTAGAGAGATTGAGTGTGTGAATTACCTGCATCGATGCAGCGTCTGTGACTTTAACTACTGTATGCAACTGTAACTGTATGTTACAATGGTTACAGTTGTTCATAGGAATTAATTTTAATTTAGAACGGTGATTCAACTTACTGGTACTACCTGTGCATTATATATACAGTTTGAACACACACCTTCCAGCCAATCAGAGTCGAGTATTCAGACAGACCATGATATAAATAAATAAAACCACATTACAAACTAACATTGATCTATTTTATAATTCAGCTCTGTTGAATTCTCAAATTTGTCCAAAGATTTTGATTCATTTTCTATAACAGAAAAGTCTGACACTAGTGCCAGCTACAAGGCAAATCACAGGTTTATATGTCCTCATTCTAATATGTTAGCGTTTTTATACCAGCAGCTCAATCACAGGGACTTGTTCGGCAAACACGAACAATAAATTTATTATTATTATTATTATTTTTAAAAAACCTTATTTTTATTTTTTAAAAACGCATATAATTATTGATAGGGTGACTTTTCTGTAAGGGGATATTTATGTAACATTTATAGATGTAGTCTCCAGTGTCAGAGGTTTCTAACAGTCAGTAAGTTTTCCATTATGGAAATATCTTCAGGAGAGAGGATTTCTGCGCCTTCCGGTTTCTTGGGTTTTTGATGAGCTAGTTTTTTTGTTGTTGTTATATTATCTTGAAGAGAGTTAAAAAAAAAAAAAAAGAGAGGCTGGTGAGGGAATGATTATTTCAGGCTGCTACAATGATAACAAATGAGAACACGGTCACTTTTTGTGGAAATTCCACAATATACAACATTAAATGTAACAAATGGTTAAAAATATGGCATGACAATCATTAATAAATGAAAAATTGTAATTGTTGACAAATTCCTGTGGTATATGTGGTACTTATTTTAATCCTCAACTAAGCATGTTTTTTTGTCAGTAATTTCACTGCAGCAAATATGAACTGACCAGATAATGTTCATCCAAGCACATCTTCCATGCTGAACTGGCATTGCTGCACACCGAAATGAGCCAGCTAGACATTTTTACTCATATTTTGAGTTTGGAGAAAAAGAACTAAAACCACAGCTTGCACTAATTCCTGTTATTGGTTTCTAATTGTGCCAAGAAAAAAAAAACCCTCATAGTTGCCGTATGTGTTTATCTATTACATCTCTTTCTTTAATGATTCGTCATGATATTATTATTAATAAAATACAGCAAACGTGAATGAACACAGTCAATAATGAGGTGGTGCAGATGGTTTCCAATGAGTGTTTCTTTCCTTTTTTACATGCACAGCTGTGCATTGTAAATACCACTATAGCTCACCACATAAAGACCCCAAGCACAACACAAATCCTTTTAAATAAAGGTCGATTATTACAATCTAAGACCAGATGCGAGTCATTTCTCCACAGGCTTAGTGCTGTAAATGATATCAGAAGTGTTTCAAGATAGGAGAGTGTTCAGAGCAGAGTGTGATATCCTAAGGAAAAGGAAACGTTATTACAATCAAACTTATTGATCTCGTATTCAGCACGGGTGAGGGTGTATGAAAGGAAGGTTGAAGGTTGCTTAAGCTTTGTGAACTTACCGTACACGTAGAGGATGTAATCATCATAGGATTCTCCCACCGAGTTCGAGGCCACGCATCGGTAAGTACCGTTGTAGGACTTGTTAAGGTTCTCGATGTAGAGATCCGAGCCGGTGATGACGGCATGAGATGGCACGTCGTCGTCCACCTTCACCCAGTTCACCTGCTGAGGCCTGCGGAGAGACGGCGTACAAACCAGACTGGCTTTCAGACAAAATGGCCAAACAATATGCCCTCTTTAAGCCTGCTGGATCGTTGTAAGCATCTTACAGGGCCAAAAAAGGTTGATATTTTTCTGTTGTCTATTGCCATTAAGTGCCACTAAGAGTCTTGTTCCTTTGTCCTAACAGCTACTGTAAACAGGGCATGAAATGGCCTTTCCCCATTTTCACAATGATGGGCAATGATGCTAAAGCAGCTTAAAGCCTCTAAACTTTTTTGTAGCTGTCTCAAAGCTCAGTGGCAGTCCTATAGCCTAGGTAATTTTCATGAAATAATAATAACATAAAGTAAACTTCTAATGACATGTACAGAGTCTGAATCCAAGGTTAAATATAAATATACAGTACATACATACATGCGTGGAATAAAGATTCAGGCACAAATCTTGTGATGGAAGAAGAGAAATGACCTAGAAAAAGTTTGTTATTTTACTGAATGGAAGAGAACAGGGAGAGGGAGAGAGAGAGAGAGCGAGAGAGAGAGAGGGGCACAGTAGAGGGGCTGAAGAGAACCTGCGGTTAGAGGCAGAATACAAATGGCCCCAGAGCACCAAGCCCAGCATTATATGACAGTAATGACTGCAGCCCCTCCTCTTGCCTTTAATGAAAACGACTTCTAATTTTCAGTCCCACTGTATTGATTGTATTCTCATGCTTATTAAATGAATGCGGGAGGAGCGCTAGCTTCCTGCACAATAAGAGTTTGGAGGGAAGGGGGTGGTGGGGGGAGTCACATATGAATTACCTCTCATTGTGTTTGCACACATTTGCACCATTGTCTTGTCATCCACAGGTTTTTCAATTAGGCGCTATAGATGCTGCTGTGTGTGAGGTAATATTTGATGGTGCAGCTTTTGATGACGCGAAAGCAAGGAACACAGTGTGTCATTTGGCTCGTACTCGCCTCTTCAGTATGCACATGCAAATCACACTTAGGCTCAGAGCTTGGACTCCTGAGGACTGATTACCATACAATTACCAGACGGCAACATGTGCAGCCTGCTTCGGTCTGCGTCTTGGTTTTTACATTCACACAGCATCGATATGATATGTCTGGACTGGAAAGGATGTATTAATTCCATCCTGCAATTGATGCTGAAGATGCTGCCTTTGAACACTGACCCTAAAAACTATTTTCAGCATTATATCACAGTGCTGTTGAATTCTCAAATGTGATTGGTCAGATTTTCTAGATAACAGCAGCTCTCTGACACTAGTTCCAATGAAAGGTTTGTATTAATGCACTCGTTCTAATACATACGCGTGTAATCTTTTCTATATTCAGTGAGTACAACTACATAATCTAAAGCTATTAATGAACAAATAAAAAAAAGTATAATAATTGATATACTGAAACTTTTGGTAAGGAGATGTTTATTTTACTTTATTTAAATTTTATGGAAGGAGTCTCCAATGTCAGCGCTTACATAACAAGCTACAACAATCCTTCTGGCTTATTAACTTTAAAAAAAAACAAAAAAAAAAACACAAGGCTGGTGAGGAATAGACTGCTTATAGATGATATGTTCCATAACATTAAATGTAACTATAAGCAATTAAATATCATGATTTGTCATTTATTAATAAAGTAAAAATTATAATAGTTTTGCAGCTTGCTGTGTATTTATGGTGTGTTCAAGTGATGTCGGAAAGATGGTATTTAAGAGTTGAAAATGAATGTTTCCTCACCTCAGAACCTGAATTCAGTTATTATGTGTTTGGTATATGCAGCACGTTATTGAAACCCAAGCAAAATTGCTTAGCATGTCTTTCTCAAGCTAATCTCCTGCAGAAAATACGCTAGGTTTGTACAATTAAGATATAACACGTAACAATAAAGTTTACAGTGGCTTCATAAATTGATAAAAACATTAAAAAGTGAAACGCACCTAATGTGCATTCTTTGTTCTTCATTTTCTAGGAGTTAAAAAGACTTGCTGTATTTTTTGTATTCAATTAAGAGTAGGTACACTCCCATCTTGCTCCGACCAAAGTGACTTGAACACATCTGACAGCGTAGTTACGACTTCCTGTCCATTAATTACATATCCCATCCTGCACTGCGGTCTACAAACATGGCCGCCATGGACTGCAATTCCCAGAACATGCATTCATTCTAATCACGCACACCTGCATCAAATTCACAGCACTCACAACCACAGTATAAAGGGACTGTTTGAACACAATGGCTTTGCGAAGTATTGAGCATTATCACCGTACCAAACGTTTGTACTGTTCCTCGTTTTGCTTCATGTTCATTGATCTTGTTTCTCGTTCTCATTTCTTGCCTTGCCTAGTTTAAGCCTGTTTGCAGATCGCCTGACCCATTGCCTGTTTTTTGACCACGCTTTTGTCTCATGACTTGGATTTGTCTGCCTGCCTCTCTTTAGTAAAAGTTCTTATCTGCACTTGGATTTGTCCTAACCTTCATTATGTGGATTTCGTGACACTTCCCAACTTCCCAACTCGTAAATATGAACTTCCCATGAGGACTTGAACGAACGATAAGTGGAATAAAACACTGATACATGCTGTTATAAGAAAATAATTCCCTAGAATTACGAAAACCATAATTCTTCTTCAAGTTAGGCTGCATCACATGACCCCATTTTCCTATAACAGCACACTCTGTCATGATTTATTTCTTACTTTTCTATCATTCACTCAATATCATACCGATATATGGGAAACCTATATGTCTACACTGACATATATAGCATGTCATTGGGATTTATGGAGATTGTAAAAGAATGAAAACCCTCTCACTCTGGTTTGCCTTTGGTCTTGCATGTCAGCTCCAGGTTTTCCCCCTCTCTGGTTAGTCCTTGAGGGAACTCCACGACAATCTTCACCTCTGGTTTATCTGCAGAGAGGAAAAAATATAAATTTTCAAACAGTCATACGTGCACAATACTTATTTGATTTCCATTTTCCATTGCCCAGCTGGATTTTATTTTCCATTTAACACCTGATTTCAAGACCCGCTTTGGTTCCCATGGCGGAAATGGCAACAAGAGAAGTGATGAATGCAATTCTGGCTGCTGACAGAACAGTATACCCACCTAGGTTGCAATAACACACCATTACCCACAGTGTTGACCTTTACACTCCATAACTACTGTCCTCTTCTTGATCAATTAGAGTCTGTGGCCATTGCAGGCCTTGCATCAGCCTGGCTTCTATCATGGTCACTGCATTCAGCATGAAACACACATCTTTCCCTCGCCTGGGTTGCTTTTTCCCCCCAATTCTGCTGGGATTAGGTTTCCTGCTGCTTCTGTACCAGGCTACAGGCGCACTGACATTCACAATGACGTTTGACATGCATTGATACACTCTTGCACAATGACATTATGGATATGAGGCCATAAATATGGCCAGGGGACAGTCATGCAGAATGGTCATTCACTGTGTGCGCTCTGAATAACATTCCGTTCAGCTGTCAAAGACTGTTTCAGTCTGCTTAATCCATCTTCCAGTGTGGAATGCGCAGATATCCTTCTGCCAAAGATGCCATGACACAATTCAAATTAACCAGCTTACACATGATACTAATAAAGGCATTATTAGACTCTGGCAAAGTTTAGTATGGTGCCACTACCTATAAATGTGCTTTCTTTTAGATAAATGCTAATAAGCCCCCTTAACGATCCATTTTAGCAGGTAGTGCGTACATGGGGAGGACCTGGGGTGGTAAAAGGAAAAAAGCAACCTCTGTGTTTACACAGAGTGCTAATGAGTGCATGGGGAGAGAACATAACTGAAAGAGTGAAAGAAGAAAGCGTTCCAGGCCTTTCATTTAAGCAGCAAAAGACCTAGCAAACAGTAGTTAGCCAGGGACAAAGTAAAAGCCACCCAGCTGGGAACTGGGGTCTAGGATAATAATAATAATAGTAATAATAATAATTAATAAAAAAATTATAACAACAATAATAATAATATGCATGTCTGTTCTTGCACTTCAGTCCAAAAACTTACCATTTTAGTAAAACCTTTACTATTTTACAAGATTGAAAAGCTATAATAATAATTATAATATACCTGGAATTATAGAGTGAAAAAGCAATAAATCAAAACAAATTAATATTATATGGTTAGATCCCTTAAAATTAGCTTTGCACGCTCTTGGCTCTCCACCACTCCTGCCATCATTAACACCTCCATTATCTTTGCCCATGCAGTGGAGATAATGGATACAGCCATACAGCTGGTTCGGACAGGGCAGTATAGTCTAACCTTGGAAAAACCTGAAGTCCTTGCAGGTAGCCAGGCTCTTGCAATGGCTTGCTGTAATGGCTGATCTGTATTGCATTCCTTAGGCTGGCCTGTTTCCAGGCCTGCAGTTTCTCCAAGGGCTCCAAATCTAATATTCTCTCCATAATGGAGCTTGAAGTGGCATGCCTGTGCTATGGTGCATTGTGTGCCCAGCTGTATGCACAGCAGCACAGTGGTAGATTACAATGTGAAAACTGTAATGACATTGATACAATTACAGGGCATTTCATGTGCGTTCCTTGGAAAGAATGCTGGTATTTGTAACAGCAGGTTAATAATCTAAATTGGCCAGATTTCACAGCATGCATTGTGAATTAGCATGAAGACACAGTGTTGTTGTTGAGCGACACCCAAATAGATAGAATTTAGCTCCAGCTTGTGTTGACACAATCTGGGAAATCTGGAGGTCTTAACAGATCAAATGGTGTATGATATAACAGATCAGTAGTCTATGACTTTGAGAGTTACATCTCAGCCAAAGTCAACAAACACTTGTTGGAAAGACTGCATGTCTCATTACATCTAACAGCACTGTGCCTAGTGTTGTTGTCAATTAGGTTACATGGTTACTTCACACTGCCCCACGTACAATATAAGAGCTGTTGAATTTTCAGATACAATTGGTCAAAGGGTGTTGATTAATTTTCTATAACAGCAGCTCTGACAGTAGCTCCAGCTCTAATTCATATCACAGGTTTATACAGATGCACTTGTTCTAGTACGTTATCATTTCTCTAATAACAACTCATTCATAGGGACTTAATGCAGCTACTACAATTTCCTGTGCCGTTATTTAACAAAGAAAAATACAGAATTGCTTATATGGTAAAGTTTTCTGTAAGCACATGTTTATTTAACATTTATGGAAGGAGTCTCTAATGTCTAATGTCAGCACTTTGTAACAGTCAGTAAGTTGTCCAACATGGGAGAGTCTTCAGGACTTTGATAGGAGACAGTTTTTTGGCAATGTGACAAGCTTTTTTTTTTGTCTTATTAACAAGAAAGAGAGGCTGGAGAGGGAACGACTGCTGTAACTTATAAGATAAAATCTGAGAATGTTCCATGACATTAAATGTAACTTTCAATGGATAAAAATAAGTAACTTTCAATGGATAAAAAAAAAGCATGACGGGTCAATGGTTACCAACTTAAAACATGGAATTTCTGACAGACTGTTTTGATATCAGAGGAATAAAACATTTCAGGATGTGCTGTTATTGGAAAATAATCAACACTCAACACCACCGCACCCAGCACTGATTATTTTCATATAACAGCATGCTTGTTGTGTTTTGTTCCTTACTTATTTCAAAGTCATCAAATTTTCCATCCTCAAATGTGTCGGTTCTTCTTGCCACCCAAACACTTTTTCCATTATAACCTTTGTGGCCAAGAAAAAAGTGATCTGCTGCTCACTGTCCATCTGTCCAAATTACATGCTGACAGTGCTGAGCTGCCCTCACGGTGATAGACACCCAGGGCTGTGGAGAGTGGTCTGCTCTGAAGCTCTGGTTAAAGAGGAAGATCCACCTGTTTGTCTCTGGCAGCACAGTGGAGATGCTGCCCATTCCTCTCTCTCTTATCTTAGCTCTTTGCATGAAAGGAACCAAGCAAACGCTTCCAGCTTTGAAGTCGCCCCTTTATCAATTCCTCTGAGGAGCTTCCTCCCCTGGACATTCAGGTGCAGACCAGCTAAGAGCTCTGCTGCTAGCTTTTGGATCAGTTCGCTCACCATGACTGGAGGGCACCAAACAAAAAGGTCAGCCTCATTTTAATAACACAACCATTTGCCGGTGCTCTCTTCAGCACTACTGGCATTTCCCGCAAGTTGCCAAACTTCATTTCCCTCAAGCTGGGGTGGGGGGTTGGGGGATACAAAGGTGCTGACGAGCAACAGAGTGAAACTGTTGGAAGGCACAGCCATCAACATTTCTGGGCTTATTTAATATCCGCAGCAATGCATTTTTACTATTCTGTAAATAAACTCTCCACTGATCCTGCTCACTCTCATAGATTTTTCTTGCTGATTATTTCCCATGCAGGAGCCAAATTTCAGTGCAGAGGGAAAGAGTAGTGTTTAAAGTCCATGGAGGGAATGGGTTCATTTTTCCTGATTTAAGCCCAGTCGAACCAAAGGGCATTTGCCTGGATGATGATCTGGGCTTGTCTGGGCCAAAGAAAGGTCACATACAATCACTAATTTTCAGTCAATGCTCTATGGAACGTAGTGCTAGTCCTGGCTTGGCATGTGATGAAAACAAACAAACCTCTTGAGAATTAAAATCCGCAACAGTGAAAAACATGGTTGGGTAATATGGGCAAACGATTCTGTGTTTTCCAAACGTTTGGACAATAATGGTATTTTTGGGAAATGCAATCTAAGAAAAATCCATCTACCACCCTCTCTGGAGAAACCCTTAAAGGTTCTATGTATTGCCCATAAAACAGAGTGCTTTCCTTGCAAAAAGAGTACGAAGAACCTCTCTAGGAACTGAAGAGGACCTCCCCTAAGAGGAACCCTATTCTTTAGGGAATACAGTATATAGGGTATAGTGAACCCTTAAACAGAGTACTTCCCTTGCAGAGAGCGTAAGAAGAACCTTTTTACGAATCAAAGTACTTCTAAGAGTAACCCCATTTTTAAAATAGAGAATAGAATCGATGGCATAGAAACAGTAAATAGAACATCTTTAGAAACTGAGGAACACCTAAGTAGAAGAACATTCATAGAGAGAAAGTAGAGAGAAACTCTTTGGTAACTATAGAACCCCTAAGAGGACTTTATTTTGAGGGAATACAGTGTAGAGCAATGGTAGAGCAGTGGAACCCGATTTTTTAGAGTATAGATTAGAGGGTATAGTGAATTCTTAAACACAGTCAAAACATGGCTGAACGTCTCTGCATCGTATCGCTGCCAATCACCATGATGTTCTTGCAACTACTCTGATCATGAAGACTACATGAAGACGTTCATAAATCATGAATCAAATAAACTAGAGAAGCAAAACTATGGGACATCTGCCTGTACAGCAGTTTTATGGAAAATGAGAGAAAAAAAAGTCTATTTTCACCAGTTGACACATTTCCACCAGTGTACCTCCTGCCATTAGAGTAGAAGAACGTGGCCACTGGAGGCAAGTACAAACCAGCAGTGTGAAACAGTGTCAGTGTTTCGTTACTGAAGCATGGAGACCTGCTTAATCTTTTTGCCACTCGCTCAGTGCTGGGTCTGATTTAATGCGTGTATGCAGTGAAAAATGCAGACAACACCATTATTAAAATTAGACAGAAAAAAAAGAACAAGAAAGCAAGCAGATCTTTCCCTTCCCTGACAAGGCATTTTCTCTGGTAGGAATCCTTCCAGAGAAACTTAAATGAACACAATTACACACCACTAACCACAAAAGACAAAATACCGTATGTTTGGTGTCTCATGACAGCTTCTTCAGATTTGCACTGAAGCTACAAGGCTAATGTAGATAACAAGTAATGGAAATGTGGTTTATGACACTGTATCACTTTCTGTAATCTACAAAAATGAACAAAACTGAACGGTTAATGTGCTCCATCAAGTAGTGTTTTCACTAAAAAACAGCTTTCTTTTTTTTGTTGCTTAAAGCACTGCACACTACTTACACTGCACCTCCAGGTATTTCTGAGCTTGAAAGTCCTTGACTGCTGGGTGGTCCACGATGCAGACAACAGGAATACCGTCATCCTCCTTTGTAACAGTGAGCCTTACCCAGCTGGTTACAGTGTACATCCTGTCATATGTGATGTCCACTTTGGACTTTCCTGTGAGAGTAAGAGAAAAAAACAAAAACATTTAACCCCAGTGTAAAATCTTTCATCTACCTCTCCCTCGCGCTTCTTTCAGTATATAAACTGAAAGAAGAGTCGATACTCAGTTGATATTAGAGATGCACCGATGTCTCGGCCGATACCGATTATTAAGGCAGTTTTCATGCTTTTCACGGATGTTTCATGTTTAGAAACATCCGATGACCAGGGCCGATTATATCCTGTCCATCAAAAGAGGGCGGGAAAACACATCAATTTTGTGCTGTGTGTAAAGAAGATGTCTCTTGTGTGGAATTACTTTGAATTGGGTGACGACAAAAAAACTGCAGTTTGTAAGCTCTGCACTGCTTAAATTTTACACTGGACGCTGCAGCAATGAAGCGGGGGTTCCTGCGTCGAGTCAATTTTTTTTTTTTTTGCCGAGCTGCTCGAGCTGAATTAAAGGGCCAGTACACTGTTGAAAGATTTAAATGAAGATGAGTTGACAAAAGTATATATTGCATAGAAAAATATATTTGTAGAGTAGTATATTTCATATCCAGTTAATGTTAATATATATATATATATATATATATATATATATATATATATATATATATATATAAAACGTTTATATTATATATTACCAGTTTCATGTTCGATGATGAAGTAGAAATGCTTTTGCTTGTGGTGAGTGAATGTGAGACTAACATTTTTTTTTTTTTTTAGAATTCAGTCAATGTTAATATGAATTAATAACATTCAATAAGTTAAGAAATCTTATTTTAATCTTCAGAATTTAGTTCATGTGTTAATGTTAATTATATTAATGTGTTTTCTGTTTATGAGACCAGTTACTGTGAAACAACTTGTTGAAAAGGAGAGAAAAAAAGTTTTTATTTGCATTCATAATTGTGGAATTAATTATTATTCATTTAAAAGAAGGCATAAAAGGTATCGGTTGATATCACTCTGAATAATCGGTTATCGGTATCGGCTGAGACATTTAGTATAGGTGCATCTCTACTTGATATATATATATCAACTGAGTATTTTTTTCATCATTTTAACAGGAAAAACTGCAGCAGTCTTGCCTTGCTAGTTGCTATGCCTTCTTGAATTTATTCAGCCAAGTTAACACCACCATGAACAATGCACAAGGAGACTAAATGTGCCTCTCAAGGATACATAACACAACTCAGCAAATCACCATTGTGTATAGTTAATAAGCCAGTGTAGGGGGAGTGGGCTGAAGTAAGGCTGCACTAACCCAAGCAATGCACTATCACGGGCTGTGACTGCTACACAAAAACCCACACAGTTTCTGGGTACAGTATATCATTCACTGCGAGTGTAGCCTCTCTGCAGGATTCTCTCTACAGCAGCACTAGACCAGGAGCACATTTAGGGCTCAGAGCCACTGTACAAACTATAAGCACACAGAGACAAGGCAAATGAAAGCCAGGTGGGCAAAGAGAGAAGAGAAGAAAACACAAACATGCTGTGCTGTGACTTTGTTCACCACAAATCCTGAACTGGAGTAGAAGAGTTGCCATGATATATCATTATAATTGGTGAAAAAAGAAAGAAAGAAAGAGGCAGAAAAAATACAAACACTAGTGATTAGGAAAGCAAGACAGATGCAAAAAAAGAGAAAATGTTTTAAAAAACAGGCAGGCAAAATTTTTTTACAAGTATTATAATATACAGTAACAAGTAACAATTGATGCCAATGGGGACTATGCCTTCTCCTTACTAATTTGTTTGCTGAAAATATATACCGATTAACATAATTTTAAAACCACTGACAGGTGAAGTGAATGACATTGAGTATCTTGTTACAGTGGCACCTGAGAAGGGGTGGGATATAAGAGGCAGCAAGTGAACAGTCAGTTCTTGAAGTTGATGTGTTGGAAGGAGAAAAAAATTGCCAAGTGTAAAGATCTGAGCAACTTTGACAAGGACCAAATTGTGATTGGCAACGTTCTGCTGGGAAACCTCGGGTCCTGGCATTCATGTGGATGTTACTTTGACACGAATAGTACCAGCTACCTAAACACTGTTGCAGACCAAGTACACGCCTTCATGGCAGCGGTATTCCCTAATGTCAGTGGCCTCTTTCAGCAGGATAATGCGCCCTGCTACACTGCAAAAATAGCTGAGGAATGGTTTGAGGAACATGACAAAGAGTTCAAGGTGTTGACTTGGCCTCCAAATTCCCCATATTTCAATCCGATCGAGCATCTGTGGAATGTGCTGGACGAACAAATCTAACCCATGGAGGCCCCACATCGCAACTCTATGGATCTGCTGCTAACATCTTGGTGCCAGATACCACAGCACACCTTCAGAGGTCTTGTGGAGTCCATGCCTCAACAGATCAGAGCTGTTTTGATGGCACAAGGGGAACCTACACAATATTAGGCTGATGGTGGTTTTAATGTTATGGCTGATTGGTGTACATAAAAACAAGAAGAAAGCTACTGAAGAAGAACTATTTCAGACATTTCACCTTGATGTGATCTTCACCCTAGTTTGGATCAAATCTAAAATCGAATCAGTTCATCTGCTGCTTACAATGATAATTCCTTATAAATCCTACAAACATTCACTCGCTCTTTGTGCTAATGCAGGACAAAGGACAACCCAAAAGCATAAAGTCTCAGAGGCATAGAAGCTACACTAACAAGCAAATAAACAAACAAATAGGACTGCAAGAAAAACAATATTTTAAAAAATCCTTTAAACATGGGCGACAAAGACAAAAATAACGATATAAACAAACACATAAATGAACAACAAACAAACAAACAACAATGTAAAACTTGTTTTAATAAGCTTTAAAAACAAATGGGTAAAGAAAATAGTAGGAGAAATCCAAAAAGAAAGAAACAAACAAGCAACTGTTTTTTGTTTTTGTTTTTTTTAAAAAACAGGCTTACAAAGAAAATTACAACAATAAATATATAAACAAAGAGGTAAATCAGTAAGTAAAATAGTCAAAAGTAAATGAACAAACTGATAAAGAAGAAGGCAAACAAACAATAAACAGGCGGACAAATTACAAATATAAGCAAACAAATAAACAAATTCGCAAACAAATAAACACATAAGTCAATTAAAAAATCAGATGCTTAAAGAAATTACAGAGCAAAAGATGATCAATCAAACAAAGAAACAAACGAATAAATGTTGAAAAAAAATTAAATATAAGAAAGAAAGAAAGAAAGCAAAAATGAAAGAATGCTGTTATTTTAAGTCTTTTTTTTCTGTGATTGTTAGCTGAGTCTGACAGCTGGCACACAGAAACGAGCCTCAGTGCACAGCTGCTCCTGTAAAACATTGCAGACACACTCACCAATAATCCACATCCATACACTTTTAATGAGAGACCTTTCACACCATATTAATAAAGGACTGCAGATAGCGCCGTGAAAGCCTACAGTAATACGGACAGTTCTGCTCGTTTCTGGACTCGGGCTGACTACCTGTAGCATTCTTACAACCTGAGGCATAATCAGAGGGAGGAACATTCCCAGCCAGTGATTACACGCTGTACTTCATGAGTGCTTTAATAGAGCCTGTGTTTTCCTCATTCTAATGTCAGCCTCCCACAATGCCCCAATCACACCTGCTAGAGATATAATCACAGGTCAATCACTGTCATTCACAACTTTCTTCATCTCAATATCAGCTCGGCGTTTTTGAAATGCAAACGTGCGTGCTGATTAGGTCTGATAACACGATGCTACAGTAGGCTGAACATCAAAGAAAGCATACTGCCGACTGATTTCAGCACTTAGCCTGCTCAGATCCTGGCCTCGCTGGCGCTCCATTCATCCTCCATCAGTCCTGATGCTCCGTTGTAATTTTACCTCGTTAGTGAGGACAAGCGTCAGTGTAAACTTGTGGCACTGAGGAACCTTTTTATTTAATTTTTTTTATTTTAAATGCTGCACAACTTTCTAAAAATACATTTCTTCTCCATTTAGCATATTTTAGCTTGTTGGCAGGTTAACTGAAATGGTAGGTTATATTTCCAGGTGTAGACAGCGGGCTAATGACTGTCTAGCCTCCCGCTGGCCAACACCCATCCTGCCTCTGTCTCTCATCTGGCAGCAGAAGATTAATAACTCTGAATTTTTTTTTTAAATCCATTGTCCCTTATCTTTCATTTAGCTCATCTTACTAGCACCAGACATATCATTGCATGTGCCAGGTGCAAATGAGAAATATTAAAAGCAGCACAAAACGGGACTGAGAGATGGGCATGTGTGTGTGTGTGTGTGTGTGTGTGTGTGAGTCCAGAGCTTTGCATGGCAGGGCAGCTGAGTTTACATTCCAGGGCTGGATGGGTGTAACCTTTAAATGATATTTAAAAAAGCCTGATTATCCTGAAGGTAATTAGGCTGAATGATGAGAACATTTAATTAAAAATAAATCCGCGAGGCGCCGAGGCCAAAAGCAATTTCCAGACGGTGTGTGCCGGCGCTAGGCTGCTCGTGTTGCTTCCTTACTCCATTATTTTTCTTGCTCAGTTTCCATCTCACTGTTCATTCTTGTCTCTCCAGCAGTGCAGAACAGTCATACACATCTGTCCATCTCTAATAACATGTACATCTCTGACATGTTCTCTCTGATTAGCATGCATGTTAAAGGGAAAATGAGCAGGTAGGGCCTAGGGCCTGGTTGACTAGGTTTACATTCTATGGATAAAGCATTGATAATATCTCCCCTGAATGTGCTATAACAAAATCATATTTATGAACATGATGCTATTTTAAATAAACATACTATAAAGCACTAGGGGGCGCTAAAACTGATTTTTAATATTCATTTGTAAATTGGAATGCCGCTCTCTTAAATGGCAGTGACAGGATTCTAAATAATCTCTTGATGGCTTGAAGGAAGGAAGGAACTAAGGAAAGAAGAAAGGTAGATAGATATATGTGCTCCACGGTTTATAATAGCTGGCTTTGTTGTAATGTCATTACTCCTTCAGATGTCAGTATGATGTGGATTTGTTCTGCTTCTAGTCACACTGGATATAAAGTCAGGACAGAGATTAAGTCATGTTGAATGTAAAGTCAGGTCTGAAGTAAAGGTGGGTCTGAGGTAAAATTAAGTCTGAGGTAAGGTCAGAACTGGGGTAATGTCAGGTCTGAGGTAAACACAGGATAGAGGTAATGTCAGGTCTGAGGTAAACTCAAGACTGAGTTAAAGTCAGAACTAAAGTAAAGTCAGGTCTGAGGTAAAGCCAAGTTGAATGTAAAGTCAGGTCTGAAGTAAAGTCAGAATTGGGGTAAAGTCAGGTCTGAGGTAAAGTCAGGTCTGAGGTAAAGCTGGTTCTGAGATAAGCTTAGGTCTGAGGTATAGTTAGGTCTGATGTATAGCCAGGAGACTAAGTGATGCTGAATGTAAAGTCAGATCTGAGGTAAAGTCAGAACTGAGGTAAACTTGAGACTGAGGTAAAGTCAGGTCTGAGCTAAACTTGAGACTGAGGTAAAGTCAGGACTAAAATAAAGTCAGAATTCGGGTAAAGTTAGGTCTGAGGTAAAGTCAGGACTAAAGTAAAGTCAGAATTGGGGTAAAGTCAGGTCTGAGGTAAACTTGAGACTGAGGTAAAGTCAGGACTAAGGTAAAGTCAGAATTGGGGTAAAGTCAGGTCTGAGGTAAACTTGAGACTGAGGTAAAGTCAGGTCTAAGGTAAAGTCAGGTCTGAGCTAAACTTGAAACTGAGGCAAAGTCAGGACCGAGGTAAAGTCATGACTGAGGTCAAGTCAAGTTGAACGTAAGGTCAGGTCTGAGGTAAAGTCAGAACTGAGTTACACTGTGATTTGTGTGGTTCTGTGAGCTGCTGCTCTCCCCCTTCACTGTAATAGGCAATGTGTTTTTGTCTAGACAGCCTTGCGTCTCAGGTGCTGACTATCATTCGGTCTCACTGGTGCTCCTGCTCAAAGCTGCGCTAGTGTAAAATAAGAAGGTGTTAGAAAAATTGCAGGGCATGTCTCTGCACAGAGTACAGGTGGGGAAAAAGTGTTAGAATAGCACCCACAGTGCAAAAGTCTCATGCACCCTATTTTTTTAGTACAAACTTTGTTAGAGATTTTTATTTTACGACTTCTACAGTATCGAGTCAGTACAAAAAAATATTTCAGACTTCCTGTATGTCAGTAAAGAAAGCCAAATATTACATAAGAGACACCTTTCAGCCAAAAAACACAATGAACTTACACCTCATTTCCTTAGAAAACTGCACTAATTCTACCTGAGGCTACTTTTTTTTTTTTTTTTAAAGCAAAGGATCGTCACAACAAATACTGACTTTTTTAATTTATTACTGTTTACTGCTCTTTATAGTAATTTTTTTTATGTAGAAACATTAAATTTCATTATTTTTGAAGGCATCTTTGGTTTACATCATTTCTTTGCATGTGCCTAAAACTTTTGCACAGTACTGTATGTCCAAAGAGCACGAAACTGATAAATCAGTCAGATGGAATAAACATGACATGACTGCCAATTCTGGTCTAAAGTGTTATAAAACTATATATATACATAAAAAGGTACTAAGGTGTGTGTCATGTCCAGGATACATGTGTAATAACCCACCTTGCAGCTCTCTGTCTCCCTTCATCCATCTGATGGTGGCAGCTGGTTTGCTGCCAATAGCTGTGCAGGTCATCTCCGTCTCATTGCCCTCGCTTACAATTTCCTCACGCGACTCGATGATTGGGTTGCCTGGTGGGACTGGATGGAGCAAACGCAGATGACAGGGGGTTACAGGGTCGAGCTGTCAATCATCCATGAAAACCAAGTCAAATACAGACAAGAACGCTATATTTACCAAACCTTAAGATTGACCTCTAGAAGGTTCTGTGACTTACACAGTATAAATGTAGTCAATGTCATAGTTTTTTGCCATAGTCCAGTAATGACTAGGATGCCAGCCAAACTGAGCTAGCTAACTTATGTAAGTAATGTTTAGCTAATAAAAATAGCCTCTTGGTTAAGTTAAGATGTATGGGTTATCTAACTATTTATGTTTATACCACACTCCAGTGTGTAATGTTAGCCAGACAGGTATATTTAAACATACTTTATGCATTTAGCTAGCTAGTTACTCAGTGAAATGGTAGCCAGCTTAATAATTAGCGAGCTTTCACACTTGGTATTCATTTTTACAGAAAAAATTTGCTGATACCAGCTTTTTGAGCTGG
This sequence comes from Ictalurus furcatus, assembly GCF_023375685.1. Lineage (NCBI taxonomy): Eukaryota > Metazoa > Chordata > Actinopteri > Siluriformes > Ictaluridae > Ictalurus > Ictalurus furcatus. Next base: position 16,514,084 of record NC_071272.1, read on the forward strand.
TATGTAAAAAAGTGGCACACTGTTATCAAAATAACATTATTAACAGTCCTAGCTAGTACTGGCTATCTAACAAGCTAGCATGCTATCCAGATTAGATTGATTATTATCAGTAATAAAGACAAAAGAATGAGAAGTTTAACACTGCTGATGAGGAAGCTGCTTGCCTTCGCCGTAGCTGCTTGTGTGTTCAGGCGAGTGAGGCGAGTGTGTTGCATGCATGGATGCAAAAGAAAAAAAACTCTTACATTTACACAAAAAGTTATCTGACTAGCCATTTTTTCTCATGGTCTTGAATTCAATAAGACATCAATGTAGCTTGCTATGAGGGGTTCAAATCCTGCCTCCACCCTGTGTGTGTGGAGTTTGCATATTCTCTCTGTGCTTCGGGGTATCCTCCCCAGTCCAAAGACATGAATTGTAGGCTGATTGGTATTTCCAAATTGTCCATAGTGTGTGAATGTGTGTGTTATTGTGCACTGCAATGGGTTGGCACCCCGACCAGGGTGTCCCCTGCCTTGTGTGGGAGTTCCCTGGGATAGCCTCCAGGCTCCCGTGACTCTGTGTAGGATAAGCGGTACAGAAAATGGATGGCTGGATGGATGGATGGATGGATCAATGCAGTTTGCTATGTGAAAATTCAGTCCTCTGTACTTAAGACTCTCCCACAGTGGAAAAAAAAGGAACAGCTTTAACTAAAAGTGGAGACTCCTTTCATGAATCTTAAATGAACCTTCTTGATACAGAAAACTTCACTATAGCAACAATTATATATAGTTTTTGTTTATTTTTTTCAACACTTTTTTCAAAAACCAGTTTATTTTCAAGTCTTAGCGTCCACCATACAAATCCCTGCTTGTTACTTTGGGGGGAAAATGATTAAGATAAGGCACATTAAGATAAATCATTTACTATGTAAAGTGGTGCTTGAAAGTTAGTGAATTTTCTAGTCTTCTGCATAAATATGACCTAAAACATCATCAGATTTTCACACAAGTCTTAAAAGTAGATAAAGAGAACCTAATTAAACAAATGAGACAAAAATATCATACTTGGTCATTTACTTATTGAGGAAAATGAGCCAATATTACATATCTGTGAGTGGCAAAAGTATGTGAACCTTTGCTTTCAGTATCTGGTGTGACCCCCTTGTGCAGCAATAACTGCAACTAAATGTGTCCAGTAACTGTTGATCAGTCCTGCACATCGGCTTGGAGGAATTTTAGCCCATTCCTCAGTACAGAACAGCTTCAACTCTCAACAATAACTTGTGTGCTTAGGGTCATTGTCTTGCTGCATGACCCACTTTCTCTTGAGATTTAGATCATGGACAGATGTCCTAATGCTTTGCAGGTATCATTCAGAATTCATTGTTCCATCAATGATGTGCCATCACAAACTTTTTAGCACCACTGTAACTGTACCTATCTGGAACACACATGACAACTGCTGTTGATGAAAATGAATCAACACCTTCTGATGTATGAGAATCAAAAATTCAACAGTGTTGTATACAGTGAACACTTTTTAACTTTCACTTAAGTAGCATTTTGCTTTCCTGTTTGCTCTCCCATAATGACTGACTTTAACCTTTAACCAAAACATGATTATTCATCCATGCATTCACACATGCTGAATCTGAACTTCACCATAAGCACTCAAATAATTACTTTCAGATAAGTAGTGACACTTTCAAAACTACTTTATCAATAATCCAATCATTCAATCATTTCCACAAATGTACAACCTAGTGAAACGGTTTCGAAGGCCTCAGTCAGGCCTTGCAGCTGTGGCAGGTGGAGTGGTTGTGCAGATTTTAGAGAGCCTTCCAAAACCCTTCCACATAGTACTAGTGTGTATAAGTGTTTGTAGCATAAGAGCGCTGCAACGAACGCTGCAGATACAGTCTCAGAACTTCCTCAGCTATGTCAGCTCATAAACACTGCTCTGATAAAACGTGATGAAGCTCTACAGCACGTGACTCTGCATCATTACTGCCGCGCCCTGAACCTCAGGCTGTTAAAATGAACGAGACAAGGACATGTTCAGGGACAGAGGTGTTTGTTTCCAGCAGGGTGGATGGCAGAGTTTGTGTATGTGTGTTTGGCTCGTACTCAGCACAGTGATGTCGGCGTAGGCCTCCTGTGGAGGGTCCGTGTAGAGCTGACACACATATCTGCCCTCATCCGAGAGAGACACGTTGGACAGAGCCACGCGCAGCTCGTTGTCTGAGAAGTTGACCAGCTGAAAGCGAGAGTCCTTCAAGGCTGAGAGAGAGAGAAAGAGAGTGAGTGAGTTATGGGGGGGAAATGTATAACTTAACATCTACCTTGATCTTTCTGTGTGTATGTGTGTGTGTGTGTGTGTGTACATTTATGTAAACCTTTAGACCAAATGTGCCCAAACCGTTAGTCCTCATAATCACCTAGACCCGACAAACGTGACTGTCTTTACTGTTTCTATTTGAAAACTAAAAGATATTTTCATTTTGGTTAATCTTAGTGTGAGCTTTAGTATTAGTGTAAATAGGCATAGCATTAGCATGCCCAAATGTCCCCACAAGGAGACTGACACTTGGCTGGTCCCCATAAGGAAAACTGCTTTCTTTTTTTTTCCTTTTTTTTTTTTTTAAATACAGAAACTGCAGCTTTTATTAAAATAAAAAAAAAGCAACAACAAAAGCCTTATTGTGTTTAAGATTAAGGTTAGATTTAGGTGTAGGTATTACACTGATTACCTGCATTAATAAGAATGTAAGGAAGGTCTTCACAAGGAACAAGGACAATAAGCAAACTCTGAGCACTCAAGAGCCAACAACTAAAAGCAATAAAACTTATGGTTCTTAAACTCTTTGCACCCACGGGACTTTTTTTAGGAGTGAACAAAAAACCCTCAGCAGACACCCCTTATGATCACAGCACAAATTAATTATGCATATTGGGCAAATATGTACTAGTGGATTTATTTACTGGAGTCATGACAGCTTTTTGTTCCTGAACTTTCCGCCCACAGTTGCACCGCATTAAAATGTAAATGCAAAACCTTCTGCATCGCATAAACACTGCTTTTTTGTTTTTGTTTTTTAAGTAACATTGTAGGTAGACTTGAGTTGAAGTTGTTTACACTTTTTTTTTTTAGGATACTGAGCATCTGATTAAAGCCATTTAATTAAAGTGACCAATCAGGCTTAATACTAAGAATTAAATAACAACTATAACAACACTGAGAGTCACTGAAAAAAAACAGCAACAAGAATAATAACAACAATTACTAGTTTAAAAGCAGGGGCCTGTACCATGAAGGTAACTGAGGGTTACGGGATTAGTTTCGAGTTGACAAAACCAAACCAATCCAATCTGGCTTTATTGGTAATCCTGACAGTATTCCGTTTTTTATTTTATTTATTTATTTATTTATTACAAAATGTTCCTGTAATTTGATTACTTTGTTTTATGACGTTACCGGTTACCAGTTTTTGTATCCTGATTATGTAACGCCGTTCCATGTAGTCCGTTACTCCCCAAGCCTGCCTGCCAAAGGACAGTAGATTAGACCGTGTTCAAATATCTCTAGTTCCTGCAATCCATATGCCATTTTAGGGCTTCCAAAGGGAAAGGGAACAACCTTTTTTTTTTTTTTTTTAAACATTGTTAAAAAACTAAATATTTGAATGTACCCTCAGGGTGAAGAAGCTGAAATGTGGCTCACTTCTTAAAAAGTCCCGCTTACCTTCTGACCCAGCAACAGCACTGTGTGACTACAGGTGTCTATGTGTTACTGATTATCAAACATACTAGACACTTCCTCGCTCAGGCAATTTAGCAGAAGCAACCTTGTTTCTCCCTCAAGGAGGAAGTTAGGAAGTCTAGTGAGAGGCACATGCTGATCCCAACTTTGTGGTCTTCAAATCGAGTTCAGGGCCTCTCTCGTAATTATGCAGCGTCAGGGGAAAAAAAACAAAAAAATAACCAACACCTTTTCGGTGTTCCTCTCCCCCAAAAATAATGAGGAGTCCATTAGTCTTGCTTTCACGCTGAACATGATAGAGAAAAGTGCAGGGCGAGTGAGTGAGAGAGAGAGAGACAGAGAGAACAAGACAGACAGAGAGAGAGAGAGAGAGAGAGAGATAAAAGCACGCCCCCCACTGACAGATAAATTCCTGCAGAAATTTATGACAATGAGAGATGTTCTCGAAAGCACTGGCTAAGTTCAAAGAGGCTGGTGAAAAGAGGAGGGTGAACATATATATATTTTATATATATATGAATGTATCCGGAGGAAATAAATAAAGAAATAATCAGTCATCGTTAGAGCTTTTTGAGCCAATGGGTTCCTGCAAACGACCGCTGATAGAGCAAAGTGTTGATTGTCCCGGGCACCAGCTGGTTAACCATGCTCTTTAAATTTTATAGCCCAAGAGAGGAAAAAATCCAAAGTGCTACTAGGGCTATTCAGGCAGTGGAAAAAGGAAGAGGTCTTTATCATTGCTTGAGTGTGACTGGCCTTTTTTTTTTTTTTTTTTTTTTGCACTTTTTCCTGCCGATCCTCTCTTCCAAGCATGATCCCCCACACACTCTCCCTGCAGTTGTTCAGCCATCCAGAGCGCGTGCAGCTGGATTAACCAGCCTCTTTGTCTGTATTTCTCTCTCTTCCCACAGTTGTCAGTCTTCCTTTTCTCCCATGGCCCGTAGCCTCGACATGTGGAGTCGGCGCTGGCGGAGAAAATGTCTTTCTCACCTTTGATCGTGTCTTCGGGCTGGGGTGATCTTCAAACGAATACACAAATAAATAAAACATCTCGGGTATGTAACTTTATATGTGCGCACTCTCAGGTGAATGAGAATGTCAGGGTGTAAAGCACAGGAAAGCAAAGGCCTTCTTGCGCTACAGACTGCCTGAGCGCTCGCTCCTTTCCCTCCACCCCATGTGGCGCGTCTTTTATGTGCTATTAGAATAATGTGGGACTAATTAGAGTGGCCGACTTGAAAGCTGGAATCTGGCTGTCAGAGGGAGGGCAGGGAGGCGCTAATGATTTAATTTAATTTATTGATTGGGAAACGTGCGGGGGGATTAAAGCAAACTGATAAGGGGCAAGCGGCCAATGCAGTTTGTAATCTATGGTGATGGAGCGTCAGGTGGAGAGACAGCAATAATTAGAGCATTATGAAAGCATGAATAACTGCAGTGTCAGCTCTAATGGGGACAGGATACGAGGCTCTGGGAGAGCACCAAGGTCAGTGTTAAGAGGCTGCGGGGTTTAGGAGTCGGGTATGATCCTGGAGATGGACCTCTCTCTACAGAAGAGCATAGGAAAACCATAAAACAAAGAAACAAAAGAAATAATCCATCCATCAGTTTATTTTTCCATACCGCTTATTCTTCACAGGGTTGCGGGAAGCCTGGAGCCTATCCCAGGGAACTCAGGGAACGAGGCGGGGGGATACCCTGGACGGGGTGCCAACCCATCGCAGGGCACATTCTCAGACACGTTCATACACTACAGACAATTTGGAAATGCCAATCAGCCTACAAGGCATGTGTTTGGACTGGGAGAGGAAACCGGAGTACCTAGAGGAAACCTCCAAAGCATGGGGAGAACATGCAAACACTGTGCACGCAGGGCAGAGGTGGGATTCAAGCCCCCAACCCCAGAGGTGCGAGGCAAATGTTCTAACCACTATGGCCCCATTCCCCCCAAACAAATAATAATAATAATAATAAGAAGAAGAAGAAGAAGAAGACAAAGGAAAGAATGGGCAGACTGCAGTTCATAATTAAAATGCTACAGAGGATGTGGATCTTTGGATGTCTGACAAATGTTAAAGGAATAGCTGGGCCAAAAATTTAATTTACACAATGTTTCATTTACATCAATGCCAATATAAGGCCAATGTTGCTAACAAAGTATGAAAGGCTAAATCCTCGCACATATCGCCTCACAAGACAACGATGGGTTCAGTGCTATAAACTGTACACAAATAATTTGATAAAATAGCGGAGTTACTTGTGCGACAAATGTGATGTAAATTACCTGGCTTCTCATTATATACTACAGTGCTGTTGAGTTCCTGATTGGTTCAGAAGGGGTTGATTAATTTTCTATAATTATACATAGCAGCTCTGACATTGTACTGGCTGTAAATCAAACACCAACGCACTCGTTCTAATACATTATCATTTCTATAGTAACATCTACGTCATTCACAGGGACTTGTATATGTGGATGCTCAAATAATTGAATAATAGATTGATATAAATGTGGTTATATAGCTGTGTAACAGCTATATAAATGTTGTTCTGGTAAAGCTTTCAGTCAGTGTTTTGATGTAAAGCTCTCTTCTCTCCAAGGGATGGACGGCTTTCCGTTTTCTCTGTACTATGACAAACTGCGTTTTTTTTTTTTTTTTTTTTGCCATATATGTAAGAGACAGAGTAAAAAAAGAGAGGCTGGTGAGGGAACAACTGTTTATAGCTGCTGTAATGTAAATGCGAACAGGAACGAACTTGCTGCACAGATGTTCCGCAACATTAAACGTAACTGTAAATGGAAAAAACGTGTGATGTATCATTCTTGAATACATTTTTCAAAACTGATTAGAAATGATACACATTAGTTAATTGCTGTGGTATAAGACAGAATGCTGTTATTGGAAAATAATCAACTTCTGGGTGGTAAAGATACTCCACTTTGCTTTTCACCACTTTGTTGATTATTTTCCTATTACAACACGCCCTGTTGTGTTTAATCATTTATAAGCAACACCACCCTGGTTCTTAGGGTATACAGTATTTTGACAGGTTTGGCTTTGTGAGCTATTTTACTAGCAATTAGCTAGCTGGATAAGTTATCTAATGTTAACGATATCAGCTTGTTTAGGATGACAGGAGGACATAGGAGTGTTTCCAAATATTCTCAGGAGTTTTTATGACTCTACAGTGTATATTCGCAGATTCTGAGTATACATAAAACATCATATGAAACAATGTGCTATCTAGATAAATAATATTTTTAATGATAAAAAAATGATATGTTCAAAGGTACACTATAGTGCGTGATTATTATGGCATGTAATTTGGACCATGCTAAACTGGTAGACATAAGCTTTCCTTACTTGTTAGCTACATTATTAGCTGCGGTGCAGAGTTAAAACATGCAAACTTCAGACACCAAAAGGGGATTTTTTTGAATGAATCCTTTAAAACTGTTTATACAGAATGAATAATGTGTGCTTTCTAAATTCCACAAAGGTGATTATCCATTCATCCATCCATCCATTTTCTGTACTGCTTATCATGCACAGGGTCATGGGGGAGCCTGGAGCCTATCTCAGGGGACTTGGGGCACAGGGCAAGAGACACCCAGGAGGGGGTGCCAATCCATCACACGGCACAATCGCTCACAGACTCACACAACCATTCACAGACTCTGGATAATTCAGAGATGACAATCAGCCTACACCGTATTTCCGGGAGGAAACTGGAGTACCCGGAGGAAACCTCCGAAGCATGCGGAGAAAATGCAAACTCTGTGCACGCAGGATGGATGTGGGATTTGAGCCCCCAACCCTGGAGGTGTGAGGCAAACGTGCTAACCACTAAAGCCACCAGCCCCCAAAAAAGGTGATAATGACATAAGGAAAAAAAAAGCAAAAGCAAGCAAACAAACAAACAAAAAAAGACCCCCAGAAGTGATCTAAACTATAACAACTATAACAGTACATCTCCCACTGTGAGAATGGCTTTTGATTCTGTAGTCCTGGACTCACACATAGGACATGGTGCTGCTTGCATGATGTCCCAGAATGCCATGGGTGGTGGTCCCCTAGTGATAGGAGGATGGAGGTGAGTGTCACTGCCGTCCAGCTCCCTGCAGGTGTGCTGGAGAATGAAGCCCAGTGTGGCACTGTGTGTCCCACTGAGAGCACACTGAGTCCTCCAGCATTTCTTATTTTTCTCTTTACATTTGCAGGGTTGGTTTTTGTTCTTTATTCCGCAATGATTTGAGTCTTATTCTGACAACAATCTGGGGGAATTGGAACTGACAGGATGACCTACGCTGGCAGGATGTCTGCTGAGGTTTTGATTATGATTAAGCTGAAGAGTGTGAGGTAGCGGCTCAGGATGGCACGGTGCAGCACCCTGCAAACAAACAACAGTGTCTGGGTAAAAGACACGACAAAAGCAAGGACAAACAGCCGGTGTGGAAAGGCCTCGGAGCCGCCGGGCCTTCCCAGCATGGAAAATTTCAGCTAGAGACGCTCAAGCACAACACTGTTTTTCTCCTTGCATGTTAGGAGGTGGGGTTTTCTTTTTTGGTGAACAAGAACGGAGCTGACCCCTCTCCAACTCCTCATTCTCCATGAAAGATCCGAAAGGAAGATAAAATCCATAATTGGCACCACAAGACAGCTAGAGGGTGGAAACAAAGAACGAGAGCTGAAGAAAGACGACGAGAAATTCAGCTGTGATCCAAGAACTCTCCTCAGTCAGGGGGGTGTTGGTGTGTGGAGTACAGTTCTCAAGAGACTTCGAATATCCACAATGGTTAGCTTCTCCCGCTGAGCTATCTCTGAATACCACTGAGGATTTTCATATTCTTTTTTTTATTTTTTTTATTGCAAGTCAGCCCCACCCACTCCTTTGTACTGATTTAATAGAATATGAAATGGCAAACGTGTGCAAAAGACATTATACTGATTTGCAGTTACTCTTTATTCTAAGAGGACAAGTGGACTTGCACAATAAATAAATGCCCCCTACGGTGTACCAGACGCCATTTTCCCCCTTTCATTTGTCATCCATCTGTTTATTGTTACCTGAGAATGTCTAATTAATCAGGATTTCATTCAGGCCATTATTCAATCTTGAGAAGGGAGATACTTGACACCTGTTTTCAGTCATTTGAAACTTGCAGCTAAGATGGTTTCAATTTCTGAAAATGTGAATGAATTGTGAAAAACAAACGATTTTTAAATCATAACGCAAGCAAGAATTATTAATAATAGATTCATCCCAGGAGTTACATATCATAATTGTTGTTCTCTGTTTTGTTTTTGTTTGTTTTTGACTCATGGATCCTTTATCCATCCAAATCACTGATTAGCTCTAAATTCTTTATTTCAGTCTAATCGCTGCTGGTGCAAATCACCCCAAATCTTTTTTCAATATACTTTAAATTGTAACATTCTTCATTGCAAGGCCAATAATAATAATAATAATAATAATAATAATAACTAAGTGGAAAATAATCAGCTTCAAAATAGCTTTTGTTGTTGTTTGCGCTTCTCTGATTGTCCGCCATTAACCTTCCTTAAAAAGGCCCGAAGTCGTTTTCTAAACAAAGCAGCTCCAAACAACCTCAATTTGTATTTCAACCAAAATATTGCCCTTTCCGAGCTAATGCTTTCTCCTTAATTTGCTGTGGTCAATTTGATTATATTTATTCTCCAATCATTTCGATTCATAACATTCCGTAGCCTAAAGACACAAACACACAGCTCGTTTTTGTGTTATCAGAAAGCAAAGGAGTGTGTGCTGATGAAACGGCTAGAAAAAAAATGAAAGAAAGAATAAAGGACTGTTATTTCTTTTTTTCAATCTATCTAGCTGAGGCGAGGCCTGCAACTGAAATGATGCTGGCTGTAAACACAATGGGGAAGAAAGGAATTCCCAGGGAGAGCGAGAGACGAGAGCAAGTTCCTTTGTGAGGAAATAGCCGATGGCTGCTGAGGTGATCTCGTTCACCCACTTCTCTCTCTCAATCTCCCTCACCCCTTCTCTCTGTCTCTCGCCCTTACTTTCACACTGTTCCTCAACCACCTCTCTCTTACTCCCTTCTCTCTCACTTCATTCTCTCACTCTCTCTCATTCTTTCTCTCTCACCCCCTTCTCTCACTGTCTCTCACCCATTCTCTCTCAATGTCTCTCTCCCTTTCTCTCTCACCCCCTTCTCTCTTACTGTCTCTCACCCATTCTCTCTCAATGTCTCTCGCCCTTTCTCTCTCAATGTCTCTCACCCTTTCTCTCTCAATGTCTCTCGCACCTCTTCTCTCTCACTGTCTCTGGCCCTTTCTCTCTCAAAGTCTCTCTCACCCCCTTCTCTCTCACTGTCTCTCACCCATTCTCTCTCAAAGTCTCTCGCCCTTTCTCTCTCACTCCCTTCTCTCTCACTGTCTCTTGCCCTTTCTCTCTCAAAGTCTCTCACCCTTTCTCTCTCACTCCCTTCTCTCTCACTGTCTCTCGCCCTTTCTCTCTCAAAGTCTCTCGCCCTTTCTCGCTCACCCCCTTCTCTCTTACTGTCTCTCACCTATTCTTTCTTAATGTCTCTCGCCCTTTCTCTCTCAATGTCTCTCACCCTTTCTCTTCAATGTCTCTCTCACCGTCTCTCTCCCCCTTTCTCTCTCAAAGTCTCTCTCACCCCCTTCTCTCAAAGTCTCTCGCCCTTTCTCTCTCACTCCCTTCTCTCTCACTGTCTCTTGCCCGTTCTCTCTCAAAGTCTCTCACCCTTTCTCTCTCACCCCCTTCTCTCTTACTGTCTCTCACCTATTCTCTCTTAATGTCTCTCACCCTTTCTCTCTTACTGTCTCTCTCCCTCTCTCTCCCTTTTCTCTCTCACTGTCTCTCGCCCTTTCTCTCTCACTCCCTTATCCCTAACTGCCTCTCACCCATTGTCTCTCACCTCACTCTCATTGTCTCTCACGACTTTTCTCTCACCTCTCTCATTGTCTTTCACCCTTTCTCTCTCACCAACTTTCCTCACTTCATTCTCTGACCTCTTCTCTCTCACCGTCTCTTGCCCATTCTCTCCCTTAATGTTACATGTCTGCTTATCCCCTGCCCCGATCTCATACTCTCATCCCTTCTCCTTCTCTCTCTCCTGATCTCTTCTCTCTCACCCCCTCTCATACTCTCATCCCTTCTCCTTCTCTCTCCTCTCTCACCCCCTCTCATGCTCTCATCCCTTCTCTTTCTCTTTCCCCAATCCCTTCTCTCTCACACTCTCTCACCCGGTCTCATACTTTCAACCCTTCACTCTCTCTTGACCCCTTCTTTCTCACACTCCCTTTCCCTGTTTTCCCACTCTCCCGTGACCCCTTCCCTCTCACTGTCCCATTTTTCTCTTACTCGCTCAACCCTTCTCCCTCACTTCCCAGTCATTCTCTCACCCCCATTCTCTCACACTCCCTTGCCCTCTGTTCCCACTCTCCCTCGACCACTTCCCTCTTCCACTCTCCCCTCGACCCCTTCTCTCATTTTTTCGCCCCCTCTCTTGCTCACTTCCCCTTTCTCCCCCACTCTCGCTTTCCTCGGTCTGCTCTTCTTCCGCATCTAATTTGTATTGTTTTCTCAGGTTTAATTCTCCAGGCCTTGGGGAGACGTGCCATTCCTCCTAAATGGCAGCAATCAATTTTGATTACCGGTCACAGCGATTTGGAGAGGAGCCCATCAAACTTTTATTAAGGCGTCGAGCAATAATGACGGCCTTCTCTGCGCTGCACGGCATGGATTCTGAGTTCCTCTAATGATTCGAAGCCCGGAGACGAACTGACAGCTGAACAGACGTGTGATCCACATGAAGAATTTACAGAGTGAGGGTGTGATTATTAGCCTCTCCTTCTTCTCCTCTCTCACAGACCGAGCTGGAATGTGGGTACAATGACTCAGTCTGGCACCACCTCCACGAGCGGGGAGGGATCATTACGTGCGTTTAAAAAAAGAAATGAGCAGATCTCGTTGAAAAAAAAAAGAAGAAGAAGTAAGAAAAAGAAGCACGGGCTGCACTTATGCGACTGTAGACTGGAAGCATTCATCCATGTGAGGATGAGAAGAGAGAAGTAAGCATTATCCTCAAGAAAAAAAAAGGGAAAATAAAAAAAACATTGTAGAGTGAATGTCTGATTGAGCCTGACTGAACTTGAATGGATTTCGTGCTACTTTAATATGCTTCTTATTTCAACTCTTTGAAAGAAACCATCGCCGAGGCTCATGTGGGGTAATTTTGCCTCTGAGGAAAAAGAGATGGCGTGCCAGCCTCGGCTCTGATGAAACAAGTGCAGCTGTGCTGAGTGCTGGAGAGTTCTGAGCCAGATCATGGCAGATCAAGGCGGGCCACGGAAAACAACGTGCCCTTGGCACACAGCTGTGACGCTCTATCAGCTGCCCTCGAAAAACATACTGAATTAGTCTGATGCTCTCAGAACCCTTCTAGTAGAAATGAAGCCCATCTCTTACACTAGAAAAAGTGTGTGTATTTGGTATGACTGAGAGAGTGTCCACAATACTTACGTCTGACATCTCTGAAGTAGATGGTCTGTCTGTTGGGGTTCAGGAGCTGGATGACGGAGTCGTCGTTATTTTTGACTCGACAGCTGATAGTGGCCGTTTCCCCCTCCACCACGGAGATGTTGTCTGTCACCAGGTTCTGGCTTTGGACTGAGGACAAAGAAGAAAGACAGAAGAGAGAAACCGAGATGGCATTTGTGTTAGAGCCATTTCCTTCACGCAGAGATAAAAACCCAAGAGTGGCCAAAACCCTACAATCTAACACTTACAGGAGTGCATGATGAGGAGTGAGTGACAAAATGCACCTGGGGCGAGTGTGAATACTCAACAGAGTGTGAAAGTGGGTTTTTGTTTCCCTCGCCTCCCTGTGTGGCGTTTCAGAAGCCGGTCTGTGTCCGTGATACACACGCCTGCGCTGAATCGCAGCTCACCAGCTTGTCTCAGTGCTGGTCACTGGACGCTGGTCGGTCATGGCCTGTGGGCTTTATTTTATCTAAGGACATATAGAGCATGTCCTCAACCCAGCGCTCTGTAAACGAACGATTCGTCTAAGAAATAAAATATACACAACTTCCCACACTTGACCCAAAATATAATCGATCAGCCAAGGGATCTTTGGTGGCTTTGGTTTTCTTCTTTAGTATTGTACTGGAGCTATGGGGAAGCTTTCAGTATAGCTACCAGTTTCATATGCTTGGAACTGGCAGACACTCTCCTCTCAACATGTTGAGCTGTTTAGTGTCTAAAACAAAACTGCTCTTGTGGATTCTAACATCTATAAAAATTAACAAACGAGTAAGTCCACTTAGTGTCAGGTTACATCACACCACCCTGTTGTTGATTTCTGTCTTATCTCACTTGGACACGCCCAAATGTTTTATCCATCCATCCATCCATCCATCCATGTTCCTTACAGCTTGTCCTGCACAAGTTCATATGGAGCCTGGAGCATCCAAGGGCACTTGGGGCACAAGGCAGGGGACACCATGGACAGGGTGCCAACCCATCACAGGGCACAATCCAACACCCATTCACACACTACAGACAATTTAGAGCCTACAACGCATGTCTTTAGACTGGCGGAGGAAGCCGTAGAACATGGCGGAAACCCCCAAAGCACGAGGAGAACAGGCAAAGTCTGTGCACACAGGGAGGAGGTGGGATTCGAGCCCTCAACCCAGGAAGTGCAAGGCAAGCATGATAACCATTAAGCCCCCCCCCCCCACCCCCAAGTGTTTTATTCCTTACTTATTCTGCTATCTTGTGTACAGATGGTGTTACTGAGCCAGGTGATGTCTTTTGAGGAATCCGTGTGATGACTGAGACATGCAGCTTGCAAAAAGTTAAACCAGTATAGTTTAACCACTGAAGAAGGAAAGCACAAATATCATGGCTTATCAACTACATTTGGGTTAAGGAGAAAACCATGAATTAATAATCTAATGAATGAATAACCTAATCAGGTCTCAGCATGAGTCTAATATTGGACATTGGCATCGCATACCCGCAAAGAGAGACTTCCCTCAGTTTAAGTCACCAAACAAACACAGACACGGTGAATGCTATATTTAGCATCACTCCCTCCCCAGTACAAATGAGAAAACATGAATGGGCAAGTGACAGAGCTAAATAATTATGCAACCAAAGAAAGGGGGGGGGGGGCAACAAGGTGGCATGCTTCAGATGGCAGGCTCCTCTAAAGAGCGCTGTCAGTTTAAGTAGAGGAGAAGAAGGCAATCGGATCCTCTGATGGCGCCCGATAAGGACAGACAGTTTAACAAAACTGATTTCAATCAGGCTGCCAGGAGTGGAAAGTGAAAACAGAGCAAACAAATGAACCTCGAGAGAGTGAGCGACAGACAAAGAGAGAGAGAGAGAGAGAGAGATCCTTAAGACTTGTCAAAAGAAGAAGGGGCTATGAGGAGAGAGGTGGTACATTGGAAATGCAAATATGGCCCATGTTTATCGGCGAGGTTACAGATGAAGGTTAACACGCAGCGGGCCACTGCGGTTGTCATGGTGACGGTGTTAAACGGAGGCCACTGCGTGATGGTTCGCTACTGAGCACCAAATGACAGAAGATGTAGTGTACAGTAAACACAGTAAGAATCATGGAATTCAAGTATTTCATGCGGCTACTGAGGTCTAATCATGTACGCTGGCTGTATGTCCCAGTTATTATACGTTTGACATCAAGCTTACTATAAAACATAGCCAGTAACCATTAAGGCAGAAAAAAAAGGAATGAATGGAAGGAAGGAAGAAAGGAATAGAGGAAGGAAGGAGGGAAGTGAGCAAAGGGGAGAGAAAGGGAGGAAGAGAAGAATGAATGAACGAATGAAGGAAGGAAGGACAGGAGAGAAGAGAAGACAAGGGATGAGAAGTGGAAAGAAGAAGGAAAGAAGAGAGTGGGAAAGAAGGAAAGAAGGAAGGTGTGAATTAAGAGAGGGCAATAAAGAAAGAATGGTGGAGGAAGGAAGGAAGGAATGAGGGAGTAAGGAAAAAAGAAAGAGAGGGAGGAAAGAAGGGAGTGGTGGGGAAGAAGGAAGGGAAGAAGGAATGTAGGACGGGACAGAGGGAGGGAAGAAGAAAGGAAAGGGGGAAGTGGAAGAAAGGAATGGGGGAGTAAGGAAAGAAGAAAGAGAGGGAGGAAAGAAGGAAGGGAGTGATGGGAAAAGAAGAAATTAAGGAATCAAGGAATGAAGGAAAGCAGAGAGGAAGGAATTGAGGAAAGAAGGAAGGGAGTGATGGGAAAAGGAAATGAGGGAGGAATGTAGGAAGAGACAGAGGGAGAGAAAAAGACAGGAAAGGGGGAAACGGAAGAAAGGAATGGTGGAGTAAGGAAAGAAGAAAGAGAGGGAGGAAAGAAGGAAGGGAGTGATGGAAAAGAAGGAAGGAAGGAATGAAGGAAAGGAAAGGTGAGAGGAAGGAGAGAGGACGGAATTGAGGAAAGAAGGAAGGGAGTGATGGGGAAGAAGGAAGGGAGGAAGGAATGTAAGAAGGGACAGAGGGAGGGAAGAAGAAAGGGAAGGGGGAAAGGGAAGAAAGGAACGGATAACAGTTTTCCTAGATGAGAGCCACTTAACATTATAGCATTACTGCATGCTGAGGCCTTGTTCATGTTTTAAAGCTTACAGTAAATCCCATCACTGTGTGTGACATCACTGGTCTGATGAAGACGGGTGAGACAGAATTACACTACTTCTTGGCCTCAAGTACAAACTGCTTAAGGAAACAACAGACGCCAATTATGTGTGGAGTACAGTTGGGGTATGGGTAGAATAGTTTATTGAACTTTTTGACAAATTATTATATTAATAAAGAAAGAAATGACAGATTATGCAAGGAATGAAACACTTGGGGGTGTGGTGTTAAAGGAAAATATCCAACGAGGGGGTGGTGTGATGCGGCCCGATGCGCTAGTGAAACCCGACAAGGGTCCATTTATAACCGCCGAGTTTGTAGCGAGATGTCGCTTGGCTCTGTTGAAAAGTGATAAACACATGCAAATGCTCCGGAGACTCCATATGCCTTCCAAAAAAAAAACAAAAAAAAAAAAAAACACGTGTGGCAGAACTTGCCGCGCAATGTAGGTTAACTACTCATACCCTGCACAGCATGTTACACCTGCAGCATCAGGAACACTTCAAGCCTCGATATGATATCAGCAGAGACAGGAAGCACCAGCGTACACACCAGAGTCAGACTCTAATGACCCTCTGGCGTGTGCTCTATTTCTCAGGTAGTGGCTATGGATGTGAGTGCGCGTTCTCATTCAGTAGGCGTAACACGCACTGCTTTGGCGCTGAGATGAGTAGTCTTAGGAAATTGCCTTTAATATACGACGTGCGAAGTAAATCTTGTGCATGGATCACGGCGAATAAAAGAAAGGATTAAACTTGATTAGCCTTGAGATTATTATTGATTATTGGCACGCAGCTTGGCTTAATTAAGATAATTGTTTGTGTCACCGCCTCTGAAATAGATGAACTGGTGATTAATTCCAATTCAAACAAAACCTTCATTAGCCTTATTGCCTCGGCGAAGGCCGTCAGAAAGAGAGCCTCTGTGAAATTAGCTTGCAGCTCGTGCGCCGACGAGCAACAAGGCATTGCGGAAACTCTGAAGAAGCGTGCGCTTCATATTTGCATAACTTGTTCAAACAGATCTGTGACATTATCTTTCTATTTAATTACCGGCATTCAAAAGCAGTAGCACAGAACACTGATCATTTTAGCCTAGATTAAAGCTGTCAGAGCAGGCTGCTGCGCTCGGAGCCGGCCACGACACGCCATTTATATCACTGCGAGCCTACCGCCACCCGCGCTGCCTCATACATCAAGCTGGAGAAAACATCCTAGCAAGAATGTGTGTGTCTCTGTGTGTGTGCGTCCATGTATATTTGTGTGCGCGTGTGTGTGTGTGTGAGTGTCATGCCCGGTGTGCTGATGTCACAGCAAACCGCTGTGCTGACAAGGTCAAAGCGGACTACTGTCCTCCTCTATAAGCAGTATCACCTCTCTTCCTGGCAGGCGAAGAGAAAAGAGGAGCGTTGTCAAATAAGAATGTGAATGATGGCAGATGATAGAAGTGAAAAACGCACGCACACACGCACACACACACACACACACACACAGACACACAGTGACACACAAACATTACTGCAGATGGCTGTGTATGTGTGTATGTCTGTGATATCCATCGCAATTCCCAGGCTCTGGCCCTGTCTCGCTCACATTAAAGTGTGGCTGATGGAAGGAGCCTGGAGTGGAACCAGGTTTTGGTGGATAATGGGCTCTGTCACACAGATCTGTACTTTTATACTAGCCGTTTTGTTGGCATGAAGCTATTATTTCATATTTAGGATTGGGTGAATGCACGTGTGGAAGCAGGTTTGGCTTATAGAGTATCAATATTCACCAGTTTTACCAGGCTATCCTGTGGAATTGGGTGCTTTTGGATAATATTTTTGCCCATGGGATTCAATGTTTGGTGTTTCTGTCCATCCACCCATCCATTCATATATCCATCCATCCTTCCACCCATCCATCCACCCATCCATTCATATATCCATCCACCCATCCATCCATCCATATATCCATCCATCCTTCCACCCACCCATCCACCCATCCATTCATATATCCATCCACCCATCCATTCACATATCCATCCACCCATCCATCCATATATCCATCCATCCATCCACCCATCCATCCATCCAGCCATCCATCCATCCATATATCCATCCATCCATCCATCTTCAGCAACTGCTTTATATTGGTGTATCCTGAGACTAACCCCGCATGATGTGGGAATTGGTCTAGTGTACCAACTCTGGTTGGTACACTAGACTCAGGGCACTCTGCACACACACATGCAACTACAGGTATGTTTTGGGACAGTGGGAGGAGACTGGCGAATCTGGAAGAATCATCCATCCATTTTCCATCGTACACAGGGTTGTGGGGGAGCCTGGAACCTATCCCAGGGAACTCGGGGCACAAGGCACGGGGCAGCCTGGACGGAATGCCAACCCATCACAAGGCACAATCGCTCACACACTAACACAACACAGACAATTTAGAAATGCCAATCAGCCTACAACGCATGTCTTTGGACTGGGGAGGAAACCAGAGTACCCAGAGGAATCCCCCAATACACAGGGTGAACATGCAAACTCTGTGCAAACAGGGCAGAGGCAGGATTCGATCTCCTAAACCCCAGAGGTGCAAGGAAAACATGCTAACCACTAAACCCGGTAGAAAACAACTTATAGAAAATCTATAAACTCCAGAAAATTTCATTTCACTTATCTATGACTGCATGTTTTTCTTTATTAAATAACAACATGTTTGACTCTATTTATAATAAGAATTAGATTATGTGGAGCACCCACTGTGAATGAGTTGTTACTATAGAAACGATAACGTATCAGATCCAGTGCATTAACGTAAACCTGTGATTTGAATTACAGTCGGAACTACTGTCAGAACCGCTGTTACAGAAAATGTATACGAACTTATACAGAGCTGTGGTTAAAAATACATGTATGAGAAACACTGCCCACCCTTTTGGGTGAACAGCGGGTCAGCAAAGCGGGAGTGCTAATGCCACTGTCATCGTCCATCTGTGTGCCAAATGCCATCCCAGTACTCACTTCACCAGAAATAACTCTCTTAAGAAAGTGTTTCCTAGGAAGCTGCTCCTTGATGCTTTAATCCAAACAGAATTTTAGATCAGGTCCAATTAAATATGATCTTTTAAAATTGGCCAAGTTGCATTATATATATATATATATATATATATATATATATATATATATATATATATATATATATATATATAAAAACCTAAAACTAGATTATTCTTATTGCAGTTGCCTTTGTAAAATCCCTGAACGATTAATGCAATTATCATGAAATCATTCAAATTCCTAATTAGTACTGTTAAATGAAAAGGTCAACAAAACCATGTATCTTTAATAATTTTAAAAATGCAATATTCAATTACAAACGGGAAAACAAATATTCGCTTTTACATGAATTGCCATGCTCTTTAAAGAAGTCTCATCATCTGTTTTTCATGAATGGAATTAATGATGTTTATAGCAGTGTGCAGTAATTGAATAGGTATTACAAGAGCAACATTAACAATATTTACAAAACAAAGCTGCTTAAAACTGCAGTCGGGAATATATATTAGATATTATTAGTGATGACGTCGGGAGAGTTTTGTGCCTTTTTGTGCCTAATTAGGAACGGTGCGTTTCCGTAGCTGCAGACTGTGCTACAGATTTTGTTGTTGTTGTTTTATTTAACTTGTCTCCTACACCACCTGATGGAACAAGAGGAATCCCTGAAAGCCTGAAGTGTACAAGCTGCTTTACTGAAGTGCAAGCTACAAATTAATTTACAGGTTATACTGATCTCATAGACATTTTTAATGCGTGTGGTATAACTGTTCAGACGAGCAGAGTTATTTACATCAAGCCTGAACCTGCGAAAGAATCCATCTGCATTAGCGCCTTCTGAAAGAAAGTAAGTAAAATACAACTGTCATCTTCACAATGTGGTGGGCTAACATTGTTCATAAATAATTGCCTATATATATATATATATATATATATATATATATATATATATATATATATATATATATATATATATATATATATATATACATATATATTCAGGAAAAATGTCTCCTCACATTCAAATTTCTTAACGTGTAAATATTTGTATTAACATAACAAGATTCAACAGCTGAGACATAAACTGAAGAAGTTTCACAGACATCTGATGAACAGAAATGGAATAATGAGTCCCTGAACAAAGGGGGGGTCAATATTAAAACTAACAGTCAGTATCTGGTGGCCAGCAGCTGCTTTAAGTACTACAGTGCATCTCATCCTCATGGACTGCAACAGATTTGTCAGTTCTTGCTGTGAGATGTTACTCCACTCTTCCACCAAGGCATTTGTAAGTTCTCGATCACGTCTGGGGGGACAGATGTTTACATGTAATTTTCCACTGCAAGGACGATCAGCTGTCCTTCCTGTCTCCCTGTAGCACTGTCTTAGGTGGCTTACATTACGGACATTGCAGTTTATTGCTCTGGCCACATCTGCAGTCCTCATGCCTCCCTGTAGCAGGACTATGGCATGTTCACGCAGGTGAGCAGGCACCCTAGGCATCTTTCTTCTGGTGTTTTTCAGAGTCAGTAGAAAGGACTCTTTAGTGTCCTACATTTGGATTTTACAAAATTATCTTTAAAATACAGTCTCCTGAAAAAGGGACATTTCTTTATTTGCTGAGTATATATATTTTACTATAAATATTATTACTTTAACTGTAACAAGAATGTCATAACAATCTGTGATTTTATTATCTTTGCTTCATAGTTATTCATACAAATCTATCAAATAAATAATAATTTTAAAAAAAACGCATCAGAATCCAGTTAATCAAATGATGTCAGTGGACAACCGTGTCGATGAATGAAACATTTTCAAAAATGTTTCCAGAACAAATAAAAATTTTTAAAGACAAAAGGAGTCAAATTTGTGTGGTAAGTTTTGGTATTAAATAGGCAACAATTGAATCCAAGAACACAGAAAGCCTTTCGGGATTCCTTTAACTGTAACTGCTAAAATTACAGCCCCTCCATGATTTCACGATATTGCGATAGCAGAAATTAAAGGAAAATCAAGCAAATTCCACAATATTCTGAGGAGCTTGCAATTTTTTCAAAATTACCGCAGATTTTCCACAGATTTGGGCCAAGACGCATCGTGTGACAGCATCACGACACGCATTCAACCAAAGCCCTCTTCAATTCACGTGTGTTGAACATGAATACAGCTAAAATGTCTCATTTACCAACAAACATCACTGCGAAAGACAGTGCAAAACAATTTCGTGCAACTGAAATTTCAATTCAAGTAGTTTTCCACACAAAAAAACAGCAACTGTAAATTATGTTGCAAATTTTGAAAAAAAAAAAAAAAAACGCAGCAAAATCGAGCATTTTGGGCCGCAACGGTCACAAAAAAAAAAACCTCAGCGAAATCCTGTACAGACTGAAATGAAATAAAAATCATTTATAGATAAACAGATAAAGAATGTTTCAAATGGAATATCTTGAGTAGTTTGTATGTCATATTATTCCTCTTCTTCAACATATGGCTTTGTTTGCTATATAACATCACGGCTTTAATGTGTTTATTATTAGGCTTAGATTATGTTGATTTTCTACCAAACGAGTCCCTGTGAACAAACTGTTATAGGAACGATAATGCATTTAATATTAAAAACAAGTTGTCCAAAATTAATCAACATGTTGCGTTTGAAGAATTCAACCACGTTGTTCTATATTTATTGTAATTAACACATTCTCTGTAAAAAAAAATAATAATAATAATTATATATAACTTTGTTTTTGTACAGTTCAACAGAAGTTTCTATATTAATAAAAAATCCAAAAGCAGCATCAGAGACAAATTTGCTTCCATGTGTTACCCCCCCCCCCCTCCCCCCATACTACTGTTCAGTGTGAGCACACTAGGCAGCTATGTACAGTTAAACATTTTCTAGAATAGCACATATGTATTGCAATTTCAAACACAGTGCTGGATAAATAAAAGATGCCATGCTGTGAGAAGGAAAAATAGAATAAGGACGAGATAAAGAAAGAAGAAAAGGGAAGGCAGGAAAGAAAAGTGAGGAGGGAAAAGATTCATAAACAAGCAGGTATGGCAGCAAAACAAATTGCTGCTGGAGCCAGAAAACCAGGGGAAGAAGGATAGAGTGCAGCAGAACGGAAGAAGACCTTTTCCGCCCTCTCCATCTCTCCTCCTGCATCACCATACCTACTCTCAGTGGGAGAGGGCACACAAAGGACCTCCAGCAGCTGTCCATCTCCTCAGGTCTCAATCTGCATTGCTTTCTAACTAAACAAACTGTCTGGTGGAGAGATTGGCCCAGGCGGAGCTTAGTTTATCCTGCAGCATCTCTCCCCGCGGCTCCTGATCTAGTTGGTGTTTGAGCACACTCTGAACCGGCCTTCGTATATCGACCGTCACACCTCACACACACACACACACTTAGATGACAGCAAAGGCAAGAAGGAGTAAGAAAGCCATCCTTGTGACAGAGGCACATCCTTGAGGTCAGTGGAGAGCAGGCTGAAGCTGTCCAACGATACAAATTTCCTGACAAGCTTCTGGCATTAGTATATTAGAGTTCGCCTTTAAATTAGCCCCTTCTTTGTTCCTTCTCTAGTAACTCTCTCATCTAGCAAATCAAAAGCCTTCCCCTCCTCCTTTACTGAAATATGCTCAGAGGTGAAAAGAACGCAGATCTCCCCGTCACACGAAGCAAATGTTGTTTGACTGCAGCGGAGCACTAACGTGCTTAGCTAACGCTCCTTTCCCGGGAGCCTTTTACTGTAATTTTACAGGAGCCGACGCTAATACCGTAACGCTGGCCCCATCAGCGCTGCTGCTGCGGAATAAGGAAAAAGTGAGAGAGAGAGAGAGAGAGAGAGAGAGAGAGAAAGAAAAAAAAACAGAGCGAAAGTGCCCTGGATAAACCAAAGCAAAAGGGCTGTGAAGTACTCGAGTCCTAAACAAGGGCTGGGTCTCATCCAACTCCCTAACACAGAGTCTTGCTCAGCTCAATCTTAATTTATATACCTATAAATAACTTGACTGCGATTAATAATTGGATTGAAAGGTATTTAAAAAAAAGGCAAACACACCAGGAAGCCTGCCAAGTGCTGTTTGATGTGTGTGAGAGTTTGTTTCTCCTCTGTCTCAGCATGTTTGTGCTGATTGCCTGGGTATGGAAGGGTATTAATGGCGGAGGTCTGGAGCAGTGTGGCGCCGGGCATAAAATATACCAGCTTAATCACTGCTGGCTTTTCTGCTCCTGCTTTTAATACTGCCGGCATTGCAAGAGTGCATCTATTCCTTTGTCGGTCTCGAGAAGTGATAGGCGGAGATCAGGACAAGGTTAAATAATAATAACCTTGCTTGTTGATTGTGCACAGGCTTATATATGTGCTTATCTGACAGTCCTCACATTCGCTTACCTAATGTACTTAAGGGAAATGTCACATAATGTGTAATACAGAGAACACATTAGAGAACTCTTACAGTGCATTTCCAACAGATGCTAACCAATCCACGATGTCACATAGCATAATCTTGTCCTCAGATACGTATGACGGTCTGGGAAATCACTGAATTCTAGCATGTAATGAAGATTAAATGAATGATCAGGTTTTGGCACTAACATACTGCGTCTACGTCTCACACTAATTTCACGGGAAGGACATGATTTGAAACTTAGCTTTACATGAACCCACTTCCTCCTCAAGGTTTCAGCTTGGATGGGCCAAAAGCTCATCGTATGGAGCTGCCACCCAATCAGCTAACTTGCTTAGTAGTCTATTCTCATTATATAAAGTCGCCCAGTTACACGAGATGTTCCATAAGCAAAAGAAAAATGATGCACACTCTTGACATTCAGAAAGGCTACATCAGCAAGAACAGGTCTTCAGGCTAAAAGCACACTTGGTATTCACAGTCCTTTCGGGATTACTTCTGTTTAACGTATGCTTTGTGTATGGCCTTCACATCTATTCATTAACCATTTCAGACCAGACATTTTGTTGTAGGTTGAAAAATCGTCTTGTTTTATTGTATTACTTGACCATTTAAAACCACAAGCTGGTGGTGAAAATGAAAGGGAGAAAAAGGTATTATAAATTCTATAAAAAGAAGTGTATATGTAACAAAAACAAAAAGGACAAAAAAAGCAAATTCCATAATTGTTGTTATTCATTAGAAACATATTGTTGAAGAATGACGTTTCCATCAAAATCTTTTACATTGTCAGTAATTATCATGTAAGCTGAAAGAGAGAGTATTTGAGAGGTAAAGTGAAAATAAATCTAACTAGCACAGCAGTGTGCACCGCTGCTTAGCCAGAAAGAAATAGTTGTTTGGTTTAGTTCTGGTAATCAGTGGCATGTTCTGTGCTTTTGATATCTGTCGGGTATGATGAAGTCACTCCTAAACATGCTAGGAGTGGCAGCAGAGCGAGAAACGTGACATAGGGCTGCAAGGAACGCTATAATCGGACGATTACTTTTTCACTTAAACGATTAATTAGATTTTTTTAAACCACATTTTCAATATCATTTTTTGTATATTTAAATTAAAATCCACAAGGTTTCATATGAAACCTTTATGAACTTTACATTAACACAACTGTTTGCCCAATATATACATATATATACATATACATTTATATATATATATATATATATATATATATATATATATATATATATATATATATATATACACACACACACACACACACACACATACACACATTATTTTTTCTGGATGCACAAAAAAAGCACTGACAATTAAACAGCAGTCCTAAATTAATAATAGGAAACTCACTTTCACTGCACCTTACGGTTTCTGTTACTCACTATACCTTTAGGCATATTGTTTGACTAATGTTTACTTTGATCGTACCATTTTAATTCAACTTTACAGATCTTACTTGCGCTACCACTGTTAATCATCAATTGTGAATGACGAACAACTGTCCAAACTTTTTGAAACAGTTGCAGCTGGAGAATCACTGGAATCAGTATTTTGAAAAAGTCATCTGCCAGCTTTCAGTTCTTCTACAGATATCAGGCTAACTAGCAAGGGGCAGTTTGTTAGCGTATGCCACTTTCTTCTGTCATTAAAATACTGACTACATCGGAAGAATTAATCTGTCCTGCTGCCTGGTGTGTTGCTTGCTTTATCGATTTGAATAGATCAAGCTCTGTCCGCTGTCTTTGCTGGTAATATGCCGACTGATGGTTTAGATGGGTTTAAATCTTTTGGTGCTAATAGAAACAGCACAGCTAGCATTCAGAAGTGTGTTTTATCAGCTTTAGTCAGGCACTCACAGTAAAAAAAAAGAAGTGAGGAACTGAATCCGGTTGGTAGCATGATGACGTTTTGATATTTTAGTGTAGGTCTTTAAGGGTTAATCAGTAAAGATTATGACAAAGGATTATAGCCAACTGCCTTTAAGACAATCCATTATTGCTAATATTTTGGTATTTCCTTGTTCACTTTATTTGATTGGAGCTTTAGCATTAGAGTGGAGCCTGAACAGTGTTGACTACATACCGGTAGCACGGTATGAGCTTTAATCAGTTTCTTTTTTGACCCCCTCACAAAATTAATGACTGAAGGAAAGGCTCTCAATCCTTTCAAAATTTCATTAACTTTTACTTGCCCCTCATTAAAGTACAAATGATATTACGAGAAATTCACTTAGCTCCCTCTTTCAGGGCCTCGCAGGATGAGAACATTATAGAGACCTTTTAAGACACTGCTTGAAGTCCTACTTTAAAGTCCTTTTCTTTAAAGGACATTTTAAAGAACAGGGTTTGAATAGAGGTAGATTTCCAGTACAGTACAACAAGGTAACCCAGTAGCACTGTGCACTTGAGCAAAGAACTTAAGGCCTCAGCATGCTTCTTGAGGAGACGACGTCTGCGGGGGTTGCATGAAGACAAGTCCGTATTTGAGAGCGTTCAAGCTTGCATACTCGCAGTGGTTTTGTATTGAATATCATTCCAATCCTGTAGGTGGTGCTATTAAAATTTCATGATAATTTCCTTTCATACAGGAAGAATATTGCCTACTGCAACATGCTGACAGTATAAACTAGGTTGAGTTGTTGGAAACAGATAAACAAATGATAAACATGAGGAAGACAAATAACTGCTTGTTTTGTTCCAGATTTACAAAGAGAAAAGGAAAAGACAAATGAGATGCAGGTGGTGGGGTATCAGCATGCTAGTGAAACCTATGCAGTACTTGGAATGAATCGGCTTGAGCATGTCTTGTTTGTAACAAACAAATCACGGGTTTGTTTACGTAGTGTGTTTGTCCATGGAGTTCGCCAAGCTGCCATGTGTGCGACACGGAACATACTGATTACATCTGATTTTAGGCTAGGCTACATTTCCGCATATATACCGAGACCTTTAATCACCTTGTATGAAGCAAACCAAACACATTTTACAGTAGCTGTTATGGTACGTGATCTCATTGACCGCGGACTATACTAAGCATGTTAAATTTGCACATACTTGGCACATAATTCACCTCTTATAAATATCCCAATGGTACCTTTAAATAACAAATGTTAATGTATGCTGTACAAATGAAGAACATTAATGGATGAAACAGCAGGAGGGAATGAGGGCTAAACTTAGACCTGTAAGGTGAGAAACTGAGTTAGAACAGACTGCACATGTGAAAAATGGAGCGAACCAACGAGCAGCTGCACTGCTGGAGGCTTAGGAGGAAGCAACAGAAGAAGAATGAATGAATTATAAACTGAAGAAAGGGTGAGATGGTTTTGGTTATGCCAGGATGCTAGTTGTAAAGACCTGAGGAGGTTTTAGGAAAACGGTGGTTTTAGGAATGGTTCATACATGACACAAGACAGGCAGGACACAAATGGACACACAGACAAAGGAACACGGAGAGGTAAAATGTAGGGCATACCTGGATACTGAGCTGCTCCTGCATCAAACAAAAGGGAAAGGAAAGAGAGAGAGAGAGAGAGAGAGAGAGAGAGAGAAGTGTTAGCAGATCAAGATTCTTATAAAACCCTTGTGCAATTAAACACACTTGAACCAGCACAGCAAAGGTGTCAAAGAGTTATTCATCCATTATAGCAGTCTTTAAGTGTGTGGGAAGAAGGTGCACTAGGGATGTTATCCAAACATAAAAAGAGAAGACATTTTGTGACATTCTGCCATCAGAGGAGAAATACCAAACCCAATGATTTCATGGCATATTGTAATCAGATAATAAAACAGCAGGAGACATGAATTTTAAACTGGAGGAGAGAAATTATTCAAGCCCTGCATGAAGCCTCCTGCAGAACATTACCTTAACACGTTTGCGGCTTTCTCTCACTGAGGCAAACCCTGAAACTTCATTAATTACAGTGTGTCAACAGCACCTGGGTTCAGTCTCTCCCTTTCTCCAGCCACTGCCACTACTGAGAATCAAGGGCTAATGCACTGGAATCCACAGCACCGTTTTAAAAAGCACTTACAGCCAAAGAGAGAGTGGATGAATTGTGCTCCGAGTCAGAGTCTGATTAGAAAACCAATTTCCTCCTTCACATTTTTGCCAAATTTGCGTCCTAGCGGTGCATCCATTAACATTCTTCCTGCAATATGCACAGAGACAAGGAAGCCACGGCTATTCAATACAGAGCCAAACTTCATGCTCCAGCTCTGTGTCTGAGAATGTCTGCTCTCTTTGTTACACAGAGCCTATTAAATCAGAGCGGCACTGACCAAGATAACCGCTGTGGTCTCAGAGAGGTAGAATGGACAAGCATGTTGTCATAGGTCTGCCTGACTACAGGAATGCCCACAGGAAATGATCACCCAGCCTGTTGCAATACACAGCAGCAACCCAAAAAAAAAACAACTAAAAAATACCCATTAAATTCACTATATAAGGTGTGAAAACTTAGGATGTCCATTACGTTGTTTTTGTAAAGGCCTGTAGGCTAGTGTACAAGCAAGGTACACAACTACCACCTACCTTGTGCATCTCTGATCACCATGACTACTTTCCTGCTATAACAGGTCTATGCATGTGTGCAGAACTTTTTTAGGATTCATGACACAGGCCTGAATACAGTCACTGAAGGGTTCAAAGCCACAGGAGACAAGGGACCACCCTGGAAATCAGTCCCCCTGTTCCTTGGCTCTGGTCACGTCAAGTAAATGCCATACTTCATAGGAATAACATTGCATTGGCTTTTCAACCCAGCCCTGCTGGGGCCTGGCTGGGCCTGTTAAAGCCGAAAGATGGTCATGTCACTGCTTTGCACTTCTGCCCCCAATGTAAGGTTAAACACTCCAGAGGAATGCATTAACCATGAGTTAGCCCCACACGAGACCAGCTCCCTACTCCAGAATGATAGCTGCATTAACTTGGCGGTCAGCGTGCATGAGCTGAATTAATGAAGCCTTGTGCTTCTCTTTAACATTCCCATCAACCCAAGAGCACTTCAGATAGACTGCTTGCATGAGGCCTGAACACTACATGCAAATAAAACCACACTACCCTTGTGAGAGCTTTGATTAAGAACAGACAGATGGGAATGTCAAAAAGGCCAAGAGGGACACGGAGGGATAACAACAACCAAGCATAACATGACCATCTTTAGCATAATAAATCAACATTAAAAGTTATTACAACTAGTCTAACCTTTTCATACCCTATATAAAGATCCCCTATTACTGTATCCTCTTGACCAGTCCTTGGTGGCAAGGGCCATAAATGAGAGCAAAAGTTGCTTAAGCTTGCACCAGAGGTCTCTTAGGTGATTAGCAAGTCCTTCTAGCAATCTTCAGATGAGGCCAAGGCCTAGGGTCTGCATCAGCTCAATTCACACTAAGGGAAGTGTCCAGGGTGACTCACATGGGAGGAGGAAGAGGAGGAGAAGAGCCTCCCCTCCCCTTCCCAGGGTTTCTGCACAGCTCTCCAAAAAGAGCACAATTCCCCAGCAACAACTAGCAGCGCTTAAATAGCCAATCTGTCGGCGGGTGTTAAATTAGAAAAGATAAGTGAACTCCATTAAAACCTAATCATCAATACCATTCTGAAAAGCTTCTCCTGCCATTTAAGCTCGAAGCAGACAAAGGAGGGAAAACAAAAGTGTTTCCCTAACAAAACAAAGAGCACAAAAGTGAATCCCCAACTGAAGACATTTAAAGAGTTGACAGTGCCCAGGTGGCTTCACAGAGATTCCATCTAAATTCAGAGGGTCACATCCTTTTCTCTCCACCAGTTTATTTTGTATTTCTCTTTTTCCAGTAATGGAGAAAAGGAAGAGATTAAGTTGAGCTGATCTGCAAAAGAGTAAAGCAGCAGCTACTCACTGTTGCTGCTTTAGACTGTCAATGACTGGAGCAAGTGTGTAAACCTGAGCCATAATAGGGAGGGATTTATGGTCTGTCTGCTGGGCTGTGATTAGACACCACTGCTGACACTCTGATAAGCTCCTCATTGATGGGAATATTCACCCTGGTGTCCTCAAGTCACCTCACAGGAGGGAGGGGTGAGGAAAGAAAGCTGCTCCTCCAGCATCTGCAACCCCATCAGTCTCTGACTTTGAAGCGACTTTTGAGGTTTCGTACACTTTGAGGGCACTTATTCAGAGATGCCACCATGTCTCCATGAGCTAAACAGAGCTGGTTATCCAGCTGGTATAAAATGCAACATGCAGCACTCATCTTCTTTCATCATTCCGGATAATCTTGGGGATTCATTTCTCCAAGAAAATGAAAGCCTGCTACTGGTATGTGACATTCCATGAAAAACCACTAAAGGCTGGCCGGTTGTATGGCTGTTAACGTGCCAAAACAGCTGGCCTTTTCAGAAATACTCCAAAGGCTAAAGGTCTTCCTTGCTTCCCGATGACTGGTCGGAATCTACATGCCAGGACCTATTCAGTCATTCAGCACACAGACTGTTGACACTAGACTACTCACATGCACAGGGGGGCTTGAATGGTACAGGCCAGACCTTCATGTAATTAAAAGGTTAATAGAGCAGAATCGTTTTTTATCTCAAAGGGGAGTAAATAGAAAGGGCAGGGGCACGTGGCATGGTCAGGACAGTCTCAACAGGACTGCTCAAAAGCATGCCAATGACAGCCATTTAACCACGGCAATTATAAAGGGAGATTCACCCATCCGATATCTTTTAGTGAAGGAGAAAGCTGATCTCAGATCTGAATCTCATTCTGATTTCCAGCTTCAATGTGACATTTACTATTCACTACCCTAGTCTTGCCTTTGGAAAAGGACTGATGAGAGCACACATCTTTGCGTACCAAAACAACCAATCCAAGACTGTCTGAGCGAGGTGGTCTCGGTCCAACTCCAAGTGAACTTGATTCGACTGTAGTGAGAAAGCGATTAAACTCTGAATCAACCAAACTGCAGAAAGAGAACCAAACAAACCCGTGTGTTTTTGGTTGCAGGAAGCATTTTTGCTTGACACAAGCTGCTACACTGAGCCATGAGGTGCAAACTGAGCCAAAGGACAGAACTGTAGTTTTCCACAAATGCCATATGTTCTTGATATGTGGACAGACAAACAAAATAAAACTAGCCTTTTTTTTTTATAATTGTCGACTGATTCAATGAGCGACGGCTCTGTGTTCTCTCTGCTTGGGTAATTTTTCGTGATTTCTACCCGGAATTCGCAAAGGCCTGTGTTTTTCCATTGGCTTAATTCTGATCAATGAATGAAAGACTTTTACAAGATCATTTTTAGCCATACCAAACCAAATGGCAAACAAGCCAAATATCATTATCTCTCTGATTCAGATTCAGTAAATGGACCCATACATATGAAAGCGCACTAAGGCCAAAATTATTGAATGGTCTCAGATGTTTAAATGAAGATCTATGTGCAGTTATCAATAAGAGAAAACAGTTCTCCAGCTAACAAGGGCCACAAAGGACTGCCTGTCTGGAAGTGGCACACAGACACCAGCCACTTACTTTCAACCATAGTACTCGATTTGAATTATATTCATTAATCCACCGCCTATACAGGTATATTATCTTAGGAACAACTGGCAAAGTTGTTGCTGTTGCGCACTTCATAAGTACTCATCATAATTAACAGTACACTGACTAAGCTAATGTATTATTTGAACACATAACAAATTTGTTGACATCCTGAATCTTTGAACAAAAAATGCTCACTGGAAATGTGACCAGAGAAGGAGCTACTTTATAATCATGAAAGCTTAACACTAAATACCCGCTCGAACCACTGAGGACTTTTCAAAAGCAAGGGAGAATCATTCAGGGAGAAGAGGGGAAAAAAAAGAAAATAATTTTAAATAGAATGTCAGTCACATATTTTAAACGAGTGTCCTTGAGCTGGCATGAAAACATGCTACATTCAGTGCAAAATCAATATAGTGCTCTAACAACAGACCCAGCAGAGACCATGAAGAGCCCACTCTTGTAAGCTTTGTTTCACCCAAACCATTTTTGGCTAATATAACGAATGAAAAGGTCAGCTTACTGAAGGAGGTGGGGTCATAATTGCAAGAAATATATAAATAAATAACAGCCTCTTGAACATTTTTTTTTTGGATGGGAAAAAAAAAATCTAAGAGGACAAGTTTAAGGTTAACTTTGGCGTTCTGTGTGAATTGAAACAGAGGGTGCGCAGTGCAGAGGCAGTGAGATGAGGAAGAACTTCGAGGTCGTTTCCAACATCATTCAATCTCTCATACACGGCAAACCCTGCGTTCTTTCCTATTCATCGGTGCATTGTGAAGAGGTTCGGATGAGATTCGTTTTGTTCAAACATTCCCATGGAATACAGAGGAGTAATGACCATGCTTGGTTGCAGCGCATGTACACAATGCAGCCAACTCCCCCTTGCACCCTCCACCCTCCACCGCCCTCTATTGCTTTCACTCTCAGGCCTTGCTTTTTACTTAATTAAATCAGCCTGCCCCTCATATCAGATGTTCTTTGATGGAATACTAAAACATATCCAATCTTCTAATGCCATTACAGGGGCAGAGAGACGAACGCTTTAATCCCCAGGATCAGCCGGTGCAAAAAAAAAAAAAGAGAGAGAGAAACGGAGAGAGTGAGAAAAAGGGAGAGCGAGTGAGACAGAGAGCGGCTCCCATTCTGCCATTGGATACATATTTGCTCCTGAGATAACAGCTCCAACCTTCAGCCTGTGTTCTCATTGCTGACAGATATGACAAGCCTCTCCCTCTGACACTCAACACGCTTCCACCCTCCCTTTTTTGTTACGGTGCAGTGGAATGAATGATGTTTCTGACATGGCACAGTAGTTCCCTATCTGACATTGCCTCACCTGCACGTACTGATGCAAACAAAAACGAGACTTCCAAGTGTTCCCATCATACGGCTGCTGGAACGGCATCACAACAAGGTTAAAAAAGAAGAAGAAGAAGAAGAAGACGACGAAGAAGGAATCGCATGCAGAGGTGGTTGCGTTTTATTTGCTGGATGAACACATCAACAACAGGTTTTAGTAACACTGTGACTATATTGGGACTCTCTTCTCTTTGATATGGAGGAGAAACTGCTGAACCCAAACAATAAACCCTCTCGGTGACAGGAGCTGCCACCACCCGCTGAACGGAGCGTAAAACAAGGCTTCAACTCACGTCTCTGTGATTGTGTGTGCATGTGTGTGAATCCCATATGCGTCACCACAATGGCACCATGTAGGGGTGTAATGCAACACCACTATGTGCATCAGAATCTGTTTAGTGCTCAAAATATCTGTGTCTATATTCAGATTTAAACTCAAAGTGGGCCTGGTTTAAACCAGAAGGGTTTTTTTTTTTTTTTAAACCCTACCACTACCCCAGTGTGCCCCTGGTACACCGGAAATAAAGGCTCTGACAGTTCCTCAACTTCAGCTACATCGCTTCAGTTCATAATTAGTCTCAAATGAAGGTGTGCACAAGACTGCTTTTAAAAAAAAATAAAATAAAATCCAATTCCTGCAGTTATTATTTTTGTTTATACCTGCCACATATTTTTATTGCATCCTGCAGGATCCCAATCCTGATACACACATCTAGTCTCGACCAGATGTCCTGTGAACCTTTCAGACAAGACAAATAGTGCACCTCCTATTTGTATCTGTATTTGTATCTAGAACGCATTATCTGTTAATTAATGGATTCATACTCGGTTATATCCCTAGCACCCGAGCACCATTTATGAAGGAGTTGTCATGGGGAATGGAGTAGACGAAAGTGTGTGAGGGGACTACGAGATGAACCCAGGTTATTCCTCATGGCCCGTTAGCGCCCTGGCAGGTGGAAGTGTGTGTTGGAGAACCCTGCTGCTCCCTGTGCCCATTATTTTGTGTTCCACACATCCCTGGCTTAATCCACTCATTTGGGAGGTCAGTGCAGATCATTATACAGTAGCGTGTCATTACAGAAACACTCCAGTGGACTTATTTTCCACCCAACATAAATACGCGGCTCTAGGGATCCGCTTGGACGCAACCTTTTTCTCTCTCAGCCTCGTCTCTATCTCTCTCTCTTGCTCTCTCACACACTTTTTTTTTATATGAATCCAGAAAGGCGTGTAATTAAATCTGCAGAGAATGCATGAGCAGGAACAAGTGATGCAGTCAGCCAGAATGTGTGCACTGCTGTACACTGGGATGAAGAGAGGCAGGATGAAATGGAGGAGAGAGAGTAAGTTTGTACTGTATCTGACAAGGCAAATGACGCACACACACACACACACACACACACACACACACACATACACACATACACGACTCGGTGGCAGAGCGAGTTCTTTTTCCCAGCGCAACCCGACAAAAGGAAAGGTACACTCATTTGCCACATTTTACACACACTGCAACTCCAGAGTCCCCGAATAGCCTCCCGGAAAAGCTAGCAGCCTGAGAAGTCATAATGGCCTCGCCTAATTCCTCCATATTTTGTGAAATATGGCAAGGCTTGTTCTATTTTAACGTGCAACGGAGAGAAAACATTGCTTGACTGATTTGTAAGCAATCGCGAATGCATTTTCATTGTCCTGCATTTAATTGGAGTATAAAGGCTGGTCGTTAGTGGCGAGAGGCAGAGACATTTATTTCATCCCTGGAGTCGGTGCCACAGATGGGCCGACAGTCTGCTTTCTGACTCTGTTGTAACTCTTACATAAATGAATCAGTTTCGATCTCTGTGGGGACATTACAGCCGTGCTAGAGTATGAAAGGGAGAATGAGGGGACGTTGGCGCTGTCACAGAGGACAGCCATAAATACTTAATGTACACCAATTATCTGCATATATGTATGAGAGTGTGGCTCCAACCTATTATTGAAAGCGACCAGCAACCATAAAAGATCCTTGGCTTTAAACCCAGAGCTTGAAAGGGGTCTTTTGGGTGATGTTACACAATTCGAGACAATGTTCCTTCCACATGCATGCGAACTACGAGATCTTTGGAAGACTTAACATGCATGATCTTTGTCCTTAGTGGTGCAACGCACAAATCCTCCTTTGCTCGTTCTCTGTCTGTGTGCACAAGTGTGACAGTGTTTGGTTGGAAATGGGGCAGCTGCTCTTAGATGAGGCATCATTTATCACTGGCCCAGGCTGTCTTCATCTCCCCTTGCTGCACTCAGGACTAAAACACATTTACCTCAGAGGATTACTGAAGGCTAGGGGCACGCTCATTCTCATGAGCTGTATGTGTGTGTGAGTGTGTGAGTAGGGGTCACAGAGTGAAACAGAAAGAAAGTGAGATTGCGAGAGTGCAAGTTACGAATGAGAGACAAGCAGTAAAATTGAGATAAAGTGTGGGGTGAAATCAAATGGGGGAGACGAGGAAAATGTCACCAAACCTGACCTGAGGTATTCGTGAATCTGCACTCCTGCCAACCACAATGAAAGAAAGCAGGTGAGGCGACGCGTATTAATTGTCAACTCTTGTTTTAAACCTCAATTAATCTACTGACATTAAGCTACAAAAGGACGGATTATGAAGAAAAGGTTACAGCTACACTGGAGCTCTTAGATGGAATCAGGAGCGCCGCATGATGAACTGCGAGCCAGTGTCATTTAGATGGAAAGCCATGCTGAAAAATTCGGGCAGGAACAAAAAAAAAGAAAAAAAAAAAAGGCAAATATTCTGCACTCAAGACTCAACCAGTCGTGTGAACAAACAGTGCCGCCACTTCACACCACCTCATTTCAGGCTGAGGACTGATTGTACGTGCTTGGCAGTTCCATCTGAAGTGCTGCTTCGCTGCTATTATATAGTGCAGAATCTTCTAGAATAAGCACCCCCAGACCTGGAAAAGCACTCACAAAATTGAACTTCTATAAACACTCCATTCTACATGGAAACTAAGGCAAAAGAGAGACTGTTCATTTGAAGAAAAAAAAAATAGAAAAAAAAGTGGAATGAGGTGCGCAGGAACATAATGCATGCCAGTAAAGGCTGAATAATGGATGTGTGGACTGGCCCACACCTAAAGGAGGTCTGGAATAGACATGAGATGTGGATTACATAGCTACTGCTGCAGGACATTTATATTGTGGTAAATATGCCATTCTTATGCCAGCCTTGTCCGCTCTGACAGAATAGGCTGTTTGTTTTGCACCACTGGAATAAGCTATTGCTGGTGCATTTGTTCTAGAAGGGGGAACCCTACAGTTTACATTTAAAGTGCTGGCAGGCGTGTGTGCCAATGTTGACAAGTGGCACTGCCAAACAAAGTGATATTGAGAGTGGTTTGTTTGCTTGTCTCCACAAACCCACGATGGCTTATCCGTGTTGTCAAATGAAATAACACGAGCTGTGGTCTGATACCCATTTTGGACCGCATAAGGTCCTTATTCATGACAAAAATGCCATGGGCGGATGCTCCTCTATTTAGACGTTGTCTCAGGGTGCAAATCAGCATTCACAGCTGCCACCAATCAATGGTGTCCACACAGACATGACTGTGTGCACCTGCCATACTGGCACATCACGCCCATCCGTTAATTCAATTTAATGCTCAATCCTATTTCCATGGCCTGTCATATGTATGCCAGCCAAAACAAAAGAAGAAAAAAAAGGAGAATAGAAAGGAAGGAAATAACCCACGGGAAATGTGAGGTGAGAGAATGCTTGCTGATGTCTCAATTGAAAAGGGTTCTGCTAGAATTTAGAAATGGATTACTGAGAAAAATCAATGCTAAACAAACAGTTTTGGAGTTAAGACACAACTTTACAAAGGTATTAAGATGAGAAGCAGTGATAAAATTGGAGCCGTTCCAGATTTCATTGTTTTGACTTGGAAGGAAGTCCGATTATGGCAGTCGAGTGCCAGAACTACTCTGAGGCTTGCACAGGATTTCTATGGATGCTGCTGTAAGCCATATGGATTTTTTATATTTCTTTCTCTTTTTTTTTGCTTTAGCTTGGGCCCATGTGAGTCTCTGCGATCCAGAGGTATGCTAGGTGTAGGGAATATGGTGTTATAAGCCTTAAGGGGCTGATGAGGTGTCATTGTTTGACAATGCTGGAGATTGTGTACATAACCCACCTCTGAAGTGTCATTTCTCCTCATTTCACTCTCCCTCTCAACACACAGTGAAGAGAAATGAAAAAAAAAAATACCTTGTCTTTTTTTACTCTCCACAAATCAGTGCAGGGACCAGAGATCATCTTTTCTAATGTCACCTCTTTTTATCTGGAGCGGACACACACCCGGCACACTGCGAGTCATTTGTCCTATAAAGGTCACACTAACGTGGAGAACAAAGATTTCTCTGCTGAATAACTCTTACTTCGGAGTTTCCAGTCTGTGTGCATTTGAGGCGTGCTGCAAGGCTGTATTGTGGCCGCCTGACAGCTTTGTCCTGCAGTTACGAGTGTTCTTTTTCTCCTTTCTTTTCTTTCCACTTCCTCTGCACCCCCTCCTCAGCACCTGGGCTCTTTGGCCACTCAGCCCAGTCCCTGCATCCCGCGCTAGTAACATCCATCACCCCTGACACCAATCACCGGAAACCTCCCCCCTACAAAATGCTTCCTCCAATTTGTTTCCCATTTCAATGTCTTTCAGCTGAGCCTCCTTCAGACACCTGTCCCAGCCACCTGCTACCTACCTCCACGGAAAAGTGTAAACAGTTTATAATCAACCCGAGTTCTAATTTTCAGCTAGTATTTATTTTTTTCATTATCAGTGAATACCCCCCAAAGCCCTAGAGTTATGTACATGTGCACAGTGCACATTCTCTTGCATACACTAGCAAACACTTCTATCAACGGGTATCACAGCTATCAATCAGCCTTAGCTTCTGACAGCGCAGCCGAGAGCACTTCAAAAGGAAAAGCGACATCTGCTGCAAAGCAACTCTATTTGCTCGCCATCTCAGAGAAGGAGAGCATGAAGCCGGAGGAAGGATGTTGTGACCGATGTCCTTTAACAGCTGAGGAAAGTAGAAGACAGACAAGGTGCAAATTCCCCATCTAGCTATAAATGTCACAGCATATTCTCTATTTTACACACAGTTGCTAATAGCAATATCTTTATTCAAGAAACCTGATTCTTCAGACCAGCGAACAGCAATGATGTACCAAGTACAAGGTTGTAGATGGCATATTGAATCTCTGGGATAATATTTCAGAAGTTGTAATGTTCCCTTGCTCTATTTCCAGAGGGGAACCCTTAGGGTCTACTAGGCCTTTAAAAAAAAAAGCCAAAAGATTTCTGGGAAAGAAATGATACAGTCGATTCTGAGCTCCAGTTACTCGCTGTGTGATTTTGCATGGATTTCCTCCTGGTTCTCCACTTTCCCCACATTCCAAAGGTAGATTGGCAACATTAAATTGCCTCTAGGTGTGAATGTATGTATGTATGCATGGTGCCCTATAATGGCGTTCCAGGATGTGTTGCAATTATCCAATCAGCCAATCATGTGGCAGCAGGACAAAGCATTAAATCATGCTAGATACTAGGTCAAGAGCTTCAGTTAATGTTCACATCAAACATTAGAATAGGGGAAAATAATGGGATCTCAGTGACTGTGGCAAGGATGTTCGTGCCAGCTGGGCTGGTTTGAGTATTTCAGAAACTGCTGACCTCCTGGGATTTTCAACTACAACACAGAATGGTGGCAAAAACAAACAAAACAAAAAAACATCCAATGAGCGGTTGGTCTGCAGGTTAAAAAGCCTTGTTTATGAGAGACGTCAGAGAAGAAAGGGCAGACTAGTTCTAGCTGACAGCAACTCAAATAACCACTCTTTGCAAACATTGTTAACAGAAAAGCATCTCACAATACATAACACCAGATCATCACATCGGGTTTCGCTCCTGTCAGCCAGGAACTGGAATCTGAGACTACAGTGGGTACAAGCTCACCAGAACTAGACAGTGAAGACTGGTATAACATGTCCAGGTTTTTTTTTTTGTTTGTTTGTTAATGTTTTCAGACGGAGTCAAGCTTGATGGAGATGGAAATGGTTGATCAATGGCACTGTTAGTATTGACTCAATGCAGTTTTGTATTCCTAATTGTATACGGGTTTTCTGTAGGCGGTAGTCTATTGACTGGCTGGGATTTCCAAATAGTCACGTTGAATTGCTTTCATTAGTGCACACACAGTTGTTAAACCATTCAATTATATGCTTATTATCATCTTCACATTACATTTCATCTGTCCACACACACCGATACACTGCTAGTGTTTTCTATGATCTAAGCATCAGAGCTAGAGAATGGCTGATGGAATCAGGCCTTGTGTGGGTGGATGCTGAGGCTGACAGTGGCCTGACATTGCAGTGCAATTCTGACATGCTGCATTTCAGTCCTGAACCTGAGTGCCAAAAACAACACTGGATGCTGAGTTTGAGTCCATCATGTCAACAGGATGAGTCTCAGACAAGAAGATGTCACCACATGCTAAAGACTTTCAGCTGAGCTCCTGACAGGTTAAGGCTGATTAAGACATGCTGCAGACACACAGGCAGACAATGGACATGGACCTTATTACGGGCCAAGCCTCTTGTCATTGACTGATCACAGCCAAGCAGGTGGACCTCATACTGGGCTAAGAGCCATAGAACCTTGAGTCCAATTAGTGTAAGTACCTTGTATGAAACTTTGGGAGATTGGATGGGTCAGAAACAGCAGTCAACCAGAAACACACTGGACCTCGATATTTGATTTCACTGGACACAAATGAATATGGATATGCTGTCCCTGGGCTCCTGCTTAGTGAAGTTGCCTGAATAAGTTAAGAGGGTAGAATTGCCCAGTAAACAGTATTAAGAATAATTTGTTTAGGGTGGTGGAGACTCAGCAGTTAGGGATCTAGGCTCCTGATTAGTTGTTCTTTTGTATTCTGTAATACAGAAGCCCACTACTCTTCAAATATTTAATGACACTCTTTGTGGGGTGGGTTGTTATAGGAAAATGATTAATGATGGAGTGGTGTGATAAGGCCAATGATTACATGTTTTGTTTTTTGTTTTTTTTTTTTTAAAGAAAATCAGTTTATTATTAGACTTAAATTATGTGGAACATCTGCAGTACAAGTCCCCGTTAATTAGCTGTTACTATAGAAACAATAATGTATATGAATATGGGACTTGCCTTATTGCCAGAGTTGCTGTTATAGAAAATCAATCAACACCTTCTGACCAATCAGATTAAAGAATTCAACAGCAATGCAGTACAAGGCCTTTTGTTTCCCTCGCACGTACAGCTTTAGTGTCTATGCAATGGCAAAAATAGCCTACAGTGGTAGACTAAAGTCAAAAGATCAGCATAAGTCACCTTAGATGATAGTCCAGAAAAGGTTGTTGATATTTCAGGCGTACGAAGGTCAGTTGGAATGAATGTTTGGGAATTCTGTGTAAATCTTCATAGGTCACAGCATCACCCAGCACCATAAATTCCCTATGAACTGTGTATTCTTAAATGATAGCTTAAAATGGCAAGCCCTCATTGAGCAAACGTCCTCTGTGTGCTGCGATGAAGGGGCCCTTAGCGCGTGGCACACTTAGTAAATAGACTTATGGTGTTGTGCGTGACATTAAAATACAGGAGAGAGCTTCAGGGAAAGAGAAAGATGCGCTCGCTCTACAAGGCAAAGCCGGAGTGGGTTTATGTAATTGGGCTATTAGCGCTCGAATGGCTACAGCGGCCTACAGCTCCACTCAGAACGCGCTCCCTGGTGAAAACGAGTGATGGTTTCAGGTTCACAACAAGGATGTATTTATCAGTGCTTGAACCCAATGACTGCCAGACCCAGTGAAGATTTGTAGTCTCCCCAGCATGAAAATGCTGAATTTAGAGAACTCTATGGCTTTCTGTGTGTCTGCCATCTCTAGATCCTGCTTCAGCCAGGCTAATCCTCCTTCATTTTACATTATGCGCAAAATGAGGGGCCAACTTTTTAGCGGGGGATTATTTGAAATTCAAATTCAAATTGACTTTCCTAATTTACTGCAACATGGTGTGCCTGTTTCCAGCAGACAACAGGTATTCTGTCTCTGGACAAAAATGGAATGATCAAACATTTAATGGGACTTGGAGTCTTTCCCTTACATGCAGAGAGACACAACACTACTAGTATAATGTGTGGACTCGTTTCTTCCTCATTTTTACTATTTTCTACTTTTTTTTTTTTTTTAAGAATAATAATGAAAACATAACACTCTAAAATAATCAAATACTTTTATGGGTTATGTGACCAAGAAAAATGTTAAGGAAATCCAAACCAATTTATATTTGAAATTCTTAACAGTATTCCTGATTAAGCTTTGCACATTCTTGGCACCTTCTCAACACACTTCATGAGGGAGCTTCACCCAGGAGGCTTTTCTTAAACTTCCCAAATAGGCCAAGTTCCTCACAGCAAATATATTTTTAGTTTTTAGACCATTATGTATATTCATGTGATGGAAAAAACAGGCGAACTACTGAACAACTGACTTATCGATTGCATTAAAAAAAACTTTCAAAATTTTTTAAAAAATGAAACGAGTAAACAAAAATAAATGAACATTGTAGAGAGTGCAAAAGTACCATATTACCAAAATATGTATTGTGTGCATAAGAATTAAACAAACCAACAAAAAACACCTAGTAGGTTTTTTTTCCATCTATCTTGCTAATCTTACAAATATAGTACTCAAGTTTGCTAACACTAGCTAATTATCTGTCCCTCCAGGATTTAGCAATTCTCTCATCAAGGAAACTCTGAATATTCCCCGGAGCTTGCAATTTTTCAAAATTGCCGCAGATTTTACGCAGATTTGGGCCAAGACTTGGCATGTGACGTCATCACAACGTGCATTCAGCCAAAGCCCCCTTTGATTCACGTGCGTCGAACACGAGTACAACTAAAAGGTCTCATTTACCAACAAACATCACTGCAAAAAATTTCGTACAGTTTCAATTTCACCAATTCAAGTAGTTTTCCACAAAAAAGCACAATAAACTCTACAAGTTGCGCCCCAAATTTGGAAAAAAGACCCAGCAAAATTAAGCTTTTTTTTTGCCGCAACAATCACAAAAAAAAAGATGGACTGAATGATCCTGTATGGACTGAATTACTAACCACTAATACTTGGTTTCACAGTTTCTAGCGAGGCAAAACAAGCAGATTCTTTCGAGTTAAAAATGATGGGACCTGATATATTTCACAAAGGAAAAGGAAATTACAACGAATCCCTTTTTCCTTCTTTTGAGCTATGCGCTCAGCCAGTGTGTCTCATCTTCAAAGCCTTGGTCCTGTACTACTTTGAAGACAAAAGCCAAGGGTATTTAAATATCACCCTTTGGAGAGGAAATGAAATTTTCTGACATTCTGATAATAAACAGCAGCCAGCGCAGAGCAAAGAAACTGAAGGAGCTAGTTAGAGGGCATGAAGAGCTTCTAGATCACCTATGGCCTAAGTGTTGAGAGAGACAGAGAGAGAGAGAGAGAGAAAGTCACATTCTTCCCCTTCAGTCCCAGTGCATGGGGTGTGGGTGCCAAGATGATGCATATTACTATACCGGGGCTTAATTTACGGTCAATGCAGTTATTGATCTGTCAGAACTGAGTGGTTCCAAAAAGGCAGGAGAGAAATGCTGATGAATAGAAGGTCACTGACAAAAATGGACCATGATAAATCAACATCATTCACCAGCACTGGCTATAAGATGAACAAAGTCAGATACACTGCAAAACCGTCTTACAATATTTATACCATATAGTGCTGTCACATGTAGAAAGAAGCCTCATGTGAAATGACATATTGAACATTCGTCAAGGTGCACGTGTAAGGGTGCATCTAATATCGCTGAGAATCCGTCGAGTATACATCCGTCGAGTGTAGCATACAAGCACGTGTTCCTACCAACCTAACCCCATACATCAGCCATTGATTTAGTTTTTTTTTCTACTTGTCAAAGCTAATTTGTTTGGCGTAATGTATCCTAAACAAGATTCAAAGCATGCAGCAGTGTCATCATACAGAAAAACACGTATGCGTTAAGAGTACCTGCTTTGGTAAACACTTGAAATCGACAGACGTGACTTGTGTAAAATGAAACAGGAAATAAAAAGGAGGTCATGTTCAAGGCCGAGCCTAGAAAATATTTGCATAGTTACTCTCTGCTCATTGTTGCTTCTGCTGGAATACCAATACGACGAACGCTTCAGGAAAGTCTTGGCAATACGGATTTGCATTCTGTGAATAAACACCCGTTGACCACATAACTGACACTGCGAGCACTTTCGTGGTTTGATAAGAGAGAGCCACATTTTTTTTTCTGCCCCCCAGTTAAAGCGAGAAGTCGTCAAATTAAACACAAGCCCTATGTACACTAGCCACCCCTGCTCACAGGATATGAATTTAAATGAAATTTGTGTTGGGTTTTTTTATGGTCGAGGAGACTGGAAATGAAAGCGGAGAGAGCAGAAAGTCAGCACACGGAACCTTTCCTGCGATCCACATCCTTCTCTCGGGACAGGTAGAATTAATGGGGAGCAGATGGTCGCTCCTTTAAGGTCAGTGCTTTTGCTTCAAAAACGCACATCTCTCTGAATCATTAAGCACGTCGGCAGCGCTCTGTTGCATAACACGCACAACACGTAGGAGTCGGATCTGCGCTAAACATGAAAAATCGGGAGCGGTGATGTGACGAGAGCCTGCACTGTTATGTTGCTGTGTCATGTTGGCGCGATAAATGCCTTACTGGCTCAAGCAGGAATCAGTGGCTTACCCTGTATCAACCTCCTTCGAGCCTTCGAGGGAATGCAAGCCAAGAGCCATGTGCTCAGCGGGGTGTGTGGGAAGTGTGTGTGGCTGCAGGGCTCTACCGGGTCCTCTGGGTGTCTTGAGCAGACTCTGCGCCAGTCCGCAGATTCACCACGTGACCCCTGAGCCAGCTGTCCTGGAGCCCTTGTATGCTCTTGGCTGATGTCGTGCGGGCGCCTTTTCATCTCTCG
Source organism: Ictalurus furcatus (assembly GCF_023375685.1). NCBI lineage: Eukaryota > Metazoa > Chordata > Actinopteri > Siluriformes > Ictaluridae > Ictalurus > Ictalurus furcatus. The sequence continues at coordinate 16,556,976 of NC_071272.1, forward strand.
ACGTCGCGCAACCTCCGCCTCCGATGTTTGCATACCGTGCATGAAAAATGGTGCTCGCCAAGCTGTACAGGTGTTTCGACAGGATGGCGCGATAGCTATAAATCAACTAAAGTGGTGTGCGTTTCAGAACACAAACCCGGCGCGGCACAATAGACCTGACTGCTAAACAGAGCTCCGATTTGATTAAGGTCCCATGGAGCAGCTCGAATCAATACTCCTGTGTTATGCATCTAGCCTTGAATAGTTAACTTACATAGTGCAATGAATCGCTTTGCGTTTTCATGCCTCAAGAGGTGCAATTAATACTCGCGGTATTAGCATTTCGCCTGTTTTCAACTCATCATGAAAGAACAGAGGGTGTGATGCGGAAAATGGAAGCAACAGATGAAAGCTGATGGGGAAATAAAATAAAATTAAATAAATAAATAAACACTGCAGAACCTGCCGGCGGGTTCTGTGCGGAGGAACGGCTGTGTTTGCCTTTATCACACACGCCGCAGCCTCCTGACCTGCTATTGAATAGGAGAAGAGGGAGTTAGCACCATTCTTCCTTTTCTCACTCTAGTCAATAAATCCAGTGAATCACCATGAAGCTCCTCGTCCTGCTTAAGAGGCACTCGTGCATGGGATTTGATCAAACTGCGTGTCTCCCATCAGCAGACTGGAACTCAATAAACCTGCACTGGTGACTAGTGGAAAATTATACAGTGGGAAATAGGCCATTATATATTTCAGCATGTTTGATTAAAGCTGTGTCTAGTAACTTGCCTGGATTCTCTGTCAACTGTATTTATAACACATCCTGAAATACACAGCCGTGCTGCATTTATCTGTTCATCTTCCCCAGCCCGGATTTTTTTTTTTTTAACACACACATGCCCGTGCACACTCACACACTGTAATGGAGACCATATTTCTACCCGAACGCAAAATGAATATTTGATATTGGCACACTGCTTCTTCAGTTTCAGGGATAATCTATTATTTGTGTATGCTTTCCAGAGACAGGCCGGCTCTGCTTTAATAGTTTTGATGAATTGCCGAATAGTTTATATTAAAAGGGCAGAAGACGTTACTATCAATCATCTGGAGCTTTTAATTGAGGAGACTGGTTCCCATCTTTTATTCTGCCAGCTCCTCTCTCTCTCTTTCTCTCTCTCGTTGTGTTAGATCACGAGCGAAGAAGTCAATGCCAAAGCAAATTCCATTGTAGCCTCCACCAGCTGTGTAGCTCAGACCAGAAAACAGGCTTGCCTGCTCGCTGCGCTCTTTAATTTCTGGGATGAATGGAGCTGCGACCAAATCTCCATGAAGAGATAATGCGACTCGCTCCGTCATTCAGCAACCGAGCTTTACACACACTAGTCTGGGTCCTGCTGTACGTACTGAACCACGACACATAAAACATTGTGACACTGGTGCAATTACATGAGTCGGACACTAATGCGTTCTAATATCATTTACCTGCTGTATCTAATGTGTATCCGAAGTCTGGTTTATTTTTGTCTCGCATCCTTCTTTGCTTGGTATCTAAATCAAGACATTTTCATGCTACACGATATGAAAAACAAAACCTGCGCTACTCTTAGAAAAGTAGATGTTTACAAAGTTTATTATGATGTTTATTTTGTACTATTACACCCAACCTTAGGATAGCTCGTGTGCTGATAAAATAAAAAAGTGTTTAATTTGTTTGCAAAGTTTGTTTCAAATTGACTTTATGGAAAAAACATCAACAGTGCTCGATATTTTTACCAGAGGCCAAAAAATGGAATTGGGGTTTTGGGGTGCCCATGTTCAGCATTGAATTTACAGTGCCTTCCACTAATATTGGCACCCTTGGTAAATATGAGCAATGAAGGCTGTGAAAATTTGTCTTTATTGTTTAACCTTTTGATCTTATGTTTAAAAAATTCACAAGAATGCTCTGCTCTCATGGATACCAAACAATTGCAAACACACAGGTTTATCCCCCCAAAAAGTCTCTGTTAAATATATGTGTGCCACAATTATTGGCACCCCTATGAATTCATATGAGAAAAAAAATATTATATAAATATGAGGTAACAAATTCCCTTAGTCATTCATAACAATGGGTAAGATCAAGGAATATAGCTGTGATGTGCAGCAAAAGGTTGTTGAGCTTCACAAAATGGGAAGTGGCTATAAGAAAAACTGAAAATGCCCATTTCCACCATCAGGGCAATAATTAAGAAGTTCCAGTCAACTGGAAATGTTATGAATCAACCTGGAAGAGGACGTGTGTCTATATTGTCTCAACGCTCTGTGAAGAGGATGGTTCGATTGGCCAAAAAATCTCCAAGGATCACAGTTGAAGAATTGCAGATGTTAGTTGCATCTTGGGGTCAGAAAGTCTCCAAAACTACAATCTGAAATCACCTACATCACCACAAATTGTTTGGAAGGGTTTCAAGAAAAGCCTCTTCTCTCATCCAAAAACAAACTCAAGCGTCTTCAGTTTGCCAGACACTACTGGAACTTCAAATGGGATCGGGTTCTATGGTCAGATCAAACTAAAATAGAGCTTCTTGGCAGTAAACACCAGAGGTGGTTTTGGCACACAGAGAGGTAGCCATATGGAAAATTACCTCATGCCCACGGTTAAATATGGTGGTGGCTCTTTAATGTTTAGGGGCTGTTTTTCTGTCAGAGGACCTGGATATTTTTTTTAGGATACATGGTATCATGGACTCTGTCAAATATCAACAGATATTAAATGAAAACCTGACTGTCTCTGCCAGAAAGCTTAAAATGGGCCGTGGATAGATCTTCTAGCAGGACAATGATCCAAAACATACATCAAAATCAACACAAAAATGATTTACTGACCACAAAATCAAGGTCCTGCCATGGTCATCCCAGTCACCTGACTTGAAACCCATAGAAAACTTGTGGGGTGAACTGAAGAGGAGAGTCCACCAGCATGGACCTCGAAATTTGAAGCATCTGGAGAGATTCTGTGTGGAGGAATGGTCTCAGATCCCTTGCCATGTATTCTCCAAAGTCATCAGGCATTATAGGAGAAGACTCAGAGCTGTTATCTTAGCAAAGGAAGGTAGCGCAAAGTATTGACTAAAAGGGTGACAATAATTGTGGCACACATATATTTAACAATATATATATATTTTTTGATAAACCTGTGTTGTGTTTGCAATTGTTTGATATCTTGTTTCATATATATATTTATGTTTTGTCAAATTTCTTTGGACTTTTAACATTTGTGTAACAAAATAATTGGAACGAATGTTTAATTCATTATAAATCCGCATCTACATGGTTAGAAGCAATGCAACAATTCAACTGATCCCATAAACCAACAAGAAAGTCTTTTTTTTTTTAATGTGCCGTAGTTTCCCATTATATATAATTTTACACACATTAGCCTGGGTCTGTGCTACAGTATGTATTGAACCACAACGCATAAAAGATTGTGACACTGGTGCAATTGCACGAGTCGGACACTAATTCGTTCTAATATCATTTGCCTGCTGTATCTAATATGTGTCCAAATGTGAGGAATGCACTCTGTGGTTTCTTTTGTCTCACATCCTTCTATGGTTGGTATTTACTGTAAATCCAGTGCCTTATCACACCAAACACAATGCCTTTCACTATTCAGCATGGCTAAACATGGAGTCTGGCTCCCTAGAGTAAACGTAATGTCTGTGAAAGATGACAGCTGCTTTGAATACAGGGTTGCTAGTGTGGCCGTCCTGGCCAGAAGAAGCCGCTCGGTCCGGGGTAATGACACTGCAGTAGTGCTGGCACGTACCATCAAGTGAGGCAGTGTGTCAACAGAATGCATTGCAGCATAAAGAAAGAGTCTCCTCTCCTCGTCTCTATCAGCCCGTGCAATCAGCCATGAGCGCTGGTTAGTGTCTCGGGCTTGAGGTCACCAACTATCCGTGAGCCATTAGTGAGGGAGGTAATTTGATTCTGTGCACTGATAACATATTAAATAGTTTAGGAATAGTGCTTAGGCCAAGAAAAATCCTGCTTACTCCAACAACAAAGAGACTCTTCGGGACGAGTGCCCATACAGAGCGCTGTTTGCTTGATAAAGGGGGGAAATTAAAAGCCACATGGCTCTGTACAGATAGTGGGTACAGTCTAGCCTCCTGCTCTAGCGCCTCACTAGGTCTTTGGGGGACTGCGAGCTTTCTGGCTGCTGATCACATTTCCTAAGAAGTGGATATTGTGTGCATTATTTAGCTCCACTGCCAAAAACCTAACACTCAAATCTAAATGGCATGTCTGCTAAACTCCCATGCCACTCGCAAATTTCCTCTAGTATATTTTTTTTTTGTGTGTGTGTGTGTGTAGAAGAAATATTTGTCCAATTAATTTAAAGTGCATTTAAACTATTAAAGTGCCACAGAGATATACGAATGTTGTTTCATTTTCTCTGTGGCACTTTAATAGTAGGCTCAATTGATTTATTCGGTGCACCAGGGGGATATAGATTTATTTTCCACATAAAAAGTACGTTTCCATTGACTTTATGTGGATAATATACAGGTGAGCGATATGGAAAAAAACCCCACATCACAATATAGAAGCCATTTTCATGATGTGTGATATATAAATTTGCAAATGAAGAGCTGACTGTAGTGTTGCATGTAAAGAAACTATTCAAAACGAGGTTAAAATGTTACCAAGGATAAAACATGTGATACTCCAGTTGATACTGACAATTTATTACAATATTGATTTTGTATCGCCTTTACGCCCAGCCCTAAGACAGCACGAGTGACCAACTAAAAGTACATTAAAAAATTTATTTAAAAAAATTATAATTAAATTAAAATAAAATTATTTTTAAAAATATTTGCTGAAAATAATACTGGGCATAATGATGCAATTGAAATAAACAAACAGACATTTAAATAAATGAATAAATGAAATTAAACAATTATATATAAATTAATACAGTACATAGATAAACAAATAAAAGTAAAAAAAAAACACAAATAATATTAAACAAACATACCAACAAGCAAATAAAAACCAAACTTTTCTGCTTTTTCAAAAATGGCTTGAACATTTTTGTGAAAATTACAAGCAGATTGCAATGATATATGCTGTCTTTTGTTTTGTGATTATTATTTTTTTTTTACTTTTGTGAAAACGTGACAAAAATAAATATGAAAGATTGTGCAGACAATCCATTAGAATTCTCCACCTACACAGTTAAAAACACCCAACCATGATGGCATGTTAATGATGTGATTTAAATCCTGAAACATTACAAGAAAATGTGCTGTAGTTTGCCATCATAGATAGCCATCACATTACTACAATAAGATTAAGCAAGGTTTCACTGTCCTCCACTGTATCTGTATCTGGTGCTCTTTCTCTATCCTGCTTTTCCCTCTGCTTTATTTCCAATATTTCTACAATGTACCTCATAACTGCCATTTCCATCGCCCACATTGGCAAACATTTTTTAAGCGCTGAAACATTTTCCACACAAAATCCCTTGAATACAAACCTGCCCATTGTCATGTTCTCACTCCCCCTCAAATCATTTTAGCTCAATTCCTCTCTGAAATCTCCATCCAAACAGGCCATCTCACACTCTGTCCCTTTTCCGGCTCCTTTTTTCTGAAGCCCTGTCACTACCTAATATAAAAATTTTAAGCTCTGAATGTGTGAAGAGGTCCTCCAGGCGAATGCTGAAAAGCATCTGAGCGCTTTAATGCCACTGAAATGTGTATGCAGCTCATCCACTTCCTCCAGCCAGGTATGACGGTACCTTTCAAACTGACCACCCAAGAGATTTTTATGGCGCTTCGACCAAGTGCCTATAGTAAAGGCTGTCCACTCGGCGGCCATCTTGGCAGCATTTGCAGGCAGTTATTTGCAGTCATAGAAGACCAGGCTCCTGTCTACTTGTATAGGAAGTGACCTATATACCATAAACATGTATTGACAAGACGATGTTTTGAATATGGAATTGTAAAGGGGGTAAAATATCTGACAAAAATGGAATAAAAAAAAACTAAACATTTTTTGTTTGCTCCAGCTACTGAACATCCATGTCTTTCCACAATTAAAGCTTACCATTACAGTGTATGGCTTTGATATTGTTGCAGACAACAATCGCATGTCATAAAATAATTCTTTTGTGGTATTAGACAGCATTATGTGACGTGACCAATTTAGCCAATTTAGTGCCATTGTGACCAAAGAGTGTTGACTGTAGCTGTCAGAAATTTTGATTGAAATGTCAGAGTGTGAGCGCTGCTACGATGCTTGTCTAAAAGTCACCAATAAGAGGCTGGATTAGGATTTCACAAAACTCATGGGACGGCAACTAATTTGGTAGTCCTGATGGTAAAATGTAAATGAAACACAGTAATTGACAGAAGAACGTTTTGAAGAATGTTTCACTTTATAGAAGATCATTTCCTGCACAGTCCTGGATCTTGGTGATTGATGGCCTAGGAAAATCATTTTGTTTAATCGCAGGTCTTTACATGATCTTCATTTGGCAGTGAGAACATGTTATTGCACAGCCTGTTATAGAATTCAGCCAAGATTTTACTGGGATCATCTCACACAGCGTGTATGTGATGTATTAATCTTAAAAGGCTGCTGTAATCGCACAGTGCCCAATATCTGCGCACGAGTTATTGTAAGAATCTCACAGGCCAGGTGATTGGTTCATTTAATGAGGGGCAGGTTTTTACGTAATACAGCTTTATACACTTCATGTTTCAAGCAATGGGCTGTCTCTACTCTCTACTCTGTCTATTCAACAGACCTAGCTCCCAATGGGCTCCCTTATCATTTGCCTTGGTGGAACTCTATGGTAATACGCTCCTGCCCATTGATTAGCTGCCATTTCCTCCATGCACTGAGCCAAGCCTCAATGCACTCGCTTCAGGGACCTAGCCACTGAAATGCCATCTCTCAAATAATTAAGCATATCCCATGCTTTTCCTGCTGTCGCTATAGATTTCTATAGATTGGTCAGTTTTGAGTTCAGCACAGTGCACGGAGCCTGTGGAAGTCCGTGAGCTTTCATGCAGTCAGTAATGTGTAGCATGGGTTTCTGCTAGACTCACAACTTCAGCTTCTCTACTCCTAATTGGCCGATGTCTGCAGATGTGCATTGCTCAGACACAACCTCTGAAAAGCCCTCCAACCTCAGTATGACAAGGCTTCCTAAAAACAAACACCCCCTCCCATATGGACTTGACCACCTGCGCATTTGCAAACACACATACACACACACACTTGAACGCACTCACAAAGGCAGAATGAGTGCAGGCAGAAGAGTGCAGCTTAACCCCTGCTCTGGCACCATCCATCAGTGTGAAGAATCGGCACGCTTGCATTGCCTCAGACAGAGCATTTACACAGACAGGTGGGATTGAGACAAGGTCCGTAACGGAGGCCTAACCCTTACCTCCATCCTTCAAGGGTCAGATAGAGAGCCTAAAGCAAGACTATACTATCATGTTTGGTGTTTGCAGCTTGTTTATTTAATTTTGTAATAAGACATATTAGGCTAGTGTTGATAACAAGTAAGGGATGCATACAGTCGCCAGCTTTGCACTGCGCAAACTGCATGTTGAAATATCACACTTTCCTGGAGATCTCAGTAATACAAAACTGTACATGAACAGTTTCAGTAAGCCTGCATTTAAAAAGCAAAAACAAAAACAAAACCCCAAAACCAATCAAACTATGACTATACTGTATTATGAATTGAACCCTTGGAATGATTCCTCCTTGTAAAGGAAAGAGTGACATGAGAAGATATCGGTATCCTCTTTCAAGTTTTGAAAATGTGAAAGCCATGCCTCCTATTTACATCTAATGCTGGTGTGGCATAATACCAAACTATGTGCTGAGCAGTGTTGCCAAATTACTGACTTTGTTGTTATATTTGGTGACTTTTTAAGATGTTTTAGCAACTTTATTCTATACAACAGCCTAGTAGCAAATCTAGCGAATGTTTATCAGACTTAACAACTGTCCTGCACTTGAGACAGCTCTCCAGCTGACATTAAAATGGCTGATTATATGGGTTGAAAGTATAGGTTCAGTTGACTCACCACCTGTGTGTAAATCACTGTTCACCACTGGGCTCACTGACCAGTCTCTTATCACCATTGATCCCAAATGACCAATCCCTGCTTACCATTGTTCCAACCAGCAACCACTGATCACCACTGGGCTCAATGATCAGCCACTTATCACCATTGATTCTAAATGGCCAATCCCTGATTATCATTGTTCCAACCACCAACTGCTGATTGCCCTTGTCCCCAAATGACAAAATCCTGATCACAGTTGTTCCCAAGGGACTATTCACCAATTATAATTAATTATAAACTGCCAAACACTGATCACCCATTTTTCACTGATCACCACTATTCCCAACAACCACCTAAACAAGCATCTCCAAACACTAAGCATATCTTTCTAGCTTTATTACCCTAGTAGCAAAACTAAAGAAGCATCTCCAGATGTTAAACATGTCTTGTTCTTCCTCGGAACTCCCGGGGAATTTAGTAAGAAAAATCCAGCATCAAATTACAGCATCAAGTACTATAACTAGCTTCAAATACTCACTGAACAGGAAACATTATTGTGTCACTCATGAACTCTCACTCATGAAAATTAGCCAAGTTCACATTCATGACTCCACAAAACTAGACTGTTTATATAGAATTCGATATACGTTTATATGAAATCATATACAGGGCGACCCCATTTGAATATGCAACTTTTCTAATCTATAAATAGCAAAAACCCAAAAGCTTAAAAAGGAAAATTATAACCATCTATTGCACAAAATATACTCATAAAAAGACATTTTAAGTGGTGTGCGGTGATGACATGTTGTGCCAACCCAATTTTTCACACACCCCACCACTACCTTTACTCAATTTAAGCACGTATATCACTCTGTCACTGGCAATCATCAAATTAATATGACGAGCAAACGCAGGAGCAGCATGCAGCAGCACCAGGACTCCAGATTTGTGCGCAGCTGTCAAGGACAATCACAGAAAACCAGGCCTGTGTAACTTGAGTATGCAGCTGTGTTGCAGCAAGCGGCTCATGCTGTAGAGGAGCATATACACTGCATTATACACACACACACACACACACACACACACACACACCTCACAGAACCCTCTGAGACATCACTAGGCATTACTTATTCTTGTACTCCTGCTCTTCTCTCTTCCAGTCTCTAAATAATACAAAACTGGAATCATTACATAACCATCCCAATAAGTGTTACCTCTAGCGAAAAAGACTGAAATTTTAGAAAACATTAAGAACATACCATTGCTGTAAAAAAAAAAAAAAAATCATTTTTGGTATGCAGATAAAGAAGCTCCCAAACACCAGAGGAGTGAAGATCGTGAATATTTCATCTGACAAAAAAGCTACTTTTTATAGCAAACAGACAACACTGGAGAGTGCTGACAGCTGTACCATGTTAGACTTTTCCTGCAGAAACCTACAGCTTCATCTGTGGCAGAAAAACAAGATATGAGCTTCTGGTTTCTGAGAATAATATCTGAATAGAGAGAAGACCCTTTCTGAAAGCAGAAAAAATAAATTAACACAAATCTAAATATCCACATCATTAAAGCATGGATAGTCAGAAGAATGAACTGGTTAGAACAGGCATGTTTCAGCATTTATGTAATGTAAATGCCATGTTTGTATAATGTAGGCATCATGTTTGTGGACCATTATGTAAGTGACATGTTTGTGTATAGTAAGCATAATTTTTTTGTGTCCATAAGCATCACTAATGTATATTACCTACATGTAACGTAAGCATCATACTTGTGTAAAGAAAGCTCTAGGATGGTGTAATGTAAATGTGTCATGTTTATGAAACATAAGTGTTATCATTGTGCAATGTAAGCATCACATATGTGTAACTTTAGCACCATATTTGTGTAATGTACAAATCGTAATTTTTTTATTTATCCACCTCATACTGCTTATTTTGTAAGCACTACCAATGCGAGTCAACCAATGGTGTCAATGAAACAAGGAGTGTGTGGACAGTCACACCATTGTTCACTAAGATAAACAGCATATTTATTTTTATTCTGGTTTCCCATGTTGGGGTAATAAGCATAATTACTGAACAACCTGTTGATTCTGATTTGAAAAATAGTTCACAGCTTATAGTAAGTAGGGATGTGTGATATGAATAGATTTCTATAGAGCTTATGGTTTGTGGATGTGGCAAGAGAAAAAATTTTGTAAATGAAGCACTAGAAATGCAGTAGCGTTTTTGGCGCATATGAGCCGTATGGATACAGTAAAATTACTCTGTCTCTAAGTTAGCAAGATAAACTTAGCAAGATAATAAAAATGCAGCTTGTCATGTTAGTGAGAAAGTACAAAGCCCTTAAAGACTTAAAGTCAGAAAGCTTCAAGTTACAGCTTTATCTGTACCAGTTACTAAAACCTATGATTTACACTGCAGCTGGAAATACTGTCAGAGCTGTAGTTATAGAAAATGATGAGAATTCAACAGTGCTGTGGTATAAAGCAGTAACTTGGACCTTTTGCCTATATTTGCCTGATGGTCATGGTATAAAAATATTTACATTATACACACGTGTGTCTCTGGAAATATTTTTACACTGCACTGGGTCCCTGGGTGCAAAAAGTTTTCGAAACCCTGCACTAAAAAATTGGCCAGACCATATGTACATGTAAACTTGCTCCTACACACTCGTACCATTACGGCTTTTCGTGCTGTATTGAGCACAAGGACTCCAGTGAGGCTTCAGCGAGATCTTAAGGTCGTGCCTTACATTTCCACCAACTAGTGTTGCACAGAAACCTACTCCATCCCACTTCGCCCCCATGCAGGGCCCCTAATAAACACCACTGCTCCAGATATGCGATGAGTCAACCCCCGAGGGCGGATTTCTCAACAACGAGCCTCGTGCATTTCAAACATACTCTTCAAAAATAATTGGCACATGTCACCGGCCATAAAAAAGGTGGTTTTTAGTAATCCTGGACATATGCTCGGGACATATGGGAACAGCTTATCATGTCTGTTAGATGTCAGACTGAATTACATGGGGTCAGTACCCATGGCTGCACAAAAAGTATGTGTTTACGGTAATCATAAGGATTTGTAGAGATTAATGGAGTTCAAGGTGTTTACTGTAAGGCTCTTGGAGCTTTTTTTTTTTTTTTTGGTATGCCCATCCAAGAATAGATAAAAAATGTTTAAACTAAGCAGCCTGCAGAGAAAATATGCTTGTGTAGCATTAGAGGGGAGTGAGCTCCCCTCCTACCTGAACTGCACTCCTTCAGAAATATTTGATTAACTTGGAAATTTATTGCACGGTGTCCTACATGAGCTAAATGCATCTCTGGAGTTCGTTTTTCATTTTTCGGGCAGTATCCGTCAACTGCATGAATACAAAGGACGAGAATGCAGCCCTGGGCAGTTTTATCTCTGCTGCCAACACTGCTAAATGGCCCCCGTGCCCATACAGATCGCCATGGTTCGTAATTAGCCAGCTGAACTGTGGCTCGAAGGTACTGCTCTGTTTATTCCACAAAGCTCCAGGCTTACAACATGGCATACATGTGGGTGTGTGTGGGATGTGGGGGGGGGGGTGGAGTATGAACGAAGTTCTTCAAAGGAACTGTTGGAAGTGATCGTGGCGCTGGCTGATGTCCAACACATCAAAAGCCTGGCAGACCTGCAAAAGAGGTAACTTTAAAGGGAAAAAAAAACTGGACTTGCACATCTCTAGCTGTGTATTGCCTTTGGGTCCTCTGACTTTGCATTTGGGGACGAGGCCAGTGGGTGAGACGGGGGATGGAGATGTAGAGATGAAAGACAAGCCAGACTGGTTCATACTGTGAGTCTACTATAGGTACAGTGCACATGGTAAAAAACTCATTAGAGTGTGTGCTCTTCCAGCTGACCTCGCTCTGTAACAGTCTACCAGTGGCGGAGTCACAGCCAGAAAGTGTGTTAGTGTGTGTGTGTGTGTGTGTGTGTGTGTGTGTGTGTGTTTGTATGTGTGTGAGTCTGAGGTAAGTGCCGGCGGGGTGGACTCAAGCCAGTGTCATCTAGGGAACATCGTTCAGACACAGCGAGTGATCAGACAGGACTGAAATTGGAGATGTGCTGCCCGTGATCTGGGCCAGCACTACCGGCCAATTAAAAAACAGGAGAGAAAGGTAGACAGATGTGTGTCTCAGTGAGGCAGGACAGCAAGGATGCGAGAACGTAGGGAGCTGCCGGGTTTTGATCAGGCTCCTCTGGGCACGGCTCGGCCTCTCCAGGGACTCGACCATTACTTCCTCTTACAAGTCCCAATCTGACAGGTGGAACTCTGCGAACAGATGCCAATCCCACAGCAGTGTGCAAGATCTGCAGCCAATTATCAAATCAGGAGATGGAGTCATCTCCTTGAAGGACTTTAACCAAAAAGGACTCCTGGGAGATGAGGCAAAGATGAGGGGGTGGTGAGAGTAGCAGCACGGAGACGTGTGCCACAGCTGATTTGACTCTTTTTCTTTCTCAGGAGGTTTACTGAGAGATTTATTTTGGTTCAAAATGCTAAAAATGGGGGACAAAACTTTAACATCACATCAGCCCCTTTTTCTTGCTTTTCTTTTACTTTTAAATAAGTAAACACATGTTGTGTGTCAGAATTGATAGCAGCCCAGATGCACAACAGCAAAACCCGGCAGCTGCTCATCTGTTGCTGTCTTGGTCACAGCATGAACCAGAACAAAATAATAGGGGGAAAAATGTTTGAACACAGTTTGTATGACAATAAACACTCTGGGCATTAAGGACAGACTGAAAACATTATATCTGAATCCTATTAGTTACATTAGCAAGCATGGTAATATTCAGGCATTTTTGTAATCACAACATTTTCCATACTGAGCAACGAATGGCACTTTTTTTTTTGCTTCTCTATAATGTGCATCCTTTCCTGGTGTGTTACCCTTCTGTGTTCACCTGTTCTGTGTCTAACCCTTGAATAGGTTGTCTGTTTCTACCCAGCATTGCCATCCTATCTTTGTGAAGCCTTATTGTGCATTCATGTTGTTATGTCTAACCCATAATTCCCTAGTGTTTTTATTTTCTAGTTTCATGTACAGTAACAATTCATGGATTGCCCTTAATAAAGCAGATGTTGAGTTTACGCACTTGCATCTGGACTCATATTACAGCATGTTACAATAACAATTCATCATAAAGTTGTCACAGAGAAGCACAAAAAAAATCACTTGGCAAAAAAATCCTTGATTTGGATAGGTAAGAATAAGAAAAATAACTTGCTTCTGTTAGTACATCATTTTGATTCACACAGGTTAATCTAGGTGAGCGTATAATAACTGCAATAATAAAAATTCATAACATTTTCTAACAGACAAATTTGTGAACAAACAGAAAATGGAAGATGGAAAACAGAGGTACTGTGGGATAATTAAGTGCTGCTTAACAGGACTTCTCTCCTGACAGTTTTCTTAATGCCAAAATTACCAAGTTAGCTAATGTCAGCTGTTAGAATCATATTATGTCATCTGTTTTACTCTCTTAAATATTCATGATTATTGATTCAAGATTCGTGTTACCGAGAATCCAGAAATCCCTCCACCCTGAAGACTTTCCTGTGTTGGAAAACCTACTGACTGTTACAAACCACTGACACTGGAGACCCCTTCCACTGATATTAAATAAACATCACAATAAACTTCACCATAGAACGAGCGTGATGATATAAACCTGTGATTTGCCTTGCAGCTGTCCTACTGTCAGAGATACCAATCAAATGACAAAATTCAATACGAAAAATCCTCTTTATTCTTGCACAAACATTTTAACAGATTTTGAATCTATACAAGCTCTTTCATTTGAGGATGTTCTGGAACTTGCTGCACCACTACAGTGTACACAAGCATTAGGTATATCAAAACAAACTGATAAACTAGCAAGTGTATAAATGCATACATATACTGGACACAAGATCTACCCTCTATCACCTGAATCTCTCATCCTGTTCAAGCACTATAAGATGACTTGGGCAGGGGTTCTAAAAGTTTGTGCAGCTGAAGACAGCTTTAACTGTTCCACAGACCCCTCAGTACACATTTATGGATATTAGAGTCATAATTTACAATGATGTGTACAATGATAATTTGGCCAATAATTGGAGGTTTTTTTTTAACTTTATTTTTATACCAACCATTACATTACACTGTAAAAGAAAATTACTGTAGATTTTACAACTGTAAAACATATGTACAATAAAGAAATATAATATCTTACATTGTATAACATACCATAAGCGAGCTCATTTCCTCAACGCAGGATACAACTGAGCTGAAGGGTCTTGCTCAGTTAAGGACCCAACTAAGGCAGTTTGGTGGTGCTGGGATTTGAACATGTGACCTTCTTATCTGTGACCCGAAGCCTTAACCACTGTGCCACCACAACTAACTCGGCTAACTTGCATTGATTCAATGCAATATTTTAGTGGGGTTAACGTTGTGTTTTCAAGTCCCAGCAATGCCAAGCTGTCATGACTGAGAAAGAACCTTAACCTTCAGCTTAGATGTATCCTGCATCAGCCAAATGAGCAAATGTATTGGGTTATGTGTCATTTTAGACAACATTCAAATATTACAATTTTATTATAAATATGTTTTACAGTTGTTTACTGTAACTTTTACTGTACTTTACAGGCAAACCATCCAATTTTATGTACCGCTTATCCTACACAGGGTTGCGGGGAGCCTGGAGCCTATCCCAGGGGACTCGGCACACAAGGCGGGGGACACCCTGGACCGAGTGCCAACTCATTTCAGGACTGGCAAACCAAATTACTGTAAAATTTACATTTAATCACAATGCTAATAACTATAAGGACTATAAGAACTCAATAAAACTGTAAACCCTTGGAAATGGTTCTCAGACCCCTGGGGTTCCCCAGACCTCATTATGAGGACCACTAGACTAGAGTCCCAGTGGCTACTTCTTGTAAATCCATTTATTGGCTGCTTCTCACTCAGAAAACAGTGGCACAGTTTAATCAGTTTAGCTATTATCACACAAGTAGGCATAACAAGGCGTATTTAACACTGCAGATAATCTTGAGAATCTGAATGCTGTGGTATTCAGGCTACAGTACGGATCTGTGCATGTCATGAGAGTGTACCGTACTTCCATTTCATGAAACGATGAAAAAAGCTCCTTTTTAGGAAGAGAATGCAAGTGCGAAAGACTCTTCGAGGTGAAAACTCAATCTTTTCCCCCAGAGTCTTATGCCTGTATGGAAGGACAGATAAAAACTCTTCACACTTCTCTGCATGTACATACTTATCTGTGAGTCCATAAGCAACTACTGTAAAATCTCCCCTTTTCACTGTCTGTGTTGCGAGCGCTGGCCTGCACTGGGTAAATTGGCTGGACCAGCACTACTCATCCTCACTCTGCAATTAGCCATGGGTGGATACACAATCAACATAGCTGGATATTTCACTTTTTCCTCAAAATCCCTTTTTATTACCCGCTTCTTCCTGGCTGCAAGGCTCAACAGCCACGGCAACGTCGAAGGTCCTTAGCACATCTAAAGATGGCTAAAAATACATTTTGCAGAAGTCTCTGAGTGTGTGCGGGGAGCCGCTGATTGACACGAGACATGTCCGTGCTGGAGGAGCAGAGAAGGAAACATGCCTTTACAGCAGCCTCTTGATATGAGTGGCTGTGTCGACCTCCGGAAGAGCACTCATGTCTGAACCGACACATGCCAGTCAAAAAAGGAGGAGTGATCTCAATCAAGCATGGCAACGCTGTACCTGCCCACAGAGCTGCCTTGCCCACTATCTTCCCTTCCTACAAGTATACCTTCCTCACCTAACCACAGTGCCACTGAATTCTCAATTCTGATTGGTCAGAAGGTTTTCTGTAACAGCAGCTCTGGCATTAGTTTATATTAACGTGCTTGTTATTGTTTCTATAGTAACAGCTCATTCACAGGGACTTGTAATGGCAGACATTTCACATAATCTAATGCTGTGTCCCAATTCCCCTACCATCCATCCTAAATAGTATCTGAGATTAGAATTAATGTGTTCCAAATTGTAGTATGTTGAAATGAGTATCCTAAAGGATGGTCTACAATTTCCAATGTGGATCTGTGGACACTTTTTCAGCTAATATTGCCTACAACTACCTTGCACGAGGGAGGAGTTTTGTGACGGTTTGCTTCGCTGAATTGAAGCACGCATTTTAGAGAGGTGTAAATGAAATGTGGAAAAATAAATCAAGGGAATGGTAGGTTAAATTATATAGTATAAATTATATAAGGAATAATGAATGAAGAAAAGCTGAAATGCAACGAGGAGTTTGTTTACGTTGACAGTGTGAGTATCTAGGCAACAATGTTCTCTTCCGTTACATGACATGTTAGTATGCCCCAGTACTTGCATACTCTTTTACTACACACTCAAAAGAATGTACTTTTTCTTCACAAAAAGAGTACCTGCTTTTAGTGCACAGTATCAGTAGGTGAAATGTGATGCAGCATAAGACTACAAACAAAAATTGTTATTGAGCATAGGAAAGTGTATTATTGTTGATATTATTAAATCTTCTGTGTGCTGAGGTTAATTTAACATTTTTGGAAGGAGTCTCCAGTGTCAGCACCTTGTAACAGTCGGAGGTCAAGACGTAACTTTATACTTTCTGCCATGGCAAAATCTTCAAGTCATTGTTTTGTTTTGCTATGTAACATGACGTGCTGCTTTTTTGTCTTTTTAACTTTTTTTTAAAAGAGAAAGACAAGAGAAGCTGGTGAGCGAACAATAAAATGTTTGTAAATGTTCTAATGTCAGTAATAACAGGAACTAACCTGTTTCTGATGTTCCACAACATTAAAATGGATAAAAGATTATGCCGTGTCGTTCTTTACTGCTGTGGTATACCAGGAATAAGACACTTCGGGACATCCTGTTATTGGAAAACAATCAACTTCAGAGTGGTACGTTTAACTCTGCTTCAAGTCAGGCCACATTACACCACAGCGTCATTGATTATGTTACTTATAGCAGTGCCGCCCTGTTATGTTTTATTCCTTACATAACTAAGCCCTATGAACTTGGGCAGCAATAAGACTGTGCTGCAATTTATCCCATGTGGGGCATAAAAAGGCCAGAATGTATCAGGCAGAGGACATTAAAAATTGGAAGCTTAAAATAAGACGTTGGCATCATAAAGCTAGCTAAATATGGATTATAAGAAAAAAGGCATAGTGAGGGAGTATGTTCTGACACAAATAGCCGTCTATTTCTAAGTTATTCCAGCCTACATATCAAGTTTAAGGTTGGATGAAGAGGTTTAAGAAGGGAAATGAGGGAAAAGGATAAGAATAGGGGTAAAGAAGGAGGTCATTAGGATGAAAATCAGTGCTATAATATTTGCCTGAGGCTTTATATCAAATTGACTGGTTTTGGCCTACAAATCACAAAAGTGGGAGCAGTTTGGATCGATGCCTATAGGAGCTCAATGAGTAAAACTATGGCATGTGGGAAGAAGCAGGAGAGACAGAAGTGGGCTAACATGATGAAAAGTGATTGCATAACAGTCACACATGTATCATGTTTGTCAGCTCTACTTTTGTGCCCTTTGTTTCTTAAGCTTTGCACTAAAGCTAGCTAATAGCTAATAAGTTATAGGCAAAGTATTAGTATGAACATAAATCAACATATACTTGTCACAAAACATTACATAGTTTTCAAATACAATTGAATATATAGTTTCTGACATTGTATGAAACGGCAATGCTACAGTATGTAGCTAAAAGCTATAGCTACGTATAAGTTTCCCCATACTTCCCTTACTAGCATATCTATGTTCTCAGGGTCCTATGTTCCCCAGATTTATATAGCACATAATGAACACATGGTGAGTTAAAGCTGGAGTTAGTCTTCAGCAAAATTGAGAGCTGGGATATATTCATACTTAACATTTTGTTCCTTTTATGACTGTTTACTGTGTTTTATAGGCTACAGTATTTAGCATTTCTTCAGTCTAGTGTATACGTTTCACAATTGTTCATGGATGGAGTTAAACTGTATGAATGCATTAATGTATACCAACAACTACTTGTAGAGCAGCACAAATGAGGGTTCAGCATGTACAACCTAGTTCATTTTCCAAGTTCATAACTTTCATAAAGTTCAAGTGTGGATAAAGGATGGACTTTAAACTTATGCAGGTTGTTATTCATTTAAATGTGTTTTTGGTGTTTCAAATTAAACGGTAATAAAGTTAATAAGGCCCTGGGAAAATGACTACATAAAACCTTTGGAAAAGTTTACTTAATGTGTGTTACCAGAATATTGAACTGGGGAACACAGGACCCTGGGAACATAGGAATGACCCCCATTGCTTGTTAGCAAGGCTAGCATCAGAGCTAAAGTTCCAAACTAAATAAAGCAGGCTTTATGAGATTTTTTGTCTTGGTACAAATGGTATTACAATGTAAAATGATGTCTTTTAAGATGAGTGTGTGCTGTGTGTTTTATGATTTATTTTGTTGATTTGCTCAATGCTAATGCTGTATGATTCCCTTTACCTCTTAGCAAAACAAGCACCATAGCTCTAGTGCCAAACTGAAGAAAGAAAACTTCAGACGCTAAACATGTCATGGCTGATTGACTACATTAAGGCTAAGGGGGGAAATGCAATTTTCTTTGTTTCTTTCTTCTCTTTTACTTTAATAAATATTGAAGTGTGCTGTGGGCTTTATATTAGATTCAGCTTTGCTGCTGAATCAGCAGGAGCAGTTCTTCAGCAGCCCATCCTTGACTACTAGGATTAAGTATAAATCTGATTTAAGGAGAATTGGCAAATGAGTTATTTGGCCCTAACAAGACCCTTAAAGCCTCTTTACTACCACTGAAAAGCCTCTGCATCAGGGTTGTGTGTACAGTAATCAGATGAGAAGCAGAGGAGTCATTTACCATCCCGCAGCAACGGAGCGCTAATGTCAAAGCTAGCCGACAGGGGTAAGCCCGAAAGAGCAGCCTATCGTTAAAAAAAATTAGCCTGTCCGCCCCATCGTGTTGTCCAGCACAATTACCAGCCCTGTGGGGTGCTGTCTAAAAAATGTTACCAGCGGCCAGAGCTATGGTGAGAGGGAAAGAGAGAGAGCGAGACAGAGAGAGAAAGAGAGAGAGAGAGCTGAGAAAAGGAGAAGCTGTAGACTCGTGCAATACTATCTACGCCAGCATGCCTCTGGGGATGAACTGAGAGGTTTAAGTGGGCCAAAGGCTGCGTCCAGATCCACAGCATCACACACACCTTGCCGGCTCCGTAAAGCACTTCGGTTCTTACAAACCATGCGAAGCTCACATGCAAGAACAGGACTGTGTGGTGATTAACAATCTGAATGTGTCACACATGACAATGACAACCTTAGAAACTGGAAAATATGAGCATGGTTAAGCAGCTTATGAAAGTAGCGAGCTTGAGTAAATTAACATGTATGAAAAGATGTTAACATTACAATAAAAGAAGAAACAAAACATGTTGACATTGATTAATCTGTCATCGCAAGCATACATGTTTACCTGAAGTTTAAAGTTGAATAAGGAGATTATATGAGAAGAAAGAAGGCTGAGTGATAAGGGCTAGAAATGATATTTACAATTATCATGCCCAAGACTACAATCCCGATCAATTGTTCAAATAATTTACAATAGTTTTACTGCTCTTGCTTTTATTTTACACTGCACGTACACTATAAGCCTGTGCACCTTCATGTACTAATCTTTGAATTGCAATAAGACTGCTCCTTATTCAACTAATTGTTTCCTTTAAATGTTAATGTGAACACAATTACAGTCAAAAGACATAAATGAATAAATATGCTATCGCACCCAAACAGACAATTAAAACATATGACTGCCGAGCTTGTAATTGAAAGCACCAGAGTCAGGTCTTTAAGGGGAGATGCAAACAGATTCAATATTCTCAGTTAAAAAAAATTGAATAAACTAAAAAAACAAACAAACAAACAAACAAACAAACAAAAATGGTTTCCAGCTTTCCCATCCTGTTTAAATTAAAGTTGGTACATCATATCATTTCCTGAACACTACAACAAGATCTGATTAACCGTCCTTTAAAAAACACCAGAATAAAACCACCACGAACGAGCTAGCTAACAAACTGTAACATGTTATTTTTGTTACCTCAACATGTAGCAGTTTTGGTAGTTTAGATTTCTTTTCATTGTGAAATGGGGGGTGGGGAGAGGTTGGAGGAGAAAGAAAGAAAAGGGCATATTTCCTTAGCTGAAAAGTAATTATTTTAAAGATTCAAAGCTTTCCAAACCCCTCTCTGTGGAAAAAAAAAAACAGTAGCCAATTCATCTACAGATTAGAATCTGAAAAAAACAAAAAACAAAACACAGGCTGGACCACGCTGAGTGAGCTAGCTAGCATTCACAAAATGGGAGTGTATCTACTGAATGTTCCCAGGATCCTTTGTTCCCCAGATTTATATGGCACACAATGAACTAGGAATGCAACTAACAATTACATTGATAATCGATTAATCCGTCCATTATTTCCTCAATTAATCGATTAGTTGGATTTAAAGGCCAATTTTTATTTTCTGTATTTTTTTTTTTCAGAAAAAAACGTTATTTCACATTCTGCCCGATGTTGTCCTTCAAACATTGTCCAAATTGAAGGCTATGAAAAAGGTATTAAATGTATCTATGTGGGATTTTTTAAAACATTAACATTACATTTTGAAAAAAAAATAAAAAGATCGTCCACAAGCTTTAAAGCAGCAGTTAATCACTATATTCAAATGCTAAAAAAGAAAAAAACCCCACAAACTAAGTATTAACTGGTAAGAGGTTTAACGTTCTGCAGTAACACACACATTCACTCATCTGAACACAGTAATGTTACTTTATTCTGTAAATGTATGACATTTCCAAATCCATGTTTTAACCTCTTTACAGTTACCGCTCTCATGAAAAACACAATTACTTTTGTTCCTAAATATAGGTAATATAACATCAAACAACATATTTGATCAAAATGAATATTTTAGGCAGAGTTATTGTGTTTCCTTATTGCACGCTGTTTGATTGACGCGCATGTGTGGACTCGCGCTCATTCAGTGAAGTTTAATGGCAGACATCCCAACCTGCAAAAACTCATTTCAGGGAGGTGGCTTCACCGGCTACTGTGCCCCCATTTAACCCACCATGGGCAATTGAGAAATCACTGCTGCAAACAGTACAGCGAGCTACACTGTCGTTCTTATTATGCATGGGTACATTTTAGTGTAGTCTGAGGTGAAGTGTGTTTCGTACTTCTTTTTTTTATTTGGACACTCTGCCATGCCGCTACAGACACTAAACTCAACCGAACTGATGGATGAACTGAAGAGGGAGAGAGAGGTCGATTGTAAAGCCGCCTACCGAGAAAACTGATAGGTTAGTTAGGACAAAGAGAGACCAATCAGGACACGCGCTGTGTCACTCTCTTACCACGTCTGTTACTCACTTTCTTGGTTTCTCCAGAGGCCGTCTACCATTAGAAATGACCATTGAACTCTCTCTTGTTTGCTCTCTCTCTCAAAAAAAAGTTTTCTGTGATATTGTATATAATTAGCAGGCATCAGGGAGTCGCTATTAAAATGCGGGAGACTCCCAGAACTTCTGGGAGAGTTGGGATGTCTGTAATGGAGACCCACTTGCTGTCAGGACAAGCCTTTATATAAAATGGAAATACTGGCATGAATTTCTACCATTTACAGATAAAGATATAAACGTAAAAATGTCATTTCTGCGCTGAAGAAAACTGGAACAAACAGCACATGCACCTATCGCAGCATTTGACACGACAAGCCACGTTAATACACTTACGAGTTGGTTTGAAGTATTTAATATAAAACATTCTCATGTTTTGGACAACTTGGATCGTGCACTTTTCCCACAGCAGCTCACTCTATTTAATGTGTGTTAACAGAATATTAAACTGGGGAACACAGGACCCTCGGAACAAAGGAATGACCCTTCACAAAACAATACCTAGCATACCATACACACAACTACACCTAGCATACTATACACACAACTATACTTAGCATACCATACACACAACTATACCTAGCATACTATACACACAACTATACTTAGCATACCATACACACAACTATACCTAGCATACTATACACACAATTATACTTAGAATACCATACACACAACTATACCTAGCATACTATACACACAACTATACTTAGCATACTATACACACAACTATACTTAGCATACCATACACACAACTATACTTAGCATACCATACACACAACTATACTTAGCATACCATACACACAACTATACCTAGCATACCATACACAAAACTATACTTAGCATACCATACATACAACTATACTTAGCATACCATACACAGAACTATACCTAGCATACCATACACAAAGAAACCTACTGTATACTGTACCTAGCATACCATATACATAACTATACCGAGCATACTATACACACAACTATACTTAGCATACTATACACACAACTATACTTAGCATACCATACACACAACATACCATACACAAACGAACCTACTGTATACTGTACCTAGCTTATAATACACACAACTATACTTAGCATCATAGATATACATAGACGCTGCATTGGCGGCTGGATCGTAGGTCAACGTCGCCACCATATTGGTCCGGGCAATAATAATGAGTAATAAGTCTCAGCTTATATTTTATTTTATGCTTATAGTTTATATTATAAACTAAATTGCTGGTAATCGAGATTTTCATCTATACTGCCGTTTTTCTTCAAACTGACCTTTATGAGAAGCTCCTCGTTTCGGCTGAGTGACTGACATACTGTGAATCTTACTGTAGTTAGTTGGCTAGTTAACGTTTCTCACATGGAATGTTTCCTAAAGAGAAACAGTTGAGGAGGCAGTGGGAAGTAGCTGTAAGAAGAGAAGGTGTTTCTGCAAGTGAGTCCCCCATGCTGTGCAGTACGCACTTCAAGCCGGAAGACTTTGACAGAACAGGTCATACTGTCAGGATTAGAGATGGAGATAAACCACCTGTCTTCAGTTTCCCAACTCATCTCCAAACAGTAGGTGCATCAATAGGCTAATGATTTAATAGCTTGTCATCAAGACGTGTCTCGTTGTTTATTATTATTATTATTATTATTATTGTTATCATCATCATCATCATCACATAAATGCTTTTACCACTGTAACTGTTTTAATGGATCCATAAAGTATTATCTTATAATTATCTTTGTAATTGTAATTGTTTTTTTGGAATATATCTGTATCCTTTTATTGCTAATAAAATATAGAAAGCAGACTGACTGCCAGTGTCTCACTCTTTGGTTTGTATTTGCCGATTTTGTTCCATTTTGGTACAATGATGGTCTATTATTAGTACTTAAAGACACACTATTTCGATTTCTTTCAGTATTTAAAAATGAAAGAGCTTTGTTAACAGAATTCTGACCTGGAGCACAAGAAAAGCTAAAAGATGGGTTGGCGATAGAAAAAATCCATTTCCCCAATGAAAAAATCTTTATGCACATTTCATGTACATTAAATTATATTACTTTAGGGACGTCTCAGCATTTATTAGCCAAGACAAGCATGAGTTTTCACAATTCCTTATGACAATGAATAATTTTCCAAGTATAACTATCAAGATACGTGACTGGAGACAAAACTATTTTTTGTACTCCATGTAGATCATAAACCATTGCAATTGTTTGAGAAATGTAAACGTTATTGTGATTTTTATCCAGAAAAAGTACAGCTCCCCCATTTACTTGGAATTGTTTATAGGGCAGTCTTGCTTAGATAAATATAGCGGACACGTTGACCTATAGCAGCACCGGGCCAAAGCAGTGTCTATGTATGTCTATGCTTAGCATACCATACACAAAACGATACCTAGCATACCATTCACAAAACTGTACCTAGCATACGATACACAAACTATATCTAGCATCCATACACACAACTATACCTAGCATACCATGTGATACACAAAACCATACCTAGTTAGCCATCTTTTCTAAACTAGTTAGCCATCTTATATTACCTCACACATATCCCCAGCTACTAATATTTTCTGAATGTTACAGTTCTTACAAGAACTAAAAATGTTCTCTGGGTGTTCTTAAAACATTTTTTATTTTTTACATAATATGTACCATTTTTACAACATGGCTGCATAATTTTTGGTTGTAGAACATTACTGGAATGCTATTTTTGCAAACCTTATTAGAACTCGTTGAATACTTTACTGAACTTTCTGAAAATGTTGCCAATAGCCTGAAGCTTCATGTTGGTTGTTTTGGCTTACAAATGGTACGAGTGGGAGCAGTTAAGCATCTTAACACTGCTGCTGACATAAATACTCTTTAAAAGCTAGCTACATCCAGGTGGAGATCTAAGATGTGAGATGTTTAAGCAGATGTCTTAGTGGGGTTGGTAGTGGATGGGCAGGCTGTAGGATTTTCCCCTGGGCTCCCACACAGGATCTGAATCACTGAGACACACGGAGAGAGAGAGAGAGAGAGAGAGAGAGAGAGAGACAGAGAGAGAGAGAGAGAGAGAGAGGCAAAAGCAGTGCACAGCCTTAGCTCTTTTGAGTATGCAAGAAAACCATCTCGTCTCCTCCAGGGGCCAGTGAGCATGGCTGCCAGGGTGGCTCCTATCAACCAGGTGCCACTGAAAGAGCTCAAGCATGTGTGTGAGGGAGCGTGGACAGGGAGGACAGGTCTTCACACATGCTTTCACTCTTGGTCCTTGGGCTCTGTGGGAGAACCGGCTGCTGAGAATGTCATGTTAGCCACAGCCCAATGGACATGGCTCTTCTAATGCCGGTGTGTGTGTGTGTGTGTGTGTGTGTGTGTGTGTGTGTGTGTGTGTGTATAAATGCATGCTGCTTTTGGCAGAGTCTTAAAGCAAGACACTACAAGTAAAATGGATCATTAAGAAAGCCTGCTGAAAAAAACAATAGAAACCATCACAGAAATGGTTTATTATTCAAATGGTTTCCACTACAAATACAATTACAAACCATTAACTATTAAAATCATTATCATTACCATTATTGGTCCTTAATGGTATCCAATAGACATAACGTGCCACCAATAAAAGGCAACAAATTACCAGTAGAGACCCACCGGGACCAATTAAAACTAGGGCTGCAACAACTAATCAATAAAATCGATAATAATTGCTAATTAAAATAATCAACAACGAATTTCATTATCGATTAGTTGGGTCTGTGACGCCACTGTGGATAACCCCCCGTCAGTGACGTCACTTCATAATGGTGACAAGTGCATTTCCATGATTAATAAACCTCGATGTTAGAGGATGTTGCCCCACAGAGGCTGGCTGAAATGGCGGCCACGTAGACCCTGACTGTATAAGGAGCCAACCCTGCTGAGAAATGTCCTTGTAAGAACTCCAGGACTGTAGCTATTGTGCAGTTTACTGGGTCTAGCTGATGTTCCTCACACCACGAGACAAAAAGTTACCACTTGAGCACATACAGTTTCCTCCTGAATGGCGCTCTTGCATTCAACATGGTCTCTGCAAACTCAGTTGAGAGGCCAGAATATGAGCTGGTGCCTCTCAGGGACCAGACCCACAGTTTCCATAGTTCCAAGGGTGATAAATCAGCCCTCCGGCTTGAGACAGCAGATCCCAGTGGACGGGAATCTCCCAAAGAGTGGCGTCTAGCAGGGATATTAACTCTGAGAACCATATTCGAGCTGGCCAATAAGGTGCTATTAGCAGCAGATGTAGACGGTCTTGGCAAACTATCGCTAGAACTTTTGAGAGCAGAGCAATAGGGGGAAAAGTGTACAGATGGGACCCCGGCCATGTGTGCACCATGGTGTCCAGTCCCAATGGTGCGGGAGGAGTGAGGACGAACCACAGTATGCAGTGTGTTGTCTCCTCGGAGGCGAACACATCCACTTCCGCTTGGCCAAACCTCTGCCATATGGACTCCACCACTTGTGAATGGAGCCTCCAATCCCTGGGCCTCAGCCCCTGCCTTGACAGGATGTCTGCGGCCACATTCCGGGTGCCCGGAATGTACATTTCACTCACTGTCAAAAACATTCCCTCCGCCCAGAGAACAGGGGGTTCTGAATGAACAGGGGGTACGAACATAACCCTCCCTGGTGGTTGATATATGAGACCACCGCTGTGTTGTCTGTCACAACTAACACATGGTGATCTCTCTATTGAGGAAGAAAGAATTTAAGTGCTAGAAATATGGCCCGCATTTCTAGGTGATTTATGTGCCACTCCAGATGAGGGCTGCTCCAGAGAATGTGAGCTGGACAGCTGTCTAAGACCGCACCCCAGCGCGTAAGGGAGGCATCTGTCATTACCATCTTGCCACAAGGAGATGCCCCAAGTGTGTGGCCCGAGGTTAGAAACCAGGGACACCTCAAAATTCTCAGAACACGTAGGCATCGAGATTACTATCAGAGGTTTCGTCCTCGGACAATAGGCAACATGTGCAATAGGCCCAATGGTATGACATTGGCTTACGGCTACCATAAGCCCCAACAGTCTCTCAGAGACTGGAGGGGATGCCCAGATCCAGCTTTATGTTGACAGAATTGACCCTACGCATGTTGGGGATAGAAATGCCCTTATCGTAGTAGTATCCCATATAACCCCTAGAAAAGTTGTCCTCTGCACTGGAGAAAGTATACTTTTCTTGAGGTTCAACCTGGGCCCCAAACTCTTCATGTGGGCAAGAACAACATCTTGATGTTGAATCACCAGTTCCCTGGATCGTGCTAGAATTAACCAGTCATCCAGGTAGTTTAGTACACGGATACTCCACCCATTGACACTTCAAGCAAGAAAGTGTGCCCGTCCATCCCCAGTGATGAAACAAGAGCAAGGTGAATTCCTGAATTCTCTCTCACTCACTTTTCTCTCTCTTTATTTAAAGGGAGAAAAACAGATTTTTCTTTTTTTTTTTTGTTTTATATTAAGCGCTTCAAACAAACTCATAAGTGTATTAACGTGGCTTCTCGTGTCAAATGCTGCGACAAATACGTGTGCTGTTTAATGTGTTCCAGACATGTTTTCTTCAGTGCAGAAATTACATTTTTACGTTTATATCATTATCTGTAAATGTTAGAAATTCACGCCAATATTTCCATTTTACATAAAGGTTCGTCCTGACAGCGAGCGAGTCTCCATTAAACTTCACTGAATGAGTGTGAGTCCGCGCATGCGCGTCAATCAAACAGCGCACGATAGAAAGGAAGCCAATAACTCTGACTAAAATATTCATTTTGATCAAATATGTTGTTTGATGCTATATTCAGAAACAAAAGTAATTGTGTTTTTCATGAGAGCAGTAACTGTAATGGGGTTAAAACATGTAATTGGAAGTGTCTTACATTTAGAATAAAGTCACATGTTTCTGCGTTCAGATGAGTGAATGTGTCTGTTACTGCAGAACATTCAACCTCTTACCAGTTAACACTTAGTTTGCGCTTTTCATTTTCTTTTTTAGCATTTTTATATAGTGATTTAACTGCAGCTTTTAAGCTTGTGGACAGTTAGTAGGTTTTTTTGTTTTCAAAATATAATGTTAATATTTTTAAAAAATCCTTTGCACAATGTATAGGAGAGCCCACATAGATACATTTAGTACTTTTTTCATGGCCTTCAGTTTGCACAATGTTTGAAGGACAACACTGGGCAGAATGTAAAATAACATTGTTTTTTTTTTTTTAAATACAGAAAATAAAAATTGACCTTTTAATCCAAGTAGTCGATTAATCGAAGAAATAATCGGCAGACCGCGACCCGACTACGGATAAGCGGTTGAGGATGAGGATAATCAACAGATTAATTGATTACCAAAATAACTGTTAGTTGGAGCCCTAATTAAAACCAATACAATTCCCATTATAACCATTAAAACCATTACAAAATGAGGGTTTCTGTTGTTTTGTTTTTTTCCAGCAAGGAAAAGATATCACAATCTTTGCAGTTGATTGCTAATACTTACAGGTATTAAAACATTTATTTTCAAACAATAAATATATAAATATACATAAACATATTACTGTTGAGTTTTGACATTTTAAGTACTACAATTTAAGGGGAGACATGTTATAAATGCATTTTATAAAAAAATAAAAATAAAAAAAAGATTGACGTAATGATGTATTGATGTAATGTCTTGCCTTATTGTCTTACGTGCCTTAAAAAAACTGGAAATGACTGAAGGCTTCTTATAAGTTAACAAGCAGCAGCGTGAAACACAACAGGTCCAATATTTTAGAGAACAGCCGGGATGACACACGGGGAAAAGCACTGCTTGTATATACAATCAATACGCCACAATCCTTATATAAACTTGACAACGGTTTCTTGCTCTGATTAAATAAGCCACTGTATATTTAATCTCCTCCAAAATAGTCTCTCATCTTTCATTTCCGCTAGTTTCTAATGTCTGCTAGAAGGTGTAGTGTGTGTGTGTGTGTGTGTGTGTGTGTGTGTGTGTGTGTGTGTGTGTGTGTGTGTGTGAGAGAGAGATACTAAATTAAGTATGACAGACACAAAAGACTAATCACCTTCACAGCTTCAGCCCCAGCCTCATCTCCTCGCTGGCTTATGACCCGAGTGTTGCTATGGCAACAAACAAATTCTCATTTATCTAGTCACATTAGCATTCTTTGTCATGGCGGCTTGAAAATTTGCTGCATTTTTTTTTTGTGTTTAGTTTTTTGTTTAAAAAAATAATAATTTTCAGTTGATGGGAGGCACATGGTGCGCCTTTGGTTTGGAATGCTGACTGGGAAAAAAAACTCAAAAGGAGGGGGAGGAAAAAACAAAGCAAAAAAACACCACGAGTATGACGAATCACAGAGCCAGACCGGGAAATCGTTGACAGCAAAACGGTGCGGTGCGAAAACAAAGACGACAGCCGCGATGAAACCTGCCTTTGTTTGCGCAGTATGGCTGTGCCATCATTTCCCCCCTACTTTTTTTTTTCAAGGAGATGCCATCTAATCCGTGCTAATCCGGACCCTAATCCGTAGGTTGCAGTACGTGTAGCGTGGCAGGACTGGAGTACACGAGCATGCTGGCATAAGAGAGAGAGAGAGAGAGAGGGAGCGCCTGGTGGGGAGCTCAGTGATGGATCAGTGTGTGTGTGCCTCATGTACACCTCCAAAACTGTTGTTATAAATCACAGCTCGGCGGGCTGCGACACTACCCCGGCTCTGATGCCGCACGATAGATGGAATCAAGGAGCGGGCTTATTAATACGGCCGCACATGGAGCACGCGGGACAGGTAATTGCTGCTCGCTGAATGCAAATACAAAGTGCATAATGACTCCCACCCAGCCAAGCAGCACTTATGAGGAGCATCTCACAGACAAATTAATCAATATTAATTTACAACATCATCTTGGAGTGGGCAAAAAAAAATAAATCAACAAAAGGAAAAAACAAAAACAAATATAGCTGCAAGCAGCAATTGTCTGTTTTCAAGCCGTTTAGGGCCCTTAAAGACATTATAATATATTACTTAATATTGTGCAATCCTATAACCACTTAAATCAAAGAAAATACAAGATAATTTTAAGAAATATAGGCCTTCATTAAGCTTGTCTAATAGCTGCTGAACATTGCTCGACCAATGGCGGCCATGTTTTTGAAGATTCACAATTGTCCTCGTATATGCTGATTGGACCTTGGACAAGGACAATTCTTGCAAGATTTATTTATCAAGTCTATTGGACCAATGGCTCCACATTTACTGACAGTTTCATGTTTTGTTCTGCTATAGCGCCACCAACTGGTCACATTCAGTAATTTTTTTTTTTTACATCTGTCCTTAGATTCAGCCCATACATATGTAAACCAAGTTTGGTGAAAATATCTCATTCC
Source organism: Ictalurus furcatus (assembly GCF_023375685.1). Classification (NCBI taxonomy): domain Eukaryota; kingdom Metazoa; phylum Chordata; class Actinopteri; order Siluriformes; family Ictaluridae; genus Ictalurus; species Ictalurus furcatus. Next base: position 16,587,010 of record NC_071272.1, read on the forward strand.
GTTCAAGAGTTGTGCCCTTGTGAGGGTAAATCAAAACATCAACTTTTTTGATAATTACTGATCTAAGACATCCAAAGAATTGTCCTGCAATAGTATTTTTTTCAGTTGAGCAAAAACCTATGACTAGTTTGCAAAAGTAGGTTTTTAACATTAGCTGAAATATTTACCGGTTATATAACGGTTTGACAGACACCAATGCTTCTTGAGGCAACTATGTTTAGAATGACAAGGTCTATCATTTGATATATATTAGTTGTGTTTGTTCAAAACACTGTGTTATATACAACCGTTAACACTGACAAAATTGTGATGGCGCCACCTAATGGCCGATTAAAAAAAAAAAAACCTTTGCACAAACCTCTTAGACCAAGAGTCAAATAGGTCCACCAAGTTCTGTTCTGATTGGCCATTGGTAACCTTGTCTAATAGCTATTGAAACTGATTGGCCGATGGCGGCCTTTTTTTTCAACATATGTGAATGTCCTTATAGACAGTGGCACCTGAGACAAAGACACTGTATTCACAAGTCAATCAAATCTGATCAACAGTTCCATAGTTATAGCCAATTTCATGTTTTTTTTTGGTTTATAGCGTCACAATGAAGCAAAACTGCGCCAATGTTTCTGGGCGATCTTAGATTGTTCTCAAATATAAACATGTCAAATTTGGTGAAGATATCTCTTTTCATTATAACCATTTAGGTAAAAGTAGCCACGCCTACTTCCTGTGCTGTCGCATACCGTAGCTACCTGAAGTCGAAAGTTCAAACTTTTTTTGACAACTTTAGATATTGAATCTGGCACTGGTTTGGTCCCGATCGAATGAAAAACCTAGGGCTAGTTCGCAAAAGTAGGTTTTGCGAAAAATCCAAAATGGCGGAAAAATTTTATTGACAGAAATGAAATCATGACGATATATGTTTTGTCCGTCTGGTTCCAAGGATTCCAAGGAACCAAACGGTTCAAAAGTTATGGCCATTTTTCTAAACATTCTCACTATAGCGCCACCATCTGGCCGATTGGGCTGAAACTTTGTGATGCTGTAGTACTCTGGGTTATTACCTTCCCGCAAAGTTTCAGCTCTCTAGGATTTATGGTTTGGTCTGCACAATCAGTTTTAGGGCAGAATAATAGTAATAATAATAATAATAATAATAATAATATATATATATTTTTTTAAATAATAAAAATCCTTACAATTACAATAGGGTTTCAGTCCTTCAGGCTTGAACCCCTAAAACCCCTAGCCAGAGACAGCAGCCTGACTTTTGTATCAAAACGTTTCCTGCGCCCTTTTTCCGACTCAGTCACTGGGGCCTGGATTGTTTTAAAAAGAACACCGTGAGCTCCTTTTATATTGAGAGTAAACCAGCAGCAATCGTTTTTAATGCAGGACAACAGAAAGAATTCAACTATATCACAAAGCCTGGAGATGAAGATCAATGTGCCATTATCTCACTCTGTCAATATTCCACCCGAGGACATTCAAATTTCTTTCCTTTGGCTGCTTAAGACATATGAGATGCATTTTCGCACAGCTTTTTCTTTGACAGGGATCAGTTAATCCATTTCCCCACTGTACCTCTTATACTACCCCCCCACCCCACAAAGGCCACTCATAACTCTCACTTATTTGCTATAGACTGGCAGCATCAAGTGCTTCCAGTGTCAAAATGATTCCTGGCTCAAACTGATTAAATCAGTAAATTGCAAGAGCTCCGTTTCTGTACAGCTATAATGGTTTTGGTGTTAGAGCCGGCTATGATATCACCAACAGCCTTGGCGTAAACAGGTTACAGGTTTGTCTAATGAGGTCTAATAACAAATACTGGTACTCGCTGCGTGAAAAACGTCATGAGAGTTAGACAGAACAGAAAAGACAGCATCGGCACCACAAGGTGCATCAGCCAATTACATACACGCTGCTATTACGACAGGGACGTAAATAAAGGTTGAGCACGGTCGTGAGAGCAAACTTTGCAACGCTGACTTTGTCTGAAACATTTAACCTTTAGCTTGATAATTCAACAATAATGGTACTTGAAGCTATGCCCAGTGTTTTGTCCGCACTCAAACTCTCTGTCTACCGCCATGTGTGAGAACTACTTTTCTCTGCTCAAGAACGTTTTTATGGACAACAGGCCAGCAATGAAGCAAACTCGTAAGGCTCAGCTCATACATCTTGCATTTGAGTGGGACCTTACAAAGAAATTTCGCAACGAATAGAAAGACCTTGTTCTGAGAAACTTTAACACTTCCACTCATCGCCTGCAGCTTTTCTAAAGGTAAGATATCTTTTTGCTTTTTTTTTTCTTTCTTCGTCACTAGTATGTCGTTATGTGACCAGTGGTGGTTGTTATTATTTACGTGAGTGCTTTACGCATAGCCTTGCTGTTTAGAGTCGTCGGGTGATGACATGATGGTTTTTATAGTGTACCCTGCTTAATCTTTGCTTAAAAATTGGTTTAGTAAAATGGTATTATTATCATTATTATTATTATTATTATTGTAATAATTCTTGGCTAAGGTAATATGAAATGTAAGCCTCTCTTTACACTACTCAATCTACACAATCCAAAATTAACCAGCTGCCACCACTTTAAATTATCCATGGAGGTCCAGGAAAGGAGTCTGATCAAACACACTGCATCCACAATTATAAGGAAAATATATGGTACTTTATTAACGCTTAATTCTTTCAAATTATTATTTTTATTTTAGTGAAGTGGGCGAGGTAGCCCCCCCCCCAGTGACACACTGAGGCCCCCTTGTTCTGAATGCCCTGGTGCTGACCCTGAGAAAAGAAATAGCAATAGTTCCGCATTAAATCATATAGGCTCGACAAACAGATCAATACTAATAATGAGTGCTTACACAGTCTGGGTCAGGTCTGAGACCCTGCACAAGAGGCCTACTGACCCTGACAGAAAAAAAAAAAAAAATACAAAAAACCACCATCATCCCCATTAAAACCTGCATCTTCTATGACAACCCATCACCTCCCATGATGCATTGGTCCTGTAATGATTCTAGCCTAAAGCTCTAGACTGGAATCAGATTCGATACGGCATATTTTTTGATCTGATGCACTAAAGCGTTTTATTTATCACATGACCGTGTGTTATGTTAAAGCGATCTTACATAAGATGCAAACGGTCTTAGACTAATAAACAACATAAATTCCTCATTTTGATTACAGTGTCACTGTTGAATATTTAAGAAATAAAACACTTTGGGAGTATGTTCTTTGAGTACAGTATATAGGAAATTAAAGCATAAAGGAAAATAATCAATGATGTGGTGTGTAATGTGAGCTGACGTGTTCAATTTCCAGCACATGCTCTATAACGGCACATCATGAAGTGTTCTATTCCCTCTTATCCTTCAGAAATTTGCCAGCGATGATGTTTTCTATTTATTAAAGTAAGGCACATCATACTTTTTATCCATTCATTTGATCCATTTATAGTTACATTTAATGTTGTGGAACATCACCGAAACAGGTTACTTCCTCTATCACTACAGTTACAGCAGCTATAACCAGTCGTTCCCCTCGCCAGCCTCTCCTTTTTTTTTTTGCTCTCTCTTTAAGTCAATAAGACAAAAAAATGCAGGTTGCCCATATTACTGAGAAACTGAAGAGCCCTACATCCTGAAAACGTAAAGTTACAGCTTTATCTTTGACTGTTACAAAGCACCGACACTGGAGACTCCTTCCAAAAATGGTAAATAAACATGCCCTCACAGAAAACTTCAACATGTTAACAATTATTGTATGTTTGCTATTGTCTACTGGTACTGAAAATGAATCAACACCTTCTGAATGAACAGATTCGAGAATTCAACATCACTGTGGAATAATAATAATAAATTAAATGAGAAAAATAATAATAAGAATAATAAGGAGAAGACAAAGAAACTCGATTTCAAGAGTACATCTACAAAGTCTGTTACTCATCAGGCTGTACAGGATTCTGCTGAGTTTTTTTCTGTGATTGTTGAGGCCAAAAATGATTGATTTTGCTGCGGCTTTTTTCAGTATTTCAGGGTTTTGTGCTTTTTTTTGCGGAAAGCTACTTGAATTGGCGAAATTGCAATTGCACAAAATTGTTTTGCGTGATCTTTCGCAGTGATGTTTGTTGGTAAATGAGACCTTTTAGCTGTACTCGTTCAACACATCTGAATCGAAGAGGGCTTTGGCTGAATGCGTCTTGTAATGATGTCACATGATTGTCTTGGCCCAAATCTGTGGAAAGTCGGTGGTAATTCTGAAAAAATTGCAAGCTCCTCCAAATATTGCAGCGTTTGCTTGATTCTGAGTTCATTTCTGCGATCGCAAAAAATATATATATATATCCTGGGGCAACTCACTCACTTTCAGACGTTTTGAAAAGGTTGTTTGACTCAAGACAATAAAATTGCAAATATGTTGTCTTTGGGCATACCCTCGTCCTCACTAATGCAAATAAATATCACATTGTGCGTTTTCATCATACGACTAATGATTAAACATGAGAACAGTGAACCCAAGAAGTCTAGTGGCTATTCTTGGGAGAAAACAAAACAAAAACAACAACAAAAAACATTAAGTAACCAGTGATAACCATCGATTTTACTTAATTTGATTTGGTTTTATTTTATTGAAGCGTTGATGGATTTATTTGTTTATTTGTGGCAGTGTGGCAACCATGATGTAAGAAAACAAAGCGAAACAATTAGTTAGCAATCTGACAGATTCTCAGCACGAGGTGTTTCTTTTGCATTTTAATAGTCTCACTGAAGGTTACTTTTCTCTCTTCATCTTAGTTATCTCTGCTTTCTGTCACAGTGAGCAGAGTAATTGTCACTACTGAGCACCTTTCAGCCGTGCAACTGAGAGTCGTGGGTTCTTGTCAGTAAACAGAACTCCACTTAGAATACCTAATGCTCTCGGTAAAGGCTATGTGCTGATAGCGAGCAGCACCTGCAACAAAAACAAAAGCAGCAGAATGGGAAAAAAAACAACCTCATTTTGTAATTCATCTGCAAAGGACGAAGTTGGAAGGGGAAAAAAACACAATTATAGGCATTGGCTTAGAGGTGTTAACAGACGACGGAAAAATTCCCTTGAGGAATTAGGCAGGTGAAAACATACCACTGTTGAAAATATTGGGTTTACAAGCTCTCATGGATTTTAGATTCTAATTTGTGGATGAAGGTGTTTTTACGCTTGACTGGCTGTAGATTTTTCCCCCCTTAACCTCATTACAATGTGGTAGAGCATGGTTACTCAATTCCTAGCTTTTGGAACTACTGACCTGCGGAGTTTCAAGGTTTCCTGACTCCAAACACACCAGATCAGGCTGATCAGCTTGTTATCAAACCCGTCATGAGTTGGATTTTGGGAAACCTTGAAACTCCGAAAACTTGATAGTTTCTTGTTTTAGATTTTATACAAGCTGAATGTTTTTTGTTTTCTCTTATAGTCCAGATTTGAATGTTAATCAGGACTGTAAGCTAATAACCTTGAACATTTGAGGACAAATGGCATGAAAGAAGAAAGGCTGTTTCATGTTGTTTCAGAGAGAGAGAGCAAGCTGAATATGAGCTATCAATTGATTCTCATCACGCACCAAGCCATGCCACTTTCCATTTTGATATGCTACAAAAGCATAATACTCTCATATATATGCAATATACATAAAATATACATGAACTACAGCAATGAATTATTTAAAACTACTGGTTTGTGATGAGTATATATTCTGAAGCACAGTCATACATCGTAGTTAATCCATAATTATACCACAGTGCTGCAGAATTCTCAGTTCTGATTGTTTCTAACAACTCTAACAATAGACAGTAATTCAAATCACAGGTTTAATGTGCGCTCGTTCGAATGCCTTATTGTTTCTATAGTGGCAATTCATTCACAGGGATTTGTATGGTGGACGTTGCACAGAATCTAAGGCTAACAGTAAACCTATTAAAAAAAGTGTTGTTGTTTAACAAAGAAAATCATATAATCATCAATAACATGAAGTTTATGGAAGAGGTCTCTACTGTCAGGGCTTTGTTTTCCACCATGGGAATTACATTTACTACTGTATTATTATTGGGCTTTCTTGGTAACATGACAAGCTTAGTTTTTTCTCACCTTCTTAACTTCAAGAAAGAGGGAAAACAGAGAGCCCTCTTGAAGCCCCCAAACCTTAATGATCGGGTCTAACTGATGCTATCCGAACCACGAAGTGAAGCGACATGTATTTAGAGCACACACTTCCCCGTGGGTGAATTTGATGCGTTTGTAGAATCCACAGCACTATCCTGGTAGTCACTGGTTCCCACTATGCCACTGGAAGCACGACATGAAAGAGACGCATAATAGAGCGCAAACTTCCCCATGATAATAAATACTCCCTTTTAATTTTGAGAAGAAATATTTCCTCAGAAATGCGTCCATTTCATGCGTTCAATAGCCCAACAGACTCGACTGAAGGGAGGGGAATATGGATGCGAAATTTTCAGATCTTATTGTGACAAATCAATACTAGACCTGAATGTGCAAACGATAAACTGAGTGTAACACACTGAAACTGCACGTATATTGAGCACAGTTTCAGGTAACGCAGACCCAAACCCAGCTGCATTCCTGCACCCCGGCAGACTCAAGTGATAGAGAGACTTGTTTTTATTTTTTTAAAGTGAAAGTATAGGTTCGTTACCCTGCTCAGCTCACTGAACAGCGACATAAGAACATGGGAGATCATTGAATAGATGATGCCCTACAGAAATACTGGGGGCAAGCACAAACTCAAAGTCCCCGATACCCCAATTTATCAGCCCCTCGGGACTACTTCTTCCTTCTAACGTTAGCACGATCCTCAGATCCATTCTCGTGCATCTGGAGAACTGGGATTGCGGCTAGCCACACTAGCTTTCTGTTCCTCGCTATCAGTGCTAGTCCCAGGCTGAGGACTACTTGAAACCCTCAATAGCTCGAAGCGGCAAGGGAGGAATTCATTGAATGCATTTGACTGTTTTTTCACTTCCTGAAACTTATCCACGACAGTATTTATTGCATCGCCGAACAACCAGCAGGAGAAACAGGGGCATTCAATAAAAACTAGAGATGCAACGAAACTTAATTTCTCAGCCGATACGATACGATTATTCAGAGTGATATCGGCCGATACCGATAACCGATATTGATAGTTCTGCCTTTTATACCTTCTTTTAAATTAATAATAATTAATTCCACAACTCTGAAGGAAATGCAAATAAAAACTTTATTCTCTCCATTTCATCAAGTTGTTTCACAGTAACTGGTCTCATAAACAGAAAACACATTACTCTAATTAACATTAACTAAATTTTGAGGATTAAATTAAGATTACTTAACTTATTAAATGTTATTAATTCATATTAACATTGACTGAATTCTAAAAAACCTAGTTAGTCTCACATTCACTCACCACAAACAAAAGCATTTCTACTTTATCATTGACATCAAACTGGTAATATATAATATAAATTTTTTTGATGATATTAACTCATATTAACATTAAGCGCATATGAAACATACTGCTGTACAAATATATTTTTCTGTGCAATATATACCTTTTTTTTGTTAGCTCATATTAATTTAAATCTTTAAACCGTGTATTGCCGCTTTAATTCTGCACAAACAGCGCGAGCAGCTCGAGTAGCGCGGCAAAAAAAATTAGACTCGATGCCGAAACTCCCGCTCAATGCTGCAGGGTCCAGTGTAAAAGCACTCATTCGTTAGCATGCAGTGCAGTGCAAACTGCAGTTATTTCGTCATTGTCACCCAATTCAAAGTAATTCCACACAAGAGACATTTTCTTTACACACAGCACGAATTCTATGTGTTTTCCCGCCCTCTTTTGATTGACAGGATATAATCAGCCCTGATCATCGGATGTTTTTAAACGCCAATAGCATGAAAAATTGCCTTTAACGGCTGATACCAATTATTGGCCAATACATCAGTGCATCTCTAATAACAACACTTTGTCTTTCTCTTTTATTCCCGACAAATTAAGCCACAGATGCCTCTCCGCAACCACCAAAGCAATGGCACCGGCCGTCTGTTTTGTGGCACGGAAAGACAAATCTATGGCTCTGTGGAGCTCCGTAACTGCCTTGGGATCAACACCCTCGCCGCTATCTAGCTCTTTCAGCAGGTCAGCTTGATAAGCTTGAAGCACAGCCATAGTATGCAAAGCACCCCAAGCCTGACCTGCTGCCACATAAGCCTTACCCACTAACTGTGAGGACACTGCACGGCTTCGTAGGCAAGGCTGGCCCCTCTTAGTGTGCTACCGTGCCGGGAGCCCACAAATATCTCTTCAACCCATAGCAGCACACTGTAACCATACATATGGGGTTAAAAACTCAACTGGAGTACAGTTTTTCCCATGATCTTGACACCTCGGCATTGAACTCTGAAAAAGGGGAGCTTCTTGTGGGGGAGGATTTCTTACCACTGGTGAGGAAGCGTTCATCCAATCTACCACAAGGTACCTCCTCTTCAGCTGTCCATTCTACTTTCAACTTCTCCACAGCCCTTGTCACAACCTCTAGCAGCTCTTTATAGAATTCAGAGAGCCGCACAGGTTATGCTTCCTCCTCCATCTAGAGAGAGGTGGAGGTGGAGGGATGATATTAGGGATGCACTGAAATGAAAATTCTTGGCCAAAGCCGAAACCGAATATAATGAAAAATTTGGCCGAATACCGAACACGTTTTATTTCACATTTATTTTGCCATTTTTTTCACCACTGCATAAATTCAATAGTCAAAATGTGCTTTTTACTATTTTGTCTTGCTTTTCAAAGAAAAAATCAATTACAAAACTACAATTTCTAAATATTTATTTAACACAGAACATTTTTTTTCATTCCAGCAGGCATAGGCTACCAACAAGGCACAATATAACTTTAAATAAATAAATTAGTAAAATAAAAATATTTTTATGTGGTCATCTTTGAGCCCCCCTTGAATAGCCTATATTAGGCCTATAACTGACTGCTGAAAGAATGTAACACTCTGTAGCCTACAACAAAAAAAGTGCATTAAAAAGTGCATTGACAAGAGTGCAAAAAAGTGGATGGACCCACAACAAATGAATAATTGTCCTAGACATATACCTGCTTCTTTAAGAAAAGTGGCAGGTTCTTCTTTATGAAAAGTAGCTTCTCGGCTTTCCCACATGCAAGTCGGTTCAGGGTGTACAGGGACGTGAGCGGATTATAACCCGAATATAATCAGCGCTAAGCGCTGGCAGATGAAAACAATAAAGCCACACCCCCGAACAACAACCAATGACAAAACAGGGAGGAGACAGAACAGAAACAAAACAAACACACGTGACCACAGTAAACAATGTCATGGTTGTCAACATCCGAAGAGCATGCGCTCGCTGAGCACTTGTGCACGTAGCTCGTGCATGCGCGCGCCCCCTCATCTCTCCGAGCGCGCTGCCAGAAGGGGAGACCATGACATTCGCACGTCTCACCCTGGTTGCTAGGCTATTTGGTTGCGTCATCAAACATGTCATTGTACGGTCAAATTTATTCGGCCTTTTCACTTATTCGGCTGAACACCAAAAGTGCTTTTTTTGCTATTTTCGGCCGGATAAATTCGGTTGCCGAACATTCGGTGCATCCCTAGTTGATATACCAGTCCCAGGGGAGAAATCGCGAGCTGCGAGCTCCTGCTGGGACTGGAGACTCAGAACTGGAGGAAAGAGCAAACGAACGGGACTCGCCCGTCTCTAGCTCTTCCTCCAGATCCATCTGAGACTCCCATATTTGAGCCAGCAGGCATTCTCTACAGCGGGTGGTCCTGAACCACGGAGTGCAGATGCCCAGCTCCCCTCAAGGACTTACCTAGCATGCTCTTCCCCAAACATTTAACACAGAAAATTTGCTCGTCATCCTCCATGAGAAAACAGGAGCATGGCAGGACACAACCTCTGAAACCCCTATTGCTCATAGTTCCTACTTTTTTCTTTTTTGGACAAACAATATGACAGACAATCACACATAATACACAGACATGCGCTTCCTGAAAACAAAGAAACTGAATGACGTAATTTGTGGGTGCCTTAGATAGTTTTAATTTACTTTAGTTTGATTTACAGTAGGCAGGCCAATCGGATTAGTGTAATTTCACATGTATTCAAACACCATTTCCACCAAGGGGCACTCCCAAAGCGTCACGTGTGACGCAATGTAGAGTTCCCTTGGAAAGGGAACTGTCATTGTTGGCAAGTTGCTGTGGTATAAGAGAAATACAAAACACTTCACGGCATGCTCAGCTTTAAGTCGGACTGCATACCACCATCCCATCATCACTGATTAATTTCCTATAACAGCACTCACTGTTTTGTTTTATTGCTTACTAAACATATGAAGCAATAATGCAATATGGAACAAGAACTTGATATGGTTATAGGTCAGTGTAATATTAAGTGACGTTTTAGCTCATTAATTATCTCATGTTCTCCATTCATTACACTCAGGATACAGTGCAGTAACTAGTAGCCTGCAGCACTACAATGAATCTAAAGCACTTTCTGACCTAAGATGCAAAACACGACACGATAGCGAAATGAAAAGACTGTTATAGAGTGATATATGATAGGAGTGCTGAGCAAGGAAATAAACGTGGCCTGCACCCAATCCCTTATGGCAAAGGGAACCCCGAGGCTTCTTCTCATGAAGACAGCAAGTAATGAGTGGCTACATCTGCCGTAACACGTCCCAGCTGTTGTTAGGTGAGAAAAATATAATAAAACGCTTGACTTTTCTTAAGGTGTTGAGTCTAAAAGACGGCAAGGAAATCTGAATGACTTGAAGTCTTGAGAACAGTCTGTCTGGATTTATCCCTTCAAACACTGGAGTCTGACAGTCGATTACAATTTGAGGGTTTATGGGGGGAAAAAAGAAAGCCAGTGAGCTCAGAAATTATCCATACATTAGCCTATAGCCAAGGTCTGCCGCTGTGCATTATTCAAACAGAGGATCGATGGACATTTGTGATTCAAAGACTACAACCTATTGTTCTTGCTTATCAGCAAATGTGTGCACCAGGAGTCAATTATTAAAATTAGGCTGGAAATCACTGGCTTTGTAAACATGCACGGGTTCAGTCTATTCATTTTTGCCTTTCATTAGGTCATTTATCAACTCACAGCCGCTTTTAAAATTCCTTATTATACTTAATTACATAGTTCTGGCTTTATTTAGTCAGAGTAATTCAGGATTCATCCAAATCAATTGGATTAAGTGCTTGTATTTCATTATTAATGATTTTTGGTGAATTTATGGTGGATAATTGGATTACATACAAGTTAGAGTTTCTCTGACCACAGTGGTCACACTAGTAATAAAAGCCTTGCGGGTTTAAGTTTCAAACATAATAAATAAATAAATAAATAAATAAATAAATAAATAAATAAATAAGCTTAAAAAATAAAATCAAATAATAATAATTTACACCAGAGTACAAAAGTGATTTGTGCATCCGGAATCCTTTTTGTAATATTTGTCAAACATTTTTTCACATTCTGACAACTTCAATAAATATCTGCTCTCAGGAGAAACTCTTGTTAATGTGGTGCACCAGGGACTGAAAACATGAGGAAAAATGGTGTGGACTACCAACATCCATAAATCCTTCCATTTTCTATACCGCTTATCCTACACATGGTCGCAGGGAGACTGGAGCTTATCCCAGGAGACTCGGCGCACAAGGCAGGAGACACCTTGATTCTGAAATCTAGCTTAAAATTAGAATGATTCTTTCTGAATCCTGGAGCTGATATTGTTCTGCATTTTCAGCTTCTAATTCTCAGTTACAAAACAGCTACACTTTATGGCTAAAATCTTGTGGACTCCTGACCATCACACCCATATATTCCTTTTGAGCATCCCATTCCAGATTTAGTCCCTTTGCTGTTATAATAACTTCCAGTCTTCTGGGAGAATTTCCACTAGATTTTCAGCCACAAGAGCATTAGTGAGGTCAGGCACAGATGTCGGGTAAGGACGCCTAAGGGCGGCGTTCCAATTCATCCCAAAGGTGTTTAATTGAGGTCAGGGCTTTGACCACTCAAGTTGTCAAAGTTGTCAAACCACTCAAACAGCAACCCTGGCAAACCAGATGTACATATACTGTATATTAGGTGATGCAACACAAAACAGGAATTGATATGCCCACAATACAGTATGTTTTTGCAGGAAGTCTGACATTCACATTTAATTGAATCTGTTTGTAGTTATTCGTTGTTTCAAATTTCAAAGCCACTGTGAATTGGTAGAAATGGTCAACCATAGAGTTGTCAAAAAGCTCTTAAGCTCAAAATGTTCTTATTTAATAGTGACACTTGTGTCAGAAAAAGACATCAATATGGCTAAAATTAGATTCAGTTTTACCCCAAAGGAAAAAAAAACAGTGTACAGAATAATGTCATATAATAAATACATCATTAAACAAGAATGCAATGAATGTACTCAAGTTTTCTTCAATTTGATAAAATTAGCAATGTAAAAAAAGTCCTATTTGGTGTGTTGGATTTCTTTGTTAAATGTAAAGAAATTGATGTTTGCAGTGTATCTACTATGACCAGGATTTGCAGTTCTGTAAGACAAAAACAGCTTAATAGACTATATTACAATGAACCAAAAGCCAATTCAACTTAAAAAAAAAACCCCAAAAAACAAACATGCATAGGCAGTTACATACTACAATTTTACACCTGGTTTTGAGAGGAGGAGAACATTAGGCACAACACTGATAACTGTTCAAAATCAAATGGAATATGTAATGGATGGAGACTTTTGGGACACAGGTTTTTTTGGACAACCATCACACAAACCCAGCAACGCATGCTTCTCCCTCTTTCACACATCCACACATACACACACACAAACAAATTCTGTCTGATGTAGCGAACTGACACAACTCGGCGTCATGCAATCATGCTCCAATCAATTTCTCCAGCAAAAATCTACTCAGTTGTATTATCAGGATCAATCCAAACATGCTTCTGATTATAACAGTCTGAACAGGTGCATGTTGTTGGTTCTTCTCCACTCACTTGAGAGGAGGAGGCTGTGGATGATGGAGCCCTTGATGAAGCACTGTGTAACTGTTTCCTTCTGTTTCATTTTTCTAGTGATTGACCGGTTGCTAGTGTTATGCTATCGACCACAGTTAAGAGGTCAGTGAGGTAGTGGTGGAAAATTCAGAGCACACTAATATGGATCTGTTCCACCAAATTTTTATCGCAACAGAGCTCTGAAATACACTATACTTCAATATTTTCAAATATTGTATCCTATTAATTATTCTCACTCACCAATTTTGTAAGAAACAATAATTATATTTATTAAATTAATAAGTAAATCCATATATTAGGTAGCTTGTTATATACATACAGTAGTAGCTACATTTTCTTAGCGGAAGTTTGTGAATGATTGATTTACTGTATATTTGTACTACAACAGTCAAAATCCTGAGCGAAAATAATTTAGTATAAAGCTTTAATCATATTAAGGAAGAGCTCAGTATGTCCTCCCAAAATCAGGAATATTAGCGGCTGCTTAAATAATAGGTCACTGTGGTGTGTCTGTTCTGCCATAAACACTTCGGTCTTAATAAACACGCTCCATATCTACTGAGTCACTGGGGAGTTTTAAGCGAGATGACATGCAGGCATGACTCATACCCCTCATTCATTTCACACATTTAGTCATTGTTATTTTAATAATTGGGAATTTAATATTCAGATCATAATATTAAATATTTATTTAGGGCAAATTTTTTGCTTCTCACTACAAGAAGGAGATTCAAAATTTATTCACACTTCTGCCACACGTCTGGGGAGGTCATGTAATATGGCACCTATGCTCACTGGTCAGGGTGAATAAGGAGGAATAATGGTTCTCTGTTTTATGAAATGGATGCTTGGGTGCAAATGCTGCACAACTGACACTGCTCAAGTTGCATTGAAAATGAATCAACATCATGATAATACACACACACACACACACACACACACACACATATATATATATATATATATATATATATATATATATATACATACATACATATACATACACACACACACACACACGCACGTACATATATTGGTCCAGCCCTAGTAGACCATGATGCAAGAATGGACCCCCATGTCACCAACCCGGAAAGAATCATTGGGGCTTTCTTAGTAATTCATGATGCACCTCTGGATCCAAAATTGTACCCCACCATAGACTGGTCAAGATTATGAATACTTGAATGAGTGAAAAATGTCAGTTTGAATGCCAGCATTACACCACTACTATAACTACAATCCTACCTGTGTGCCTATGTACTTCATAAGATGTAAATATGAAACTTGTATTTGAAACAACCTGCTAAGTCTGAAAAAAAGCCCAGGTGATGTTTTTCTAATCTTCAACTGACCAGCTTTGGGGAACCTGTGCCCAATGTAGGCTCAGGTACCTGTTCTTGGCTGAACCCAATGTGATCTTCTGTTATAGCTCATCTGCCTCAAGGTTTGATGTGTTGCGCAATGCTTTTCTGCTCGTTACGGTTGTAAAGAGTGGTTATTTGAATTACCATAGCCTTCCTGTCAGCTTGAACCATTCTCATACAGTAATTCTCTCAACAAGACCATTCTGTATAAACCCTAGAGATTTTTGCACGTGAAAATTGCATGAAACTAACCAGTTTCTGAAATACTCAAACCAGCCTTTCTGGCACCAACATCCATGCCATGGCCTAAGTCACTGACATCACATTTTATGATGTGAACATTAACTAAACCTTAATCTTGACCTGTATCTGCATGATTTCATGTATTGCACTGCTGCAACATGATGCCACATGAGCAGGAGTAGAGAACTTCCTAATAAAGTGGCCAGTGTGTTCCTCATGTTCCTTATATTTTGCAATATTTTGACTGCATATTGCAATATATTCCATTTGGTGCATCCTCTGGAGGATTGAGCTCAGGCGCCTAAAAATGCCTTGTACTTTTTCATGGCCACTCTTTTCACTTCCCAAACACCTCCAGCTGTGAAGAGAGCCGCTGTTGCCCAGGGGAGAATTAATCAGCCTTCATTTCCATTCACCACGGAGGACTCTCAATGAACTCCGACTGCAGATGACTGGAGTCAGGACCTGCCTCACAATAAACTCTCTAATCCACTGAGAACTCCCAACTCACAGCACCCACAAATCTCACGACCAAGTTTAGGTAAAAAGGACATGCTGCTTTTCTTTCTTTTTTTTTCCCCTTTTTTTTCCTTTTTTTTTTTTGAAGAATATCACTCATAACTTTTTAGCTGGCTTGTTATCTATGATATCTGACCTTTAGCTGGCGAGAAGCATGCTTGCCATTCTAAAGTCCTTTTTTCCCTCCATGAATGATCTTTGCTGTAGGCCATGAAGACCTTTTCTAACCTTCAGTGTTCAAAGGACAGAAGCACCATTAGCTGGCCAAAACCTCGCTTTGTATCGGCTGACTTCTGGGAGGAAGCTGAAAAACAGTGGGATGTTCGGATCAAAGGCTGAGACAGGTCTATTAATCACACTAATATCCTTAATGAAGCTAGTCAATATTCACTTTTTTATCTCCTCTTTTATCTCCTCTTGTCTATCTAACTCTGTCCTGTGGCACGCCTATCCCTCAATCGATAGTTCGGCTGAATGAGATCTTCAACCTCAGGCATTGTTCTCCTTCCCCTGGCTTTCTTATGAACTTCACAAGATGTGCAGGAGCACTTGGGGCAGGGTTTTCAAGTCACTCCTTCTTATTGTGCTTGATGCACAGACAGCTCGCCTTCTCACACAGATGAAATGCCCAACACCCCTCCATCACCACGGCCCCACCCCCCAATGAAACCTCTCTAAAACTAAGCCATGGTGGATCTGCTGGCTTTCACAGCTTGCCACCCTGAAGCCTTTCTATCAGACAGCTGATGCATTTAATAGGGTTCCATTTAGAGAATGATCCCCATGGACCCTGCTGAGTGCTGGGAGTCTCAAGTCCCTTGAAGGTAGATCCTCTGCTGCGAAAAAGAATTCTGTTACATCGGATACAAAAAAGGGGACACGCCTACTCCGCAAGAACCCAGGATGGGCAAAGTATAACAAGATTGATATCATTTTATTACTTTAGCATGATTACAAAGTTCATCATGAATGATCTACATCACTTTGTTGCACTTTGAAGGCTGCTGTGTCTGATACACTACCATATCAATGTCCACCAGCCAAGTTACATCCACTCAGCTCTGGTTTTATTGTACTTCTCTTTCCAGTAAAGCAAAAGTCCCCCTTGAAACACATGAAATATGTTTATATTGAAATATCTGTGATGTGCTTAGCAATTCTGGTCCTAATTTTAAGTTGGTTCTACATATTCATTATTCCTCTTCAGAAGTTAGCACTGTGTTACTCTGCTGATGTCACAGTGGGACATCCTTCCGTCCACTTTCTGTACCGATTATCCTACAGAGGGTTGTGTAGAGCCTGGAGCCTATCTCAGGGGACTTGGGGCAGAAGGAGGGGCACCCCGGATGGGGTACCAACACATTGTAGGGCAAAATCGTACCCACTAGCACACCCATTCACATACTATGGATCCTTAGATGCCTACAAGGCCGTTCAGCCCATGTTTTTGGACTGGGGAGGAAACTAGAGTAACCTGAGGAAGCCCCTAAGCACGGGAAGAACATGCAAACTCCACGCACACTGGGCCTTTAACCTTCAATTGCTCAGTTGTATAAATGAGTTAAATGTAATTCTGCCAAATGCTATAAATGTAAAGGTAAGTCTGCCAAATGCTATAAATGTAAAGGTAAGTCTGCCAAATGCCATACATGTAAATGTAAGTCTGCCAAATGCCATAAATGTAAATGACAGAGGGACATTGGTAACACAATTAGCACAATTTGATAAAACAAAACAGTGAGAGCTTCTTTTCTCAACTTCTTTTCTCTTCTTTTCTCATATTTTCCAATGATGCTCCATGTCGCATTAGCCTGTCGTAATGAGAACTTTAACAGAGAAGGAAACGTTAGAGCCAAAGTACCCGAATGTAAAGTAGCTAGCGATGTTGCTTTGCCAGGATACTGCAGAAGATCAGCTAGTTAGCGGTCTATGAGAGGACATGCATGATGGCATCCCTGGTAGTATTAGTATTTTGGAAGCTGATCTGTTTGAGCAGTGTGTACAGACGAGGAGGTGAGAGAGCTGGACAGACTAAAGGACTAAAGTGCTGCTGCATCACTCTCTTTAGGTAGAAATGAAGCAAGAGGCACTACAGTCAGCAGGTAGTTGAATGGCACTGTGGGTAGAGATCACATATTGATTATAAATAATGATATGCAAGTCACTCAGAGTGGATTCTTTTCTTTAACAGACATATGAGCCAAAGTGAATAACTACGTCTAAGGTAACCTATATGGCCAATAAATGTGGCAATAAGATTGGATTAGAGTGTACGATTATAGTGCTTAAGCCATATTATTTAACATCTTTCCTTACACATGTGTAGAAAGACAATCCTACATGCATCCATTTTCTTTTTTCCTAGAATGGACCTGAGCAAGCACTGGGCAGTGAAGCAAAGCAGAGACAGAGAACTGGAAGTAATTAGTGATCCTGATAATGGGACGAGGGCATGAGAGGTTGCCACTGATTTGGCCTAATTGCTGAGATCCCTGGCAGCCGTGGCTGAGGCGCAGACGCGTCTCCGCGGAGCGTCAGTGAAGCGCCTCTTAACCGGAACGAGAGTTGCTTTCATATCACAGAAATCTCCATTTTCATCTAAAGCTCCAGGAGATGAATGAAACGCAGCTGGGAAAACACATAAGTGCGACTAGGGACAGATGCGAGAGCCTAGTGACTCAGGCATTATGAAATCATTAGGCATTCTTCATCTCAGCATCGAGACAAAATGTGCCTGACACTTCATAAGGCAGCTCCACGGGAACATTCAACGACACAACTGATGCGAAGACGTGGGGAAATAGGTATCCAACGCAGAGGCGCTTTAAAGCCAAAATAAGGCATATCAACCTATTTTCTATAATGCACTGAGACACATTCAAAGCAGAAAATGAAACAAATGTACACGAGCACACCTGTGTGATGAGAATTTCAATCAGGCCCCAATGGTCAGGGCTTCAAATCGTAACCTGGACGTCGCCTCAGCAAACAGTATGCCCAAAATGTCAAGGAGAGACTTACCTAGAAGCGGGAAAGAGGAGAAGAAAAAAAAGCAATTAGTACAAAACTTGAGCACAAGCAATTTTAGATGGCAGTGACAACACAATAAAAGGGTGCGACTCCAAGGAAGGTGACTCCGTTATGACGTTCTGTGCTGTGTTACTTCCCCAGCCTGAGCGTTTATAAGACCAAGTAAATGGGAAGAGCACGGCTTTAACAATCTGACTGCAAGGCACAATTAAGAGAGAACTTCTGAACCGCATGGAAAATTGCAATAAGGCACCAAACACTTTATTTTCTGCATAACATTATGGCCTTGACTGATTAATAATTTATCACAAAAATGCTTCTTGAAATTAAAGTCTTTTTCCCCCCCTCAGCGGGGGGCTGCTGGCAGCGAGAGAGAGTGAGAGAGAGAGAGAGAGTTGTTTTTGAAAGATGGAAGAGAGGTTCCGGTACTTAATAACTCTGACACCTAGGGATTGCAATTAAGAGTTCACATAATAATCTGCAATCTTGCTTTATTAGGTAGATGCGACGGTAATGACTAGTGTTTTGCACAGACGACTCAAGCGTCAGTTAACCTGATGACTGTCTGGTTTTGGGGTGGGGGTGGGGGGGTGGGGTATTACTGTAGCTTTTAAACTGAGGTGGAAAACATGGCAGTTCATCATTTTATGGAAGAAAAAAAAAAAGTACATGGCAATTCAGTTCAGTATTGAGCATGCAGATTTCATTGAGCTTCATGAATAATGACAAGCACAGTTGGAACACTCATTTTCAACCTCAAAGAGGCAAAGAGACTGGGAACTCTGCAAAGGAAACGACATTTAAGGCTCTGAGATGTATCAGATGATCAGTCCACGGCCTCTGCTGATGCTCATGTGTTTCAGGTGTCTTTAAAGAAGCCCTACTTTACATCTGAGTGACATTTCAGGCTTTATTTACCATATCTCTAAAGCAAAAAAAATCGATCTGACATCTATGTAGGTCTGGGATTAGGAAAAGTCAAAAAGTGTTGCGAGAGACATACAGTGTTTCAAAATGATACCACAGCACTGCTGAATGCTAAATTCTGACTGGTCAGAAGGTAATGATTCATTTTATTATTACAACAGCTCTGACAATGACTACGTTTACATGGACAGCAATAATCTAATTATTGATCTTATTCTGAATAAGACAGTATTGTGATTAAGGTGTTTACATGAGTTGCTTTTAGAATATTCCTTTCATGTTCCCGTTTTACATGTTATAGAACATAGTTCGATTAATGTCTCACGTCATTACGTCACCGCGCCACGCCGTCCGACGTTCCTTCCAGAATTTCACGCATCAACATACAGTTCGTTTTCCTTATGGTACCGTATACGGTTTTGGCTGTTTTTATTTTAAATTTTACGAAAGGTTCAAGTGCAATTTATTATTTGCCATGCTATACGTGCAAATAGACGACTGCTTGAAGCCGTGGGCTGCGTCCCAAACCGAGTACTTATCTACTATATAGTAGCTGAAACACATGTATTTCACCTACTATATACATGTATTTCTCCTACTATATAGCAGGAAGGTACACGGTTTCGGACGCAGCCGTGCTCTCCTGTTTGCCGTCAAACGATTGAACAATGCCGTGTGTGTACGTGTCCTGTCGCTAAATGTGGTGAAATCTCCCACATGACGTTAATAGTGTGATTAAGGTGTGTACATGTCTGTAATGCACGTCGTTAATGCGACTAAAACAGGAATACTCCACACGTCCTAATTCGATTTGTGTTTACATCGATTATGACTTTAATCGGATTAAGGTACTAAAAAATTGCTGTTTACATGGTAATTTCTTAACCAGAGTACCGTCTTAATCAGGTTAATATTGGATTATTGTTGTCTGTGTAAGCGTACTGAATAGTGCCATCCTCCAAGGTTTACATGAATGTTCTCCTTCTAATATGTTATCTAAATGATTTCTACTGTATAGTAACATTTAATTCACATACTGTGCAAAAGCCTTAGGCACATACAAAGAAATACTGTAGAGTAAAGATGCCTTCAAAAATAATGAAATGAAATGTATCTACATTAGAGAAGAAAATACTATAAAAAGCAGTAAACCGTAATAAATGAAACAAAGTCAATATTTGGTGTGACTGCCCATTGCTTTAAAAAAAAAAAAAAAAAAAAAAAAAAAAAAAGAGTAGTCTTGGGTACAGTTTGTGCAGTTTTATAAGATAAGTTTTATTGAGCATCTTGCAGAACCAGCCACGGTTCTTCTGGAGACTTTGGCTGCCACACTTGCTTCTTATCTTTGCAGCAAAACCCAGCAGCCTTCATTATGTTTTTTGTTTTTTTTTCTTGTCTGAAAAGTGGTCTCTTATGTAATATGCTGCTTTCTTTACTGGCATTTAACTAATGTTTTGAAATCTCAAATGTTTTTGTACTAACTTGATAATGTAGAAGTCATAAAATAAAAATCTATAACAAAGTTTGTAATTAAAAACCAAAGGGTGCCTAAGACTTTTGCACTGTACTGTATATATTTAAAACTTATGAAAGGAGTCTCCAGTGTGAGTGTTTATAATACTCAGAGGTAAAGCTCTGCAGAGGACTTTGTGATTTCATGTAAACCCGCTTTGTTTTTGTTTTTTTTTATAGCTTAATAACTTTAAGAAAGAGAAGAAGGTGAGGGAATGCCTATTTATAGTTGTTATAAGGTAATGATAACAGGAAATAACTTGCTTTGTGGATGGTTGACAATGTAAAATGCAACTAGAAATGGATATAAACACACTGTGACATGCGATAAATGAATAAAACCTTTTATATTCGGCATATTGCTGCAATTGCTGTGGTATAAGTGGAACAAACTTGGATGTGTGTTGGGGTACTTCTTCCTAACTTAGAACCACTCTAAGTCTAAATAGTTTTACACACAATCCAGGAACTTCATATTAATTCCAATGCTACACTGAAACAGAGCTTTCTACAGGTCAGAACATCCAAGAACATTGGCATGCACACTTCGCCTGGCCAGCTTTCTTCTTTCAAGTCTGCAGCATGAGTTTCAAGGAAGCTGTCAGTTTGGAGCTAGAGATGCAGGAAAGTGCACCCCGTATTGTGCAGGCCAGAATCTTTACATAGCTTTCATGATTCATGCTCTTTGCAGGCTGCATTGGCGGTGTGCTGTGACTACATAGGAGCTAGCATTAGATGGATGAGGAGAAGCTACACAGAAAGTGTGAGGAGGAGAGAGAGAGCGTGAGAGAGAGAGAAAGCGGGGAAAAGTGTATGAACACCAGAGACAGCTCTGTGACAGATACACACTGCAGCTGACAGCTTGTTGGAAGTGTATGCCAATACTACTTGTTGGTATTAGTACTGCACTAACAGTGAACAGTATTCACAGCGGATAGGGCAATTTTATTTGTATATGAATGCAAACACACCGGTAGCTAAAATTAGAAGAAAACAGATGCAATGTTTTTGTTAACGATATCCAATTTTCTTATGTGGCGTCGTCAGGTTTCAAACTCCAATCACTTGAAGATGGGCCCAACAACCCACAAAGCGGGCTTTTTAATCTGCTTATTATTAGATTAGGTTGAGCGTTTACCTGTGAATGAGCGGATGCTATAAAATAGTAAAATATCAGAAGTGCATTGATATTAACCTGTGAAATATAAAACCTCATTTGCCTGGGCACTACTGTCAGAGCTACTGTTATAGAAAATGAATCAACACTTTCTGACCAAACAGATTTGAAAATCTGAGGATTTGCGCGCTGTGGTATAATGAGCTAAGTACTTAAGTATGTGCAAATGACAGCAAAGATTTATCACGAAAGAATAATAAATGCATGAATAAAAGTTCATCAAATGCATTTCAGGTTCACCAGTTTAAAATAATAATAATAATAATAAATAATAATAATAAATGTCATTTCTTCCAGAAACACAGTCACAGTCTTCATTTAAAAATGTTTTGATTTGTTATGGGGGCACTGGAGGCAGAGATTGTGGACTACAGAGTCTGCACAGATGCATACTAATAATATAAAAATTCATCTTCAAGCCGTCATGCACACAGCGTACTCTGATATATCGGATTAAAGATGTTAACAAAAAAATAAATAAATAAATAAATCCAATAAGGATTCTATCCCAATAATCATGTTATTCAGTGCATATGCACAAACATGCCCTGGAAGTAGACTTAATTCAGAAAGCCTACAATAAATATTGCCCAATGTTAAAAAAAACACAATGGAATTTAAATTTGATCTCTTCTTTATTCTTCTTCTCTTGTGGATTCATTGGCAGTTAGAATGGATACATCACATACTTCGAAATCAATCTGGTAACACTTCTTACAAATCGTATTCATAATACATTTATAACATGTTAGATACCACACCAAATATATAATCAGTTTCAAATACGGAAGATCTTTCCTTATACTATAAAGGTGTCATATTGTCTACAATATTGGACATTTTAAAATCCAACGAAAAAAAGTACGTATTCTTCCAGTCTTGAAGCTTCTGTTTTACCTTGATTTGTCATTTTCACTGCTGTTTATTGCATTATTCATTTATCAATTTATTTCACTTGTTTACTACTTTATTTGATTTCTGTTTGATGTTAAGTTTTATTTTGCAGCACTTGTCTTCATTATGTGCCATAAATACGGGATTTGACTCTTTAGCATAAAAGTGTACGAATGCTCAGAGTTACTTATAAAGCATGCTTCATGTCAATTTACGTAACATCTTGACATAAAAGCACAGGCTATGCATTGTAACGTGATACAGATAATATATCTGTGTTACAATACATGATAACATTATTTTCTACAGGGTTCTTCTGATCAGATCTTAGAAAGCATTGTGCAAACTTATCTATACCGCTTATCCTACACAGGGTCCCGGGCAGGGTACAACCCAGATGGGGTGCCAATCCATCACAGGGTACAATCGCACACATACCCTGGACAATTTGGAAATGCCAATAAGCCTACAATGCATGTCTTTGGAAACCGGAGTACCTGGAGGAAACCCAGGTGCTCCAGGGAGAACATGCAAACTCTGTGCACACCAGAGGTATGAGGCAAACGCGCTAACCACTAAGCCACCATGCCCCCTGTGCAACCTTATGACAAAAAATCATATAGTCATGGTACTATAACTACTAATAAGCAATTTCATAAGATATGTATTATACAGTATAATGTACACATTATAAATGCATTCATAATCCATTATGTATAGCAGTGTTTCTCAAGCCTGCTCCTGGAGTACCCTGCACTTTGTACATTTTGCTGTTGATCCCCCTCTGAATCTACCAGATCAGCTGAGTTCAGGTTCATTAATTAACTGATGAGTTGAGTCAGGTGAATTGGGAACAGGAGAAAAAAAAAACACCAAAATGTCCAGAAAATGGCTGCTCCAGGAATAGAACTGGGAAATACTCATGTATAGGAAAGAAATGCTGCGTGTAGTGTCACCACCAGTGGTTCAAACCTGAGCTCGGTTTAGTGTACCTCAGGGTTCTCTGGTTTCCTCCCACCTCCCAAAACATGCTGGTAGGTGGACTGGTGAATCAAACTGTGACTGTAATGGACTGGTGTCCCATTTATAGTGTATCCCTGCCTCACACCCAGTGTTCCCAGGCTGGGATTTAGATCCTGAGCAGGATAAAGCAGCTACTGACAATGGATAAATGATGTATCAGTGGTGTTACCAGAAATCCAATTACTAACAATGATGTAGGACCAAAGATTTCCCATTATGTGTGTGTAAAATGTCTAAATCTGATTTTGTTTTCTTTTTTGCCTGTAAATATACTCATTGCACCCAAATGTACTCATTTTAGATCAAGAACTGTCCATCCATTGATTTTCTGTACCACTTGTCCTACACAGGGTCGCAGGGAGTCTGGATCCTATCCCAGGGGACTTGGACACGGTGCCAACCCATCGCAGGGCACAATCGCACACATATTCACACACCGATTCACACTCTGCGGACAATTTAGAGATGCCAATCAGCCTACAACGCATGTCTTGGGACTGGGGGAGGAAATTGGAGTACCCGGAGGACACCCCCGAAGAACATTCAAGCTCCTCACATGCAGGGCGGCGGTGGGATTCGAACCGCCAACCCCGGAGGTGGGAGGCAAATATGGTAACCTCTAAGGCACTAAAGACCCTCCACACAAGATTAAGAACTAAGAATTTGTAATATGAATCAATGGTAAATACTTTATGATAGACACTAAAAAGTTTATGGAAAATGGTTGGCAACAAAGAACCAGTCGACTTCGCTGTAGCCTTTTATTCCAACTCAGAGCTGCACTCTGAAAAGAGTAGCTACTAGCTGTGAAAATTGCAACAAAGCACATGACAAGCCAATAGCCTGGATTTAAAGAAAAAACTAATAAATAAACAAATACCAATGCTAACCAGACTCAAATAACCTTTTTGGCATTAACCCTGCCTGGGAATCTGAGTACTCACTGGATTTACTGTTCAAATGCATATCCCTAAACTATTCCTATTTGAAAATTTTTCATGAAAGAAATTTAACATAAACATTTAAGCGTCCATCATAGACCAACTGCCATTGATATACTGTATGATCTTCAATCACGGCACCTACACCACTACATGATTGTGCCCTGATTGATTTGTTTGCTGTCTGAGAGCTGCTTTGTGAAGTACATGAAGCTCTGAAATCCTCTCGCCTCAACAAGCACTGCAGGGCATAGAGGACGCACTGAATTCTGGAACGCTGCATTTCAGAGAGAGAGCACTACATGGCTTGTCTTTTACACTAACAGTGTTTATAGATTAGGCTCATTGTTGCTTACAACAGAGCAGCATTTTACAGAGTAACGTAGCATTGGTGATTTTTGGTCAACACAGGGAGCTTTCAAAAAAGTACCAAGTGATGCCAAGCATTTTTGTTTAGCTCCCAAACAATTAGGTCAGAAGCTGGTGGGGGGGTTGGGGGGGGGTAATCCACATGATTCCCCATATCTGTGCCTCAATACAATCCTGTCTCGGAGGTCTACAGACAATTCCTTGGACTTCATGGCTTGGTTTGTCCTCTGACATGCATTGTTAACTGTGGGACCTTATATAGACAGGTGTACCTTTCCAAATCATGTCCAATCAACTGAATTTACCACAGGTGGACTCCCATCAAGTTGTAGAAACATCTCAAGGATGATCAGTGGAAACAGGATGCACCTGAGCTCAATTTTGAGTGTCATGGCAAAGGCTGTGAATACTTATGTACATGTGCTTTTTTTGTTTTTTATTTTTAATAAATTTGCAAAGATTTCAAACAAACTTCTTTCACGTTGTCATTATGGGGTATTGTTTGTAGAATTTTGAGGAAAATAATGAATTTAATCCATTTTGGAATAAGGCTGTAACATAACAAAATGTGGAAAAAGTGAAGCTCTGTGAATACTTTCTGGATGCACTGTATACTCCAGAAAGCAAGCTAGGCTAGTAATAATAGAAACGATAATAGCTTTTTGAGTATCATTTTTTTAACAATTTTTTTTTTTTTTTTTTTATCGGCACACTTTGTGAAAGGAAAAAAAAAGAACCAGATGACACTGAACAACAATTCATGGAGAATTACTTCTCCGCTGTGTAATCAGCCGAGCTTTGCTTGATTTTTTTTTTACCTTTTATATATAAAACATTCACGCTTTACCAAAGACTCCTTGCTGAAACCATCGTCTGACAAGCATGGACTTGCACTTGGCATGCACTATGCAAATCAAATGAACTGTTCCTTATGAAGTGAACCACCAATTTGCATCATTATGGAGTGTGGAATCATCCTTAACAAATATTCATCAACATCCGAGCATTCTCGTGCCTTTAAAAGTTACAAATGGAATGGGTAATAGATTTCCTTTTTTATGCACACGCGGTAACTGTGCATGTTAACGACAACATTAATGAGATGTCATACAACATTAAAAACCTTCCTCATTTGAAAAGTAAATCATTACTTTTGTACGTTGCTTGAAGTCTCCTGTGGTGCTCCTGTTTTTCGTGTGTGTGTGTGTGTATGTAAAGGAGGAGTATATTTAATCACAAGAGCTTGCACAGACCTCAGCGCATTTAACAGAAAATGTCTTCCCATTTTTAACCAGATCATTTATTTGTGTTGTGCTGCCATGCGCCAGTCTGTACACACATGCTTCTGCACATGCTCTCTTCCTCTTTCAATTTCTCTTCAGACTTTTTTTTTCTGTTCTGGTTAGAGAGTGACACTAAGGAATAAGCATGGTGCATGCAAATGACTCCTTCAAGGGTTGAGTCAAAGTACAAATGGCATGCATCATGACCTAAATTCCCTTCTCTGAGTATGAAGAGAGGCATTTGGTTAAAGCGTACACATCAATTAGCAAGCACGTGTCTCAAATAGTAACCAAAAGCTGGTTGTTAATGAATTTAGATGAGCTACAGAAGAGAAATACTTGATAAAGTTTTAACATGCTCAGAAAATGGTATTAAAAAAGCAGAGGTGAAAAAAATTGCAGAGAAAATTATTCATAGGTGAAAGTATTGATAATGAATTATAATACTACATTTAAATATACTCACGTAGGACTGCAACTAATGATTATTTTCATGTTTGTTTGTTTGTTTTCCGATTAATCGATTAATCAGATGAGGGGCGAATTTTCAGTACCATTTTTCCGTTTATTTAAAATAAAATCCACAAACTGAGTGTTACAAATATAAACTTCAGACTAAAACTTTACACAACTGTTTGTCCAATTATATAAGACTGAAAAGAACCCAATACACACACCAGAATATATATTATTCATTTAGGACTGTCAGTGCTTTTTGTGCGTCCATACAAATAATGCATAAATACTTGTATATAATATAAACTAATATATAAGTTTATATTATATAAATATTTATGCATTACTTTTTATAAAAGGTAACATTGGCATAAACAGTAAACTGAAGAAAGTCATTGTCGGGGTCTCTGGGTATCTGCTAAAGCTAGCGGTGTCACATTACTTACATATGACGTCATGCGCCGTCGACTAGGAAGCGGCTTATACTTCCGGGTAGTAAAAAAAACCGCTAGTGTTCTCAAATTCATTCAGTAGACGATATAGTATACAGTGCATAGTGTAAGTGTACAGTACGTCATTTTGAATATAACTTTATATTTACTCTCAGAAGCGTGTTTTCAGAACAGAAGGAATGTAGTGAGTAAATGCACCCCGTGCCGCACGCAGACCACCTAATCAATAATGAGATTCGTTGACAACGATTTTCATAATCGATTATTATCGATTTTATCGATTAGTTGTTGCAGCTCTATACTCAAGTATTAACAAGGAAACTAGCCTAGTTTTGATGAACTGCCACTGGCTGCATCGCATTTGCCACACGTGTCAGCAGATGTATGTACAAGCCGTTAACATTAAGATTAAAACAAAAACGGCTTGAAATATTTCACTTATGTGTAATGAATCTAGAATATATTAAATTTCCACTTTTTGAATTAAATTATGGAAAAAATGAACTTTTCCACAATATTCAAATTTTTTGAGATGCACCTGTATATCATACTATGTCCCTAGTATTGCTCACTGCTTGCTAGCTAAGGGTCGCAAGATTGAAATTGGTCTAGCTAGACTCCTCGCACATGTGCTTTTAACAATGCTCAGTCAGTGAGTGAAAATGCCTGCTAGCTGGTCCGGCAAAAAAAAAAAAAAACTTATTGAATTTACGTAATTCAATTGCATACATCAGTTCCACATGAATGAATTGAGCTACATTATGCCAACTTAATTTAGCAAGTTTATTGTATATTTTCTGAATAAAATCATCCTGGATAAAATCGCTCAACCAAGTGCAGGATCAAGGGCGGGTCGCTAGGGTAGTGAAGCAGAGATGTTTACTGTTGCACTATTCTTTATTAGTTTAATACTATACTAGTATTTCTTCCCATCAGTCCTAACATTTTATTATAAAATTGGAGCATGTTACACCTATGTGAAGTGTTCACACTCACTTTACGTAATTCAAACTAGTAATTAAGAACTTGTTTAAATTTAAACTTGTGGTGCCAACCCATCTCAGGGCACAATCTCACAGACATTCACATGCAGAAATACACATATTACATGTATAAAAGATAAGAGTACCACCCCAGGAAAAATATATTTTTTTTCTGAGAGTGTAAATCTTCCTATGAATGGATTCCTATGAACTTCAAACAGTCAAAGAAACAAAAGTACCTATCCAGCTGCTCCAAATATTTATTTCAGTCTAAAAACCTGTTGTTTAAACATGTGTATTTGGAACAGGGAACTCCAAAAGAGGCAAGGGACCTTTCAAGTAAGCATCATTGCCTGCTTAGTATTCATAATAATGTAGCCTCAAAACAAACTGCAGCCTCACTGTTGAAACTGTATTCAAATCAAGAGAAGGGAACATTGCTGAAGGCACAATGCGCACCAGTGGGTCTTACGACACTACTGGATGCCACTTTGCCTGCTAAACGCTGGATGTTGGTCCAGAGGCCCCTCAGGCAAACTGTCTCCACGTCAGCCCTATGGCAGCAGGAGCGTTCACTTGTTAGCATCACAGAATTGGCTGTGATCACTTGAAAACGCCTCAGAACAACTCTAGTCAGGAGAGTGTCTAGTCAATCGCTGCTGACACTATCATTGAAAAGGTAACATTGAGGTACGCTTAACAATGTAAAGGTACCCTTGGTACTTAATGCCAAATGTAGGATAACTATATTCACTATCCTGGGTAACTAAAGGTACAGAAGATATATCCTTGGGGGTACATCCCCAGAGACAAGCATGTATACCCTGCAAGGTACAGCTTAGTACCTCTTCTGAGAAAGTATGTTGTCAGGGATGTAGTGGCTCAGTGGTTAATGCTTTGTGCTGCTCTTCTGAAGGTTTTGAATTCAAATCCCCGCACTGCCAATCTGCCACAGTTGGGTCCTTGAGCAAGACCCTTAAACCTGTAAAGATATCTTTTACTTTGCAAGTATACAGTAATAAAATTATTGTTTGTCCAAAGGTTCTTCAAAAAGAGCATGTAGACTTTAGCAGAACAACTCCGGTCTAGAGACCCCTGTGCAAGGCCATGGGGCCATGGGGTGTTTATACTCTCAGGGAAAAGGTAACACACTGGGACCCCAAGGTACAAGTAATGCAAAGGCACATCCCTGGTTCTCAAGCTCCAATTACATATACTTAATGAGTTCTCAAAATACACTACATTCACTTTCCCAGCTAAGTAAAGGTACAAAACATAACTACCATTCAAGTGGCAAGCATTTCTATGCTGGAAGGTACAATTTAAGTGCCATGATTTTGCTAGATTGATGGCTCAGACGTGTTGGAAAAGGGGAAGAAACTCCCTCTGAGTTCCAAATTGCTCCATGTTGGGTTTCAGGAAAAGTTGTGCACAAACAATCACTAGGTCACAGCGAGACTATTAGTGGAGAGACATAAATTACTGCTATGCTGCACATTCATAATTAAAGAAAATTTAGCATTTTCGAAATGATGGCTGCGACGACCTCTCACAGCGACCAGCTTCAACGCTTATACAATGCTCCCTGGATGTAAGGCATGAGAAATTATTGTAATGTGCTACTTTTGGAATCTCCTGTCTGCAATTCACAACACTCAACTCTCAGGGAACCTGAGAGGTGTTGATTATGCGAACCTGAGAGCAGCATGGCGCTGATTAGAAGTAAGAGAAACCTTTGTGCTCTGAGCTCTCCCATGGTGACCTGGATCACGGTCTCACACCCACTACCACCAGCGTCTTTCGGCTTCCTGACCCCTCCCACACCCTTGACGCGTCAGTCAAGCCTCGGCTGCGACAGCATGGAGGCGGAAGCCGGAGATTGATGTGGGCAGCTGCCATTCACAGCAGGAGAAACTTATCTAAGGCCGGCAGCTTGTACAGCTGCCGTGACGTGCTCTGCCACCACGTCTAGGATTCATTTCCCCATGCCAGTCTTCGGCGCTTACTTGTCAGTAATCGCAAAAGAGTCCGACTGTCAGCAAAGACAACCGCCATTGATTTCTCAAAAGGTGTGCTGTGATTCCTTCACATACATAATGGCTTCAGTAAGGTGTGAAACGATTATTTACACATCCTGGCATATCATCATTCTCCTACCATGCATCTGAACAACAACAGCAAAAAAAATCTCATTCAATCGAGACGCGAAATTAAATTACACACTGAATAGAATGTGTTGCCGTTGCATTTCTATTTCATGGAACGTATAGACCTTTCACAAGAAGACAGGTTGCTAGGGGAGGCACTGACAGTCAATTAATTTGTGTAGATATGAAAAAGGGAGGAAAAAGACTGCATGCTCTCTTTTAATGCATTCCTCATAACAGCAAATGATCCTGAAATTCTAAATTTCTTTGTGGGTGGCTAATCCGTGCCACTGAATGCGCCTGGGAGATGCTTTCCAGCCCCTGATTGATGCTTGTACTCTTTGCTTTTCACATGCAATGACAAACTCGCTATTTCAGTGCATTAGGAGCCTCTCGTCACAAAACATCCCCAGTCTGCAGCAACGCTCTCTGCCTCTTTTTTTTATTAATATTCCATAATCCGGCAGGGAGATAAAAGGGCTCAGGTGTGGGTAAATATGGCTAGATTAAGGCTGAGTCAGAGACGATGCCCTCATCTTACATCCACACCTCACATAATGCAGAGCTTCTGATAAACACACTATCAGCAGAATGGGGATTGTCCATGGCAGGGCTGAATGCACAATCAATTCTGCTTAGTCCTCCCTCCTTCTTCCTCTCTCTCTGTGTCTCTGTTGACTGGCCTAAACCTAAAGCTCAGATCTTCTTCTTTCTCCTGCAAGCTGCAGTGCAGGTTTGACACTGGGATTGATGGTTCTCTCCATGGCTATCAAGTGATCTCCTCAGTTGCTCTTCTCTTCTGGACATTCATGTTGGCCTCCACTCATGTACTCCACCAGGATGCTGTCAGACAAAAGACTACTCTCCTTTATAGCACATTTTTTAAAAGGGATGTGTTTTTTTCATCATCTCTTTCAGCATACCACATCAATATTTAAATATTTAGCCACAACACTGTTGAATTCTTGATTCTGATTGGTCAGAAGGTGTGTTAATTTTTTTTTTTTATTCTGAGCAGAAGGTGTTCATTAAATTTTCTATAACAATATCTCTGATGGTAGTACCAACTGTAATCTCAGGTTTATATTAATGCCGCTTATCCTACACAGGGTCACAGGGGAGCCTGGAGCCTATCCCAAGCAACTCTGGGCACAAGGCAGGGGATACCTTGGACGTGGTGCCAACCCATCCCAGGGCACAATTGCACACACATTCACATACTATGGACAATCTTGGAAATGCCACTTAGTCTACAACACATGTCTTTGGGCTGGGGGTGGAAACTGGAGTACTTGGAGGAAACCCGCAAAGCATGGGGAGAACATGCAAGCTCCGGACACAGGGCTTTGTAGGTGGGATAAAAAAAGTAATATATGTCATTCTAAAGAAAATAAATATATAATTAATAATAATCTTTGACATTTTTCTGGTGGTATAAGTGCAATAAAGTGCTTTGGGACCTGCTGTTAAAAGAAAATGTCAACTTTGGGGTGGTAACAGGAACTCATAGCATCAAATCCATTAAAACACATTGGGATGTGCTGATATTGGAAAATAATCAGCAATGGCTGATGTGTTTTAATTCTCACATATTAATTTCTGTTTTGTCATTGTGCTGTCATTGTGACTATCAGGTATCAGGGGCTATCACTAGGGAATGCTGGGTTGAGTCACACTAGACATTTAAGCCCTATTAAAGCCCTATTCCAAGTCGTTCCACAGGTTTGTGTTGCACTTAAACATTTGAAAGCACAAACTGTGATTTTTTTAAACTAAGTAATTTTCACTGAGGCCATCAACAAGACAAATCTGGCTCCCTTAAAGAGCTTAAATTACCTTAAATTGCATCACATTTCATAATGGAGTTCATGCTACTTTCTCATTTGCAGTGTATTCCATAAGAAATTCTGTTCAAAATTTAGGATGACAGCTTATTTAAAAAAATTTTTTAGGATGACAGCTTATTTAAATTTTTTTTCCCTTTACAGCACAATATCAAGGGAGGTTATAGATGTGTTCTGTCTTTGCTTTTGTGAAAAGATCTGTTAGATCATACACATCAAGGTTGAAGCTAAAAAGGTTAAAAGATCTGTATACTCTTTGAACGAGGTCTCTGAATCCTACATCTTAGGATTCTATATGGATAAAACTAAAATGTAAATAAGTTTTCTTCATTAATGTGTGCAGATGTGGGCCAATGTGACCAATATGTCTTCTCCTGGCCTTATTATATTATTTCTGTAATTGCATGTTGTTATATAGTGTTCATACTATGCAGCGATTTTATTACACAGGGGAAAGAAAAGAACAAATCAACCATTGTGATTCCCTAACTGGCAGACTAAATATGTGTCTCAGACTATTCAATAAATGTAAAGCAGACAGTTGATCCTATTTAAGCACTTCACCTTACTTTCCACACAGTGACAAGGAAGTGCCTCCAGCAGTTGAGATATTGTCAGTAAAGGAGTACTTCAGTTTCATATCCCCAACTCGCTGTGTTCAGAGCATGTCAAATGCACTTTTTCAGTGTCTTAATAGCTGAGACTAAGCTACATTCAATTCACTCATCGGACAGACGTCACTGTCCTCATTTGAGGATATCACATCGTCTCTCATCTACTCCGTGTATATACCATCATCACATGAGCACGGTTTTTATTAGGGTATTATTATTATTACGCTATTATTCTTTTCCTTCATGTTTTAAGATGTTCAATTTCAGTGGTTACCAGATGCTAACAAACCAGGAATAATACATGATGGACTGTGCTGGATTATATTTTTTTCTTAATTTATGAACGACACATCTTTTTATTTAACATTTCATTTAACACTTTTAATGTTCTAGAACATCCAGGAGACACAGTAGCTCTTGTTATCGCTTACGTTATGTTGTATGCTACGTTATGTAGCTATAAGCAGTTTTTTGCTTGCCAGGAATCTCACTGAGTGTTACAAAGCGCTGACACTGGAGACTCCTTCTATAACTGTTAAATAAATGCTTCCTATGGAATGCGTCACCTCAACATTTACACATATCATCATTTCTGGAATTTCTTTCAATTTTGGCATAGTGTGTTACTGGGTAAGACCTTTTAATCAACTTCAAGCTGTTGAAAAAGTTCTATTTAAGTGCTGATTTGATTGAACAGGGTTTGCAGTAATCAGCCCTGGTTGTGTCTAGTCCAGCTGAACCCCATTATGAATGCAGTTTCGTAGATTTGGGAAATTAGTAACTACGGGGGGCAAATACATTTTCACACAGTCCCAGTTGGTATTGGATAACTTTTTTTGTGTCAATAAATAACATTATCATTTAAAAACTATATTTTGTGTTTACTCAGGTTGCCTTTATTTTATCTTTTCTGAAACAATCTTGCGATATACACAAGAAATCAGGAAATCAAATACTTTTTCACACCATTGTACATGCAGTACATCTTCAAGAAGCAGCAGTGCAGTGCTTCCTCCCTGTCATACTGCCTTTTACACACAGCTGAGAATCAAACACGTCTCACTGTTCACGCAATCATACAAAGGTGGCGTTTTCTTTTATCAGCATTACTATATGTCCGAGGAGAAGGCTCCTGACGTTCTGCCTTCAAAGAACCAAGTCGTTTGCAAATGACACATCAGTAACACACAGTATTGTATAGTGTAATACTAATCAGCTTTAGCTCCACCCACTTTATACTGAAAGCTTAGAAATTCTGGAATAGTTGCCCACAGAGGAACGTCACCAATTATTCATATTGATGTGGAATATTATGTCCACAAGACCAACATTAACCTCATTAGAAAGCAATTAGAACACATTAGGTTCCCTGGGACTCTAAACATTCCACTTTTATCCAATTAATGCCTTCAAACAACATCCTAAGAGGGTTTAGTCTTATTAAAACTTTACAAAACTAATTGTCTTGTTTTCTGTGCTGTGTGCTGACAAGTTAACAAAAGACACGTCATCCAAACTACACGTCACCTGGTCTATTTTCTTTTTACAAAGTGTGATCACGATGCATTCATTACCAGAGCTTAGTAGTTAAAGCCATTGATTTATCACTGTATCAAGCCAGTGATTTATCACACGTATACTCTTTCCTACATATACGTGATATGTCCAAAAGTATGTGGACACCGGACCATCACA
The DNA here is from genome assembly GCF_023375685.1 of Ictalurus furcatus. Taxonomy (NCBI): domain Eukaryota; kingdom Metazoa; phylum Chordata; class Actinopteri; order Siluriformes; family Ictaluridae; genus Ictalurus; species Ictalurus furcatus. The sequence goes on from NC_071272.1 coordinate 16,621,611, forward strand.
CCTATATGTGACTCTTCCTCAAACTGTATAGAATGTCTTTGTATGGTGTAGTATTATGAGTTCTCTTCATTGGAACTAAATGGCCCAAACATGTGACAGCATGACAATGAACCTGTGCACAAAGCAAGATCCATGACATGGTTTGCCAAGGCTGTAGTGGAACTCGTGTGGCTTGCACAGAGCCCTGACCTCAACCCCACTGAACACCTTTGGGATGAACTGAAATGCCAGCTGAGCATCAGGTGAGGCTTCTGACCTCACTAATGCTCTTGTGGCTAAACACACATTAATCTTGACAGCCACTCTACAAAATCTAGTGTAAAGCTTTCCCAGAAGAGTAGAGGTTCTAATAACAGCAAAGGGAGGAACAACTCTGTGTTAATGGCTTTGGAAAGGGCACATACTGTACGTGTGATGGCCGGGTCATCACACATCATATAGTGTATAATGTGTGATGTTGTGCCAACAACTCAAGGGACTAGCATGACAGGTTAAAAATGCATTTAGTAAGGATTAAAGCACTCTATGTTGTGCAGTTATAGGAAAATAATCAATGATTCGGAAGTGTAATAAGGTCCAACATGCAGCCGAGTTACTTTTACCACCAATAACAGCACATCCCAAAGTGTTTTATTCTTCTTATACCTCACCAACTTGCCAATGATAACATTTCATTCATTAATTCATTAAAGAATGACATGTCATATTTTATTTATACAGAGTGCCCCTAAAGTCTCCGTATATAGGGGTCTATGTTGTGCCAGCACCACGTCAGTTGTGCCTTTGTCAGTGGATGCTCGTGGACATCCACTTCTCTGTTGGTCTGCAACACTTCCAGTCTTTTTGAATGTGTTAATAAATTTGGCAAGAGTGTTGTATGTGATGTGCTTGCCGTGTTCCCTGTTAAAATCCAGCCCCAGTTCCTGAGCCAGCCATAAGAATGATTTCAATATGTTTTTCTTTTGTCAAAGGCATTCTTAAAGGCTGTCTGATGTGTGTGTGTGTGTGTGTGTGTGTGTGTGTACAGAGCACAAACTCCTCTGTGTCAGAAGTTACAGTTTTACCTGTGTATAATGTAATATCCGAGAAGGAGCTCTGGACTACAGTTCCCAGAAGCTACTGCACCGCATCATGTCACATGACCACCTGCACCTGAACTTCATTCTTGTTAACGAGCACTTACGGGTATTTATTGCCACAGTTTGCACTGCACTCCTTGTCTTGCGTTTGTCTTTCTTGGCTGTTGTTTCTGTTGCTGTGTTTATGGTCTTTGGTTTATGTTTATTCTTAGCCTTAGTATTTTTGCCACAAGTTATATAGATCCTGTTTTGTTTGTTTTTATTAAACCTAATCTGCACTTGCATCCATCTCCGCCTCCAGTCGTGACACTGTAACTATCACAAATAACTGACACTGAAAACTCCTTCAAAAAACAAACAAACAAAAAAACACAACAACAACAGAAAGCTTTACTGTATCAACAAGTACCCACATTTTAAAAGTCTGTTTATATGGAGTGTTGGAGAATTAGTTCTCTAAAATATTTTAGAGAATCGGAAATGGGGTTTGAAACAAATCAAATTGGAACCAAACAAAATCTAAAATTAAAAAAAATAATAATAAATGGGGACAAATGATATCCTGATAGAACCCAAAGTGAATTTTTGGGTCCCCTCATGTTTGGACAACAATTTCAAGCTTTAAACTCATGTTCAGGAGGTCTCCTAGATCTTGAGTGCTATTTCAACATCAGGTCTTTTTTTTTTTTTTTTAAAGCACACTGTGATTAAGATTTGGTCAGACAAGGCAGCACTTAATCTGAGATCTACACTCTTTATTCCCAGATCCTTTGTGAGCAGAGGCCATGACTTCAGCAGTGCAGGTCTGCTATCTTAAATCGGACTTTTATTCTACCTGAGAGACATAGAGTTGCCGGTTTATTAGGTACTTGAAAAGGTGCACTTAATAAACTGGCAGCTCAGTATAAAAGATATAATATTCAATTTATAGTAAATATTGTTGCATTGAAGTGATGCTGAGATTAGATGCTTCCAGCTGGGAAAACTCATCCAAGTGCCATTTCTGCTCACAATTACTACTCAAAAACACACACTCACACACACACAACATTACTTTACTGCAATTTTACAGCAGCGTGAAGATGTTTCCCTGAAGATCGAGTGGAACAGACTGCATAGCATGTAGAAAAATTTAGAAAACTAAATGAATGCCATTAAGCTGTACTCATGAAATACTGTAAAAATATATACAATATATAGCAGTTATATACATATATTCATGCGCAAAGCAGAGTTTAAAAGCAGAGTAACTAATACAATCATGCCTTATTCATTGGTTTATTATAACTCAGATCTTATTAGCATTCTCATATGTGACCACACAGCTCATTATGAACACAGGAAGCAGTGCAATATCAGTTCCCCACTGCAGGAAATAACAGCTTCTCCTGCTAGGAGTCTACACTTAAGTGCATCTCTTCATATTTGTTTTAATATTTCAGCATACTTTAATGAAAAATTCTAGCTAAGGCCAGTTCTTCAGCCACACTCAGTGCCATGATGAACTGAACTTCCCTGTTAGTATCCAGAAACAGTGCTTTCTGTAAAGCTCTATAAAACACAACTGAGTAACTGAGAATTAAAAAACAGATTTCAGACAGAAATCCGTGGAATTTGGAGATTTGGGGGTAGATTATTACACAATATCTGATTTTTTTTTTTCCTTGTAGCATGTGTTTGTTTTCTGTGTATATTTGTTGTTCTTTGAACAAACAATGGGCCTTGTTTATCAAGCTGGATCCAAACAGATTTACAGTCATGTGAAAAAAATAAGTACACCCCATATAAATTGTTGGATTTTTTGACAAGCAAACATTTGATCATCTTTGAAAGAGTGCCTATTAATAAAGGAAGGAAAATTTGCCACAAGGAAAATTTGCTCTTTCAACCATTCAACAAAATTATCAATAGTTGTGATATTCTTCTGTTGAAAAAGGAAGTACACCCTTCCCTTGGCCTTGGTATTGCCCCCTTAAGCAGAAATAACTTCTTGTATTTTTGCATAATTGTTGGAATTTTTTTACAACTCTTCCATGCAATATTCTTTCAGTTGAAAGATGTTTGAGGGTTTTCCTGCATGTATTGACCGTCTTACCCCCCCCCCCCCCTTTCTATGGGATTCAAATCCAAGCTTTGACTAGGCCATTAACCCTTGAGCCTTGGTGGATTTGCTAGCAAATCCTTGGTGGATTTGCTAGTGTGCTTACGATCATTATCCTGTTGAACAGTCCACTTTCGGTTCAACTACAATGCTTGGACAGATGGCCTCACATTATCTTCAAGCACTCTTTGATATGATGCAGAATTCATAGTTGAATCAATGAATGAATGCTGTCCAGTCCCTGAGGCAGCAAAGCAACCCCAAACCATAACATAACCACTGTGCTTCACAGCTGGTATGAGGTACTTCTCCTGAAAAGCTGTCTGTAGTCAGTGGCAAACATGTCTGCTGTTACTGTGGCCATACAATTCCATCTTTGATTCATCTGTCCAGAACACATTATTCCAAAAGGCCTGGTCTTTGCCTATATGCTCACTGACAAACTGTATTCTTGCAAAGGCTTTTTCCTGGCACGCCTCCCATGCAGAAAGAAATATCTTTCTGATTGTAGAAGCATGCACTTTGACACCAACAGCAGATCCTGTGAGTAAATTTTGGGCCTCCTGGAGACTTTTTTTTTTATATCAGATGGTCTGCTCTTGAGCTGAATTTGCTGGGATGACCAATCCTGCACAAATTAGCAGTCGTTTGAAATCTGTGCCACTTGTAGATGATTTTCCTTACAGTGAAATGATGTATGTCAAATAATTTGGAGATCTTTTTAAATCCCTTGCCAGACTCATAGGCATTCACAACCTTTTTTCTGAAGGCCTTAAAGAACTCTTTAGATCTTGGCATGATGACACCACACACCTCAATAGCAAAGGGAACATGAGACACTAAATATGAGAGGGGTATAAATAAGACCGGTTCCACCTGCACTCCCCAAGCAGGTTCTAACCACTGGCACCCAATCTTGAACACCTGATTCTAATATTTTGGATTTAAGGGGTTCAAGATGGAGGCTTAGGGGGTGATCATGTTTTGCAAGGGATACGGCTCAACATACTCATTTTTTAAATTACACTGAAAAGGAGTGAGTGTCAGTTTAACTACAGCTGGAGGTTTCATCTGCTGTGAGTATAGACACATTTTCTGAGACTGAACAGTATGGCTCAAAGGAACACCAAAAACTAGACCAAACCTGAATCTGATGCTACTCGGCCTGCCGAGGTCAGTGCCAGGCCTAGCCCAGATGCTAACAATCCTTCTGATTCCGCTCTTCGTTTAGCGATCACCAAAATTACGGATAATATTTAGAAAGTAATCGATGGAAAGCTAAGTCCACTCTCTCAAATGTTGCAACAGCTTAGCGAAAGATTTGATAGCCATGAGAAGTGGATCGCCGAAGCTGAGCATCACATATCAGCCGTAGAGGATGCTATTTCCCCAGCCGAGGACAAACTGAAAGCACTGGAAAAATGCACCTGTGAGCTGGATGACTTGGAGAACAGAGGGAGAAGGAAAAAGGTACGCATTATCAGGCTTCCTGAGAAGATTGAGGGCGATCGCCCCATAAAGTTTTTTCGAATCCTGGCTTCCGAATGTTCTAAATATTTGAACAAAAACAGGGCGGCTGAAGATTGAAAAGGCACATTGTGTTCCCGCTGGTCCTGTTAAATCAACATTTCAATATCCCCGTGCAGTCCTGGTGAGATTTCATAACTACTCGGATAAAGAGACTGCTGTTGCCGTGGCAAGGGATTCGGGCGATCAAGCACTAATGGTCGAAAATTCTAAGGTAAGAATACATCAAGATTTTTCTGTAGCCGTCATACGTAAACGCAAGAGGCTTGACAGTGTCAAGAAAAAACTGAGGGCCAAAGGTGTGATATATGCTCGGATTTACCCTGCCCTTCTCAAAGTGTGATATCAAGGAGCTGTTAAGGTCTTTGCTGACCCATCGGAGATGGGCAGCTATTTGCCGTCATTGAGTGAAATATCCAAGTCTACCTGAAAGAAATTGCACTGCGGCATGGCCTTTTGTATTGCTTAGAGACCTTTTGAACATATCTTATGACTATGCACAACATTGGCTTCATAAGTCAGTACACGATATGTTCGTGTTTTTTTTTTTTCTTTCCTTTTCCTTTGAGCTGGTATACATTAGACTCCTTTTTGTTTGGACACGATGGATGCGAGTGAAGCCTGAGCGTTTGGGTCACTTGGACTGATCTTTTGTCGTTCAGGATTCCCCGCACACACTGGGTTGTGTTACTGAACCAACTCCTTGTAATGCTGGACTCTAGTGCAGTATACCCTTTTTTTGTATTATAGCTCTCTGTTCTAAGTTTTGTTTTTCTGTTATTATTCCTTTTCAGTTTACTCTAGATGTATTTGGGATGTGTTGTTTTATAAGGGATTTTTTTGATGAGCTTTTTATTTATTCCTGTTATAGTCAAAGATGTCAGTAGGTACTCTTAAGATATGCTCCTGGAATGTCACTGGGATTCATACACCTGTGAAGAGGAATTCAATTCTCACATTCTTAAAAAAGAGAAACTGGATATAGCTTTGTTTCAAGAGACCCATCTCGATGATAAGGAACACCATAAGCTACAACAGCTGGGTTTGGTAATGTTTTCTTCTCATCTTTTTCATCAAGGAGTCAAGGAGTGGCCATCTTGTTTAAGAAGTCATTGTCGTTTCAGATGACAAACTGTAGACAGAGATGGTCCATTTGTGATTGTGAAGGGGGTAATGTTTGGGAAATTTGAAGACATAGGTATTATGAATATGTACTTCCCCCATGGTTATCCATGTGATGTTCTAACCATTGCATTTGCTAAGCTGCTAGAATGTAAAGTTGTCATTTGTATCCAGCTATAGACAAGTTGCCCTGTCTTTTGAAGCTAAATGTATTAATTCATTATGTGAGGATTTGGGCTTTGTGGATGTATGACCTTTTTCTCTAAACAGCATTCTTGCCATACAAGAATAGCTTATTTTTTGCCCCTAAACAAATTCTTCACTCTTCAGAAGGCAGCTTAATTGGTAATATCATCATTTCAGACCATGCACCTGTTTTCTTGCATTTGAAGCCCCATGATCATCTAGTTCAAGCTAAGCATTGGCGACTCAACCCTTTTATTTTTAAGGATAGTGCTTTTACATCTTATTTTGTCAGAATTATAATTTTTAAAAAATAAAACCTGAATACACTCAGAACCCAAATTCAGATACATTAAAAGAAATTATCGCTTTACGTTCATCTTTAAGTTCTTTGTTTGTGGGACAGGCTGAGAAGAGGATTAGATGTGCTAAACAAAGGATTTATGAACATGCTGACAAGGCAGGGAAATATCTAGCACACTTTATTAAGAAAAAGGCAGACTCTCAAACAATTTTGTCAATAAAAGACCAGTTAGGGCTTCTCTCCTCTAATACTTCAATTACTAATAATCGCTTTGTAAAGTATTTTTTGAAAATTTCTATAAATCTGAGGAGCAACCCCAACGTTTTCTGGATGTTTTCTTTGCTAAAATAAATCTTCCTTCTTTAAGTGCAGAACAACAAAAAGCCATTAATAATCCTGTCTCAAAAGAGGAAATATTGTCAGTCATTAAGGGACTGAAGACGGGCAAAACCCAAGGACAGGATGGTTTAGGTAACGGATTTTATAAAGAACTTAGCTGACCCACTCCTAGAAATGTTTAACTATTCCCTCCCACCCTCTCTTTGGGAAGAAAATATTGCTTTAAAATGGAAATCACCTGAAGGTTGCGCCTCCTACAGGCCAATATCTCTTTTAAACACTGACATTAAGATCTTGTCTAAAATCCTTGTCCTTCAGCTCTCACAGCAGCTTAAAGTGGACAGTCTTGTGATTACTATGGATGCAGAAAAAGCGTTCGATCGTGTCAAATGTCCTCACCTTTTTTTACATTGTCAAAATTTGGGTTGGGCGATAATCTCATTATTTGGGTTAAATTATTATACACGAACCCTTTAGCAGCTGTTATAACAAATGGTCTGTGCTCGAACAGTTTTCGGATTAATAGGGGAGCGCGCCAGGGTTGTCCACTCTTGCCCCTTTTGTTTGTGTTAATAATTGAGCCTCTGGCCGAAGCAATCAGGACTAATCCCAAAATACATGGTTTTAATGGATCCAATAGGCAACATAAAATTACTCTTGCAGATGACATTCTTATTTTCTTAACCAGGCTAGAGGTTTCAACAAGTACTCTTAGTGATGTTGTTACAGAATTGAGCATTATAAGATTAATTTTGGTAAACCTGAGGCCATGTCATTGGGTAGTTTGGAAGGCGCTCTTACATCCTTACCGCCCTTTCCATTTAATTGGTCTCCGTCAGGTTTTGTATACCTGGGGATACGAATATCGCCTAAGTTGAATCAGATGTTTAAATAATATTTTACTCCTCTTCTCAGCCATATCAAACTTGATTTGGAAAGATGGACTATGCTTCCTATTTGTTGGATAGGGCGTATTGCCCTTTTAAAAATGAATGTGTTACCTAGATTACTGTATCCGATTCAGATGATTCCAATACTCTTCTCACAGAAAACAGTGAAAGAGGAGGACAGATGGTTTAGTTCATTCATATGGACAAAGAAAAGACCCCGTCTTTGAATGAATATATTACGTCTTCCGGGAGACATGGGAGGCTGGGTCTCCCAGACATTAAAACATATCAGCTTAGCAGCTACAGTACCTGCGATATATAAATACATGGATCGCTGAGGACCCAGACTCACTTTGGCTTGACATAGAATCCACCCAATTACAGATCCCACTCAAAAATGAGCTTTTTGTTAAAAACAATTAAGAAAGTTCAAACTGTGTGTACAAATCCCATTACTCAGTAAACACAGTCAGGGCATGGAAATCCATATGACAAATTGAGGGCAGGTCATCCGTAACATCAGTCTTTAGCTCAATATGCAAAAACCCAGATTTCCCTCCAGGCATGACTGATATGAGATTTCCATATTGGGCTTCTAAAGGTCTCACTAATTTAAAGGGCCTTTTGATGGCCCTACTCTTATGTCCTTTGGTCAGATCTTTCTAAAATATTATCTGGATGGTAGATTTCTTTTGCTTCCTACAATTAGGGAACTTTATTCAGAAGGACACCTCACTTTTATCTGATGTGGGCTCATCAAACCTTGAAGAACAGCTTTTTGAGACTCGGTCAGATGCATGTATAAGTCATTTTTATGATATTCTGTCTATGATTAAGAAGATATCTACACATTATTTTAAAACAATCTGGGTAAAAGAACTTGATACTACAATTTCTGACAATGAATGGGACATGGCCTGGAGAAATGCAAAGTCTGAGTGTTTGTCCAATGCAGTAGATTTAAAGTTGACCTCTCTCCTCTGTGTTCTAAATGCAAGACAGAAATAAGGAATCTTAGCCATTGCTTCTGGTTTTGTCATAACATTCAAAGCTTTACAATGGTGTAAAGTTACTGAAGAGATAAACAAGATACTGGAGGTCTCCTTGGTTCCGGACCCTGCATATATTTACTAGGAATATCTTTGTATAGGAATATCTTTCTATATTAATCCTTTGGATCTTACTGTACACAAGACAAAGCTCTTTAATATTCTTACTTTTTGTGCTAGAAAATGTATAAAATTTGCAGTGGATTTCGGACAAAGCTCCAACTGTTAAGATGTGGAATAGGGTTATTCTTGAATATGTGTCTCTAGATTATTTGACATGTAGGATTCATGATAAGGATACAATATTTCACAAAATTTGGGAACCCTTTTTTGTCATATATAGGACTTGACATAAGAGGATTTGTATTATTGTAGTTTAAAGCCTCACTGGCATTCCTTATATTACTTGGTAAAGGACTGTAATTTTTTTTTCTCCTTCTTCTTTGTCTTTGCATCCCTCACATAAGTCTGTTTTATTTATTTTTAAATTTGTTTTATTTATTTATTTATTTTTCTTTTCCCCTTTGCTTGGTATATTGATTATACTTTGATATGTCGGATCATTTGTATTTTATTTGTTCTTTGTTAAAATGTAATGGTAAACCCATTTAAAAATATATATTATGGATTTGAAGGTGTGATAAATGTAGGGTGCACTTACTTTGCAACTGATCTGTTTTTTTGTTCATTTAAATGGTGAAAATGACTACAAAATGTCAATTTTATGTCATTTGATAGAGTGCATCAACTTTATTAATAGGCATTTTTTCAAAGAGGATCAAATGTTTGCTTGTCCAAATATTTTTTTGACAAATATTGTCCAAAAAAAATTCCTAGCAATTTCCATGGGGCGTACTTATTTTTTGACATGACTATATGTGTAAATCGAAAAGCCTATAAATTTGGAAAAACTTTTACATCCTACTCCTCCTCCTGAGTGTCGGAAGATTTATGCATGAGAAGACTAATTAATATAAATGTTAACTGATCATCTTTAAATCTTAAAAATAATTTGTGATGTTACTGTATTTTTAGTTCAAATCTCTTAATTATTTCAAATACACACAATGACTTGTATAGAGGATGTTCCACATAAACTGATTTTTAAAAAATTGTTGATATGGTGAAGTTTTTCTATAAGGAGACCTTTATTTATGTGTAAGGAGTCTCCAGTGTCAGCCTTTTGTAACGGTCAGCATAGCTTGTATTGGCTTAGCTCACTTAGTTAACATGATTGACTCAGATCACCCAACACTGCCAGTGCAAGTGTTGGGTTAAATCACTCAGTTAGCTCCGTAGCCATTATTAGTATTGTTAAAACTTTCATTAGGTCCGCTCACATAGCTAGTTTCAAAGTTTGCGTGTAATCAGCATCAGAGCCTTTAGGGTTCGTGGTTAGTACGTTTGCCTTGTTGGGGGTTCGATTCCTACCTCCGCCTCTTGTGCATGGAGTTTGCATGTTCTCCTGAGCTTTGGGGATTTCCTCCACCAGTCCAAAGACATGCGCTGTAGGCTGACTGGCATTTCCAACTTGTCCGTAGTGTGTAAAAGGGTGTGTGAATGTGTGTGTGCGCGATTGTGCCCTGCAATTGGTTTGCGCCCTGTGCCTTGTGCCCCGAGTTCCCTGGAATAGACTCCCTGGAATAGACCCTGCACAGGATAAGCATTATGGAAAATGGACGGATAAAATGTTACATGGGTTGTTGCATTTTTCCAAAATGTTTTCAATTTCGCATATTTATTCCAGGTATGTAAATGCTACACTTTTCCACAGTTTCAAGACTTCACCTAAATATTGTGACTTTTATTAGCACACAGTTACCAGCACAGCCTTTGTTTTGAATGGAGGTTTTCCTTCAGTAGAAATATGCAAATATACACCAAAATCTGAGCAACCGAAAAATGTGGAAATACAGCACACAATTCTGTGGATCTCTCAGTGCTCTGTACGTCCTCCATTTTCTCACGAGGTCATCACTAAAAATAATCTGAAAACACTCGAACACTGCTGTTATTACCTACATCTCTAAAATGAGCATGCTGCTACATGTCATACTGGGAAAACGTGGTGTAGCTACACACCTGCAATAAGACGTGTATCAACATAGTGGGGGGAAAACTAAAAAAAAAGCAAAGACAATGATTTGGGTTTTCTGCTCATACTCATGGGATCCAGATGTACTGGATGAGAACATGCATTGCTTTTGATGCCCAGATCAGAGTGTTAAGGGAGTTCGTTTCTGTTAGGAAAATGTTCAGCTCTGGGTACAAAAACAAACATTAATCTAGTTTGAAATGGCAAGAAAAAAAAAAGGCACAAACAATTTGTGTATGTGTATCAGATGGTACAATGGTGCACAAATACACAAGCAACTCTTCTTCAAACATTTGCTAGATATACAGCCGGAAAAAAAGGAAAATCCGTTACAGCAAATTCAATTTCCTCAAAACACAAACTACTTGTGTAATGAAACCTGGAGGGATTAGAAGACTTTGTTGACGCAGCCCACACACTTCACCAATTTCAGGAATTTCTACAAGGTATATATCTTGCATCGCTCCCACACTCAGTCTTAAATGGATTAGACAAACAGACACACATGCATGCGCAGACACAGACCCTCGCACCGCCTCCCTGTTTGTTCGCAGAACATTAATGCTTGCTCACGACTGCACTGGTGTTAGGTGTCCTGTTAAAGAACACAAATGCTTTCAAAATGTCCTGTCGTCGGATACTGTAATTTTGTTCCAGGATGCACAAACACGCGAGACATTTCTAGAATCTTGAGCCAGAGTTCTGAATGGTTTCAAGCTTGCAGTCTGACTCAAAGTGGAATTCACGTTGATTACAAGACTTTGGGGTAGGGGGCAGGTGATGGGGCAATTACTTGAGAAAGTAGCATGTGGCTGAATGCGGCTAATATTAGAACTTAGTTCATATTAGAACCACAGCATGGTTTCATTCTCGAATCAGAACGTGTGCATTCAGCTTGTACAACAGCAGCTCTGACAGTAGTTTCAGCTGTAACAGTTTTACATTAATATGCTTATGCATTGTCGTTTCTATAGTAACAGCTCTTTGTAACTAACCCTCATTGGAAAGGACCTGTATAGTGGACACGCCACATAACCGAAGGATAATCAACAGACTCACAAACCGATTTGAATCGGTCTAACGAATCCTCACTGAATTAGTGAATCAATCATTATTAATCCATCAGACCACTGATCTATAATTACAGTGCATTTATGACCCATAACGTTGCTGGTTTTCTTTTCAATGTTGTTACAATGATGCTATTAGATGATATGCACAAGTTTGGTGCAATATGACTCCGTTCCCGCCCTGATTGTGAAACAAAATGTGATTGGTTGGAGCAAGAAAGTGCTACGATTGGTCAGAGCAATGTGGCCATTATCCGATTGGCTTGAGTAGATGGTGGGCGGAGGCCACTTACTTGTGGATTTGTGTGCACACTTGATGCTAGAAAAAACTTAGGACTGTTTACACATGCTACTGTATGTTGTAAGGGATAATAGGGACTAACTTGTTTTGTGGACGATCCAGAGCATTAAATGTAACTATAAATGGTTAGTGTGTGAATGTGTGTGCCAGTGATCCCTGTGGTGGATTGGTACCAGGGTCTCCCCCGCTTAGTCCCCTGGGATAGGCTCCAGGTTCCATGTGAACCTGTAGGAGAAGCGGTACAGAAAATGGATGGATGGATGAATGGGTATTTATTATCTTTAGTTGCTAACATGCGCACCGAACAAACAGAAGGAGAACGTAGGAAAACGACATCCGCTGCAATTAACATTCAATAATGCATCCTTCTGATTTGTAGGCTCATTAACAGATCTAAATGCGGTCCCAGGTGAAAAAGACATGGCAAGAACGAGAGCGAGGAAGTGAGTTACAGAGACTCGGTATTGCAAACACAAACTAATGTGAAACAGCTGCTACAATCTTTACTTTGAAGCGGAGGAAATCTCAGCTTGTTATTCTGAGCCTGGGCCAAACACAACAATATGCTGGAGGAGTGAGGACTACCGTGTAGACATCTCTTTGCTCCACCGCATTACGAGACGTGTTCTCACTTTTCTATATGGCAGAGAGGGAGAGAAAAAAAAACAGCAGCAAAAAAGTTTTCTTTTTAACAGAATGGCTGGTAAAATGGGAGCAGCTGGGCTCTTCATGCTGCGGCGGCAGAGCCGCAATGGGGGTTAGCTGAAGCTTAAATCAGGTAAAGGCACAAGGCATGATGGGAGATTTTGTTTTTATGGCCATTGTTCAGGCTGGAGCCATTACTCTGCAACGCTGGTAAAAAGAAAAAAGAAAGAAGGAAAGAATGAAAGGGGAAAAAAAAACAGCTGAGATACCCAGAGTAGCACTGCTGCTAAATCTGCAATGATGGGCTTTTTCTATTTTCCCTGGCGCTGCAAAAAAAAGGCGCCCATGTTAGCGATCAGGTACACATACACACTTAGGGGAGAGTGTGTGTGATATGTGATGCTGAGTGTGTTGTAGGGCAGCAGTGTGGGACTGGATGTCCCAGGCAGGTAGAGTCAGGGCTGTAGGGAATGAAGAGAGGGAGAAAACTGCAGCACCAGTCTGTCACAGGCTTTACTGCACTTGACTACTCTTAGCAGGGGCAGTCAGGCGTGGAGAGATGCACATGGGGAAAAAAGCCACATGTCTTGATGGGCTCTGAACATGTGGACAGCCTTGACTCTGACACACACATTCAAAAAAAAAAAAAAAAAATAACACAGTTACAAGTGTGTACAATAAAGCACCGCATAATAATGCTTATGGTGTGTCTAAAGCCATGTTTCCTGTTTTATAAACTTTTTCATGGTGTAGAACAGAATGAAGGGAATTGTACAGTCCAGTGTTCCCCCCTCCTTCTTTCTTGCTTGCTGGAGAACAGCATAGGCATGAGGTCTTAGAGTTGAACAAGGAGACAACTGTGTCCTTCCTCCTACACTGCAAGAGAGTCCACTTCATGTTCAACCAGGAAAACCTATGCCTTGCTTGCATACCAGGGTGTCCTCCACCTAGGAGTGCTTTATCCTACCGAATCCACCTACCAGCATGTTTGTGGGCACTGCTATCACTGCTCGAATGGTCACACCATCTCTCAGAGTACAAGGAAGGCATGCATCAAGACTCTCCTCTGTTCTGGCTCCTACAGCAGGTGGTGGAATGAACTTCCCCTAGATGGCCGAACAGCTGAGTCACTGGCGGTCTTCAAACAATGTCTAAAGACCTACCTCTTCCTGAAGTGCTGATGGCATTCTTAGTCTGTGGCCTAATGAACCAGTATCAGGATGTATTTCAAACCACTTCTGTAATTCGCTCTGGATAAGCACGTCTGCCAAATGCCATAAATGTAAATGTGAGAGGAAACTGAAGAACCCAGTGGAAACCCACATGGACACGGGGACAACATGTGAAACCCCATACAGACAGTAACCCAAGCTCAGGATTGAACTGGGGACTCAGGAGCTGTTCAATTTTCTTGAGGTTTTGTGTTATTAACTAGACTATGAAATCTTAAATGTGACATGTGACATGGATAATAGAGGCTGCATCAGCAGAGAAAACAAGGAAATAAAACAAGAATTGTAGTGTCTTGACTATATTGAATATATTACTATATTAATATCAACAGCATAATACAGAACATGCATAGTTCCATATGTCCTTCCTGTCTTGGCTGCCTATCACAAAGCTCAAGACATTTTATAAAAAGTTTCATTTTACTATAGAGTTTGAATATAATAAACATGGACACCAAATAGCTACTGGTTAAAGTCCTGGTTTTTGAATAAATAAATAAATAAATAAATAAATAACAAAGCCATGGTGTGATGTGGAGTTACTGTTACCACCCTGACATTGATTATATTCCTATAACTGCATGTCCCATTGTGTTGTATTCCTCTGACACCACAACAATTTGCCAACGATTTAATTTAAATGTAAATAATGGCACATCTAACATTTTATACATTTTTAGTTACATTTAATGTTGTGGAACATCTGCAAAACAAGTTGGTAAATGGTCTGCACTTATACAGCGCTTTTTTCCAAAGTGCTTTACACGGTGTCTCATTCACTCATTCACACACCAGTGGTAGTAGAGCTGCCATGCAAGGCGCTAACATGCCATCGGGAGCAACTTGGGGTTCAATGATTTGCCCAAAGACACTTCGGTATGTGGAGTCATGTGGGGCAGGAATCGAACTGCCAACCCTACGATTAGTGGACAACCCACAGCTGCCATCAGCCTTTTTCTTGAAATTAAAAGACCAAAAAAACCAAACAAGCAAAAATAAATAAATAAATAAAAATCTTCTGCATGTCTGAGAAACCACAACACTGTCACGTATCAAGAAACTCTGGACTCCACTTCCCATCAGCCACTGCACTGCACTAGCTGTCACATGACCACCTGCACCTGACTCACGTTTTGTTAATGAGCACTCGTGTGTGTGTGTGTGTGTGTGTGTGTGTGTGTGTGTGTGTGTGTGTGTGTGTGTATATATAGTCCTTGTCTGCACTGTTTGCTTGTCTTTCTTTGTCTTAGACTCTTGTTGTTTGTCTTGGTGTTTTTGTTTCACGCCACAGTGTTATACCAAGTTGTGTTCGTGTCTTTGTTTTATAGTACGTTTGTTTCAATAAATGTCATTATCTGCACTTGCTTCTGGCTCAACCTCGATTCGTGACAGAACGAAAGACCTACTATCAGAAGCAGCAGATCACCACGATGGACGCCTGGTTTGCAGCATATGCGGAGTGGTATATAGGACTACTGGAGCAGGGAAGAAGGACAGATGAACTGCTCGCTCAGAATAACCGCATGCTAGGCCTGCCGCAGCTGGACAGACCATGCACCAGGCCACACCCGGCGTTCATAAAGGACTACGTCAAGTCACGCCGACCGGAGGGGGAGTCGGTGGTCAGGGCGGAGACCCACTCCCACCCTCTCTCCCCTATTATGGATCTCGCTCCGCTTTCATGCCCCGCCGAGGACGTCGCTCCGCTTTCATGCCCCGCCGAGGACGTCGCTCCGCTTTCATGCCCCGCCGAGGACGTCGCTCCGCTTTCATGCCCCGCCGAGGACGTCGCTCCGCTTTCATGCCCCGCCGAGGACTTCGCTCCGCCTCCCTGTTCGGCTGTGGACGTCGCTCCGCCTCCCTGTTCGGCTGTGGACGTCGCTCCGCCTCCCTGTTCGGCTGAGGACGTCGCTCCGCCTCCCTGTTCGGCTGAGGACGTCGCTCCGCCTCCCTGTTCGGCTGAGGACGTCGCTCCGCCTTCCGGTTCGGCTGAGGTCGTCGCTCCGCCTTCCTGCTCGGCTGAGGTCGTCGCTCTGCCTTCCTGCTCGGCTGAGGTCGTCTCTCTGCCATCCTGCTTCACTGAGGGTGTCACTCTGCCTCCATGTTCCGCTAAAGACGTCGCTCCTTTTCTTTGCTTCTCTCAGTATGTCGCTCCCCCTTCCTGCTCCACGGAGGACATCGTTCCCCCCTCATGCTCCGTGGAGAGCATCGTTCCTCCCTTGGGCCTCGCGGAGAACCTCGCTCCTCTTCCTGGCCTCGCGGAGAACCTCGCTCCCCCCTTGAGTCTCGCGGAGAACCTCGCTCCTCTCCCTGGCCTCGCGGAGAACCTCGCTCCTCTTCCTGGCCTCGCGGAGAACCTCGCTCCCCCCTTGAGTCTCATGGAGAACATCGCTCCCCTCTCCTGTCCCGTGGAGGACGTTGCCCCGCTTTCATGCTCTGCCGAGGACGTCGCCCCGTTTTCATGCTCTGCCGAGGACGTCGCCCCGCTTTCATGTTCAGCTGAGGAAGTATCTCAGCCTCCCTGTGCCGTTGTGGAAGCCGCCCGGCCTCCTGGTTTTGCTGGGGACGTTTTTTCCAGGGGGCCAGGACCACCCAATGGAGGACGTATAATTTTGGGCGCTCCGGGAGTAGCGCCCTTGGGGGAGGGTTCTGTCACGTATCAAGAAACGCTGGACTCCACTTCCCATCAGCCACTGCACTGCACTAGCTGTTACATGACCACCTGCACCTGACTCACGTTTTGTTAATGAGCACTCGTGTGTGTGTGTGTGTGTGTGTGTGTGTGTCTGTGTGTATATATACTTATATGTCTTAGACTCTTGTTGTTTATGTCTCGGTGTTTTTGTTTCATGCCACAGTGTTATACCAAGTTGTGTTCGTGTCTTTGTTTCATAGTACATTTGTTTCAATAAATGTCATTATCTGCACTTGCTTCTGGCTCAACCTCGATTCGTGACAAACACGCAAAGCCCACTGTCCTGAAGTTTTTCCCATGTTGGAAAAGTTACAGCTTTACCTATGACACTGGAGACTCCTTCCATAAAAATCTCCTCACAGAAAAATACATCAACAATTCCACATTTTTTAGCTCTCACCACAGGAATATATTATATCTTGTGTCTTAATAGAAATCTGTGATTTGTTTTGAAGCTCAAACAACTGAAATATAAAGCGAGCAAACCTTCTGACCAATCAGAATTGAGAACTGAACAGCACTGTAAAAACGTTAGTTTATTTTATGTTCCATTTTCGGTGCTCTTCTTTGATGATCTTGCCTTTTTGGCTGACTAAAAATTAATTACTTAATCTAACATCACTGTTTACACACACTCTGCAATGAAGCACTACTTTTTCAACAGTAACAAAAAAACAAAAAAAAAAAAAACAACAACATTAGAATGTCTTTCACTGCTGCGTTTATTCGCTTTTCACATCAGGGCTGCGAGCAATTAAGACCCCCCCGTCCTGCTTTAACCAAATTCCTCGCCTACGCAGCACCCCATCAGAGGTGGGGATAAAAGTAAAGTTGACGGATGTTTGATTACAGTAATTTATTACTGCAGTCTTTGCTAGGAGACCTGCCCGGTAATTAATGTCTTATTTCTGTTATCTCTCATTTGTTTCAATTGGTAAAGGTGACTCTTTCATTTAGGGGAGGAAGAACAGACGTTATCAGCCTGTGTGTATGTGAAGGTTGGGAGACAAGACGGTGTAACCGGGGCTAGGCAGACTGTAATGTAAACATACTTTCATCCATCACCTCTCTCTCTCTCTCTCTCTCTCTCTCTCTCTCTCTCTCTCTCTCTCTCTCACACACACACACACACATACACTCACGCAATGATTTCCCCTAATTCAGGCCACAGAAGACCTCCTTGGATGCAGCCCGCTTTTGTGATATTACTTCTTATTCTTTGGACTGAAAACTATACCCATACACACAAATCCATAAATCTCACTTGGTAACTAAAGGAATATTCAGCTCCTGCAACAGGAACGTTTTGGTAAGCTGTGATTAATGGGTTCAAATAAAAGTCTAATACAAAATGGCAGTGAAAGACGAAGGCGATTCTATGAGAACAATGAAGTAGGCATAAAATGCATCTTCAGCATTCCTCTCATTAATACATAAACATTCAGGCCATGTTTAAAAAAAATTATATACTGTGTGTGTGTGTGTGTGTGTATATATATATATATATATATATATATATATATATATATATATATATATATATATATATAAGCTTACTAAAAGCCTGTTTGTCTATCAAAATACTAAAAGCCATAGCATCCAAGATGGCTGCCAGCCATTATACCTTTCACCTGTGTTTGTTTAACAGCTGATTCAGGCAGAAAGGTTTTGGAATTAAATCGCATTAAAGCCCTAAACCGTAACCACTGCCAAGTCTGTTTTTATTACAGCAACTAGAACAATTATACAAAATTTCAAACGTGTATATATTGCCCACTTATTACCAATTAACTCACAACTTGCAACATAAAAGCACTAGTGTTTTTTTTAAAAAAAATTTTTATATTTCATGAATGTGGCATTAAGACAGCTTAATAAATTGGTTGCAGTCATTAAAGCAACACTTAATATCACTTTAGCCTCAGTCTAATAAAGACTGCAAGAATCTAGAGAGCAGAGATGACTTTAATATAAATAATGTCCCTTGTGAAATCAGTTCAGGATGAGCAAATAAAAGATGCCATTAAATACAGAGCTTCTGCTGTATATTCGGTGTCAGGTGGCAAAGACGGCTGCAGGTGCAGGTTAAAATGCTTTATTTTAACTGCCAAACAATTCCAAAGACACAAGGCAAAAACGTGGTCAAAAAACACAGGCAAAGTTCAGGCGATAAGCAAAGACTAGGGTAGACAAGAGCAGAAATCGCTAAGCAGGAAAGAACATGAGAATCAAGAACCAGATGTAAGGCGTAAAGCTTGGCACGTCAGAAAAATACTCTACACTGAGCGATTCTGAACATTGTCTGCAAGTTTGGAGTGACTATACTGTATAGAGGGTATTAAAGTGATTGAGTCCAGGTGTGTGTGACCCATGTAGTTCATAGGTGTGTCTTGATCAGATCCCTGGCTCCCTAGGTGGTGAAACAGTATATAGAGTACCTGAGTTCAAGGCATTGTTAAGGACCCTGGCTCAATACACACTGGGACATTTATGGCTCAATTTTTGGTGACATGATTAAGTACTCACATTGTAAAACATCACCGAAAATGAAAAACTTTCAAATATATTTTATATGTAATATAAATTTGTTAGCTTAATCACATACGGTTCCGTCATCAAGCAGGACTGTAGGCTAGCTAGTGGATTTTACAAAAAATTACTTAAAAGTCGTTAGACTCAAACAAACCGTATAAAGAATGTCAAATAAAGTAAAAAATTGCTAACGTAAGTAATCATTTAAGTGCTACAACAACGATAACAAGCTACTTACATTTGTAGACGAATTTGGCTGAGAGTTCGTCCAGCAATTTTTTTGTTGTTGAGCTGAGCAGCTTCAGAAAATATGACATCATTGCCAATAAGGGAACATACAGAAAGGTTTCTGCAGTGCACTGTGGGATATTTTAGGGAGCAAACATTCCAGTGCAGCGGAAGGATCTTGCAAATGAGACGTCTCTTAAAATGGCCGACTCCCTAATCAGTGCCCTGACTACTGAACTAGGGAGCTGATTGAGACATATAGTGTCCTCTACTAATATTGGAACCCTTGGTAAATATGAGCAAAGAAGGCTGTGACCATTTTTTTTTGTTTGTTTAATCTTTTGATCTTTTGTTAGAAAAAGTTCACAAAATACTCTGCTATCATGAATGTCAAACAACTGCGAACACAACTCAGGTTTATTTAAATTTTTTTTGTTAAATATAGCTATGCAACAATTATTGGCACCTCTATGAATTCACATGAGAAAAATATATTTGAAGTATATTCCCACTTATATTGGTATAAATATGAGGTAACACATAGGCCAAATTCCCTTAGTCATTCATAACAAAGGATTAGACCATGGAATATAGCTGTGATGTGCAGCAAAAGGTTGTTGAGCTTCACAAAATGGGAAGTGGCCATAAGAAAATAGCACAAGCATTGACAATGCCCATTTTCACCATCAGGGCAATAATTAAGAAGTTCCAGTCAACTGGAAATGTTATGAATCAACCTGGAATAGGACGTGTGTCTATATCGTCTCAACGCACTGTGAAGAGGATGGTTCGAGTGGCCAAAAATCTCCAAAGATCACAGCTAGAGAATTGCAGAATTTAGCTGCATCTTGGGATCAGGTGCTATGGTCAGCTGAAACCAAAGTAGAGCTTTTTGGAAGTAAACACCAGAGGTGATTTTGGCACACACGGAGAGGTAGCCATATGGAAAAGTACCTCTTGCCCACGGTTAAATATGGTGGTGGGTCTTTAATGTTTAGGGGCTGTTTTTCTGCCAGAGGTCCTGGACATTCTGTTAGGATACATGGCATCATGGACTCTATCAAATATCAACAGATATTAAATGAAAACCTGACTGCCTCTGCCAGAAAGCTTAAAATGGGCCATGGTTGGATCTTCCAGCAGGACAATGATCCAAAACATACATCAAAATCAACACAAAAATGGTTTACTGACCACAAAATCAAGGTCCTGCCATGGCCATCCCAGTCCCCTGACTTAAAACCTATAGAAAACCTGTGGGGTGAACTGAAGAGGAGAGTCCACCAGCATGGGCCTCGAAATTTGAAGGATCTGGAGAGATTCTGTATGGACGAACGATCTCAGATCCCTTGCCATGTATTCTCCAACCTCATGCATTATAGGAGAAGACTCAGTGCTTTTATATTGGCAAAGAGAGGTAGCACAAAGTATTGACTAAAAGGGTGCCAATAATTGTTGGACACCTATATTTAACAATTTTTTTTTTGTTTTGATCAACCTGTGTTTTGTTTGCAGTTGTTTTAAATGCCATGAGAGCAGAGTATTTTTGTGATTTTTTTAAACAAAAGATCAAAAGGATAAACAATAAAGACAATTTTTCACAGCCTTCTTTGCTCATATTTACCAAGGGTGCCAAAATTAGTGGAGGGCACTGTACATGGGGTCTGTAGTACACAAAGCAGATTGGGAACCGTGGTATTGAGGTGGCCATGTTTGTAAGCCGTGACGCATTCTGGTAGTGGAAGTGAGGTGCGACATCTGGTGCTGACATGACAAATAAAGGAGCCTTTATTTGTCCAATATACAATACAGCTCAGAAATGCTTGAAATTTTTTTTTCTTCACATATCCCAACATGATCTGGCAGTCATGGAACAGATAGGATTAAGGGCTTTGCTCAGGGGCCCAAGAGTGGCAGCTGGGTGGTGCTGGGGCTTGAACCCCCCAACGTTCTGGTCAGAAATCCAGACCCTTAACCATTGAGCCACCACTGCCCTAGATATACGTTGTTGCTAAATCAGAATCCTAAAGTATTCGAAAGTATCCTAAAGTATTACTGAACCTCTGTATTAAAGTATTGCACTCACACTGGTGACTCCTTACACAAAAGCTAAATAAACATATCTCCAAAGAAACCTTTACCATATCAATGATTACACACATTTTTAAAATGTTTATAAAGTAAAGCGTAAACCATAACCCATAAATGCCCATCCCCGTGTAAGTTGTTACCATAAAAACAATATTGTGTTAGAATGAGCAATATAGATTAATATAAACCTGTGATTTGTGTTGCAACTGAAACTAATGTCAGAGCTGCTGTTTTGGAAAATTAATCAATACCTTCTGACCAATCAGACTCAACAGTATCACAGAAATTATAAACGTGTTAAATGAACATTTAAAAATGTATAACGCGGCGATATCTGTCACCGCAGCTCCTGCTTTTACTGTAAGCGAGGCGACTGTTAGGAAGCCCGATTCAAATTTGTTAAACAGCTCTGTAAATGAAAAGACGTTGTGAAATTAAACATTTTTACTGCATTTTCTTGCTGTCCATAAACCTTTACAATGTAAGGCTGCCTCATAACATTGCAGTGGTCTGTCAGGAAGTACATTTAAGGCACCACATCACACTGCTATAATCAGCCTTTTCCAGTGGTGCTGGGAGTCTCTTTACAAGCTTGAATGCCGCACAAAATATTGCCCACCGGTAGCACAACAGTGCTCAAAAAGAAAGAATAATTTGAGCCCCTGGAGGCACCGGTCTTGTTTTGATAGCTGGAAGTAAAATGTCAGCCGCAACATGGGTTTAGCTTTGTGTTCTTTCAGTTGCGGTAAAGGGGGGAAAAATCAATCTGAATTCTGCTGGGCTTCGATGCAGAATTCACACTGAAGAAGCCCTGCCTCTCCCCCCGCTGGCTGAGATGCCAACACAGTTCTCTGGTTCATCATTACCTTGGGAGGGGAGGGCTCCATACACAGCCCTGGTTGCAAGGACAAATGGCTATGAGTAATTGGAGTCCAAAATACCGCTGGTAGCTCAGGGCTCTGCTGGTGTTATTATTTCAAATGATGGCCATTGATTAGCCTTCGACCGTGGCATTGATTGTCAAAGATGACCACTTGCACTCGAGTGAGATGTCTACTATTTCCTTGGGGGAATAATTTATTTTATTTTTTTTTTCGTGTAAAACTTTTTAAAATTTTCAAGGAACCACTCAGGCATTGCTTTATTAGTAAATAAGTCATAAATAAGCTGCAAATTGGCAATTTTCCACCAGGATATTACAATTGTATTATTTAAAAATGGAAGAATGAAGAATGAAAAATGGTATTGCAGAAATAAGCAGCAAGCTGCAAACCTATTATATACAGCTTGTTTGTAAATTGCAATAAAGATCAACTCATTATGAAGTCCTTATGGAGTTTATGTGTTGCTGTAATTTTTATGACAGAGAGACACTTGGATTGGTACTATCATGTAAAATCAAGTATAACATCTGCCTATAAAATATAAATATAATGTTCTGCTTCTTACATATAAAGCACACTTTAGCACTCTGAGCAGTCCTACACCTCAGACTGCACTCTCACATCCACCAATACTGGTTTACTGGTGATGCCTATAGGACCAGAATGACTTCATTGTTGTAGATACTTTATTGTCATAGCCACCGACCTTGAAATGCCCTTCCCCTGGACCTTCATGACCCCCCTTTTTAAGACAACTCTGAAAACTGACTTCTCACAACACTTTCACCTTTTGTCCTTCTAGCCTCTTCTTCTTTTCTCTGTACCTGTAACTGTGGAGTGACCCTGTGTGTTAAATAAATGGGATGACATATTATTGGATGCTATGTTCAGCACAAGATTCGGAGGAGGCATGCAGAATATGGGGAAAGGTCATACATAAGGGTGGGGTTATGCTCAAATCACTATTTCTCAGGAACACTAAGTCCACTCGAGCTGAAATTTAATGTACTACATTGATGTGCTATGCTGTAAGAGGATTTCTAATTATTACTTAAAAAAAACCTAGCCATCATCAGGGAAGCTTTATGAAGGGATTTCACAAGGTTAGCACTGAGAGACCATCACAAAACTTGAACAGTCTGTTCACCTATGAAGCTGTTGCTGAGATATTGCCTCATTTCCTATTTTCAGTAGCCCTCCCAAGCAAATGAACTTGAAATTTGTTTGTTGAGGACTGCATGTTCATTTGCAGGTTATGGATGAAACTTCCTTAGTGTTATTTAGTATTCTGTGTAATGTAGTAAGCACTGGCTTGAGGGTGCCATTTGCAAAGAATGCTTGGGCCCCTCAGATCACAGCTTGTGCTTACATCCATTCATCCATCCATAGCACTTATCCTACACAGGGTCGTGGAGGAGCCTGGAGCCTATCACAGGGAACTCAGGGCACAAGGCAGGGGACACCCTGGTCAGAGTGCCAACCCATTGCAGGGCACAATGGCACCCACATTCACAGACCCATTCATACACTATGGACAATTTGGAAATGCCAGTCAGCCTACAATAGTCTTTGGACTGGGGGATGAAACCGGAGTACCTGGAGGAAACCCCCGAAGCATGGGGAGAACGTTCAAACTCCACGCACACAGGACAGAGGCAGGATTTGAACCCCCAACCCCAGAGGTGTGAGGCAAACATGCTACAATCCACCTCAGCATCACTTTCAACATGCTAATGTTCCAGCCATTCTCTATTACTTTACAAGAGCAACACTGCCCCGTTTCAGTATTGTTTTGAACTTCGTCCTCGTCAACTTTCTTTTACCATTCCCCTTTGATGAAATCCATGACACCATCTAAAGGGCCATTCCATTACTTTATTAACTCAACTGAAGTCTGTTAGATGAACACCAAATGTGCGAGGGCCTGAGCCTACATAAACATAGACTTCAAGAGAAGAACTTGGCACAGAAAGACAAACAATAACTACTTATAAAAAATGTATACAAAATAAATCATAACATTTGATTTGCTACATGCAGGTTGGTGTTTATTGTGTTTGTAATTTACAAGTAGCCAATCAAGTGATTAGTGTTGGGTACTTGTGCGTCATGAGGGGACATCAGTTGGTCTAATTAGTCTTGACTTGAGGATAATTTATAATTTAATCTGTGCTCCAAAAAAACCCTGAAAGATATGGACGTGCAGTTCATACAAACAGAGTTCCAGAATCCATAACCATGACACAAGTTAGGCTTGTGGCATTGTCTGAAATATACCATCGCCCAATCACAGTCCTTGACCATTATTGATAGTATTGCTGAGATAAGAGGTAGAGTGTTTACACAGTGTGTTTTGGACCTACACCATTTTCTCTGGGTTACTGATCATAAGGTTGGGGGTACCAGCACCACCAAGCTGTCACTGCTGGGCCCTTGAGCAAGACCCATAACCCTCTCTGCTTCAGGGGTGGTGTATCATGGCTGACCCTGCGCTCTGACCACAACTTCCTAAAAAGCTGGGAGAAGCGAAAAAATAATTTCACTGCGCTGTAATATATACTGTATGTGACAAATAAAGGCTTCTTCTTCATATAGCATAGCTGGAAATTCCAGCAACAGCCGGAACTTTTTGAAGCTTTACAAAATACTAGCAGTTGACCCCTCGCTGGAGGCAGTGGGTGGTAGCTATGTCCTGTTTAACATGTCGTTTAACACAATTACAGTATATTTGATCGAATGCTGCGATGGCAGAGGGAATAGCAGCTAACGTGTACATGGCCATCTGTTTCCCAGTTTAAAACTTTTCAACCTTATATGTTTGTTATACGTGGTCAAACATTTTTCATTTCATTCATGGCCAAATGTAACAGTTCAGTCCTGGTTCTATATGAGCTTGCTGTTACTATGGTTACCAAGCATTTTTTTTTTTCAACTGCCGTATCAAAGGCTGTGCTAAGCAGGAGGATAGATTTGCCTCTTACTGTGTCCTATGTACTTAAAGCTGTACGAATGTATTCGTTTAATTCAGTAGCTGATTGCTGATTATCTGGAACACACCTGGCTTTCCCCAGCAACATCATCCTCTTGATGAACGGTAAGAAGTGTGGGCTTTGCACAGCTTCCCACAGCGAGATACACCTCATACGAAAATCCTCATCTCATGATGTTGACTTCACAGCACTTGCTCATACTCTCTCCTCAGCACCTACACCTTTGTTTACTTAACCTTTAGGAAGTCCATATTAGCTGACCCTTGCGCGTGAAACTGCGCTGGATTGTCAGGAGAAGGCCAAATTAACAGAGGGGGCACTGATGTGACTAATGCCTTGAGCCAGGACCATGTTGGTCAGTATGCTCCGTATAATTACTTCATCACTGTGAAGTAATTCTGCTAAGTGATTAATCGTGTACGCGTCCTCCTCCACTCGTGTACCTCATCTTCCAGAGCTGGACGACTCGCTCGAGTTCATTATCGGCCCATGAAAGTGCTTCGGCTGCGGCTTTGTCGAGGTGTTGCTTTGTTTGATGGCCGCCAGCCCCCTGACACATGCTGCTACAAGCCACCCACGTGCTAACACATGTGCCTGGGACATGGTCTAAAAATGCGGGTGCGTAAATCAGTAAGTAATTAATTAGGCGTGACAAAACACAAGCAAGGTGGTGCATTTGCAATCAGCAGATCCCTTCACAAGTAGGCAGAGTCCGGCACTTCAGGACACAAAACGGGGGGAAAAGGAGGAGATGGACTTTTTTCCCTTCCTGGAGCATAATTATCAGTAGGCAGTGTAGCACAAAGCACAAAGAGGAGTGCTTTTTGAGGGCCCAGCAGTAAACACGCACAGTGTGAGAGAGAGAGAGAGAGAGAGAGAGAGAGAGAGAGAATCAGTGTGTCTTCCAGCAAAGGTCCTTCCCTTCAGGCAAGTAGTCACACACTGAGGAAACAGACAGGATCACATACATCCTACACCACCACTCCACACTCCACACCCCCACCCCACCATACCAGATGGATGGCTGAGATACAGAGAAAGAGGACACAGCGACTATGTTTATATGCAACCAATTTTCACCAATCTGAAAATTCATTTCCAAGGACAAATTCCTAAACTGGACAATCTCAATTAATATGCAAGATACATGGAATCTGGTGCAAAGTTATGTGCTTGTGCACGGAGCAACATTATTATGCCGTAGTGTCAGCGTTACCATAACAACCACGAGTGTGTGAGTCTGGTCAGCGTGTTCAGCTTTTTAATTGTGCTGCTTGCGTTGTTAGCGAGGTCTGTCTTAGCGAAACATCATCCAAGTGTGATTTTTCCAATGGACAGCGAGAAGAAGAGTTTGTGACCATGGTGGTGTTGCACGACATTTCAGATGTGCCCACTGTTCAGGACATGTGTTGAACATAAAACGCACATTTCTTCAACCCACGGGTTTACTTCTTATTCTTCGAAATGTTACTAATATTAAAAGCCACTGTCTGGGAATAACAGCACATGGCAGTTCAAAGAGGCTGATCCAGACTTGTTTTTGGATGCTACCGAGGACATGGTCGAACATGGTGGAAAAACCTGCTGTCAAAATCGCTGAGATTTCGCATGATGCTGTATGCTCTCAGTTTTAGAATCAACAATTTCAGCTGAGCAGCCAGTTCATCCCCATGAGTGCATTTTAACATTTGGTACATCCAAATGAAGCTGTAAATTAATCATACAAAATATAAAATAGAAACTCATTAATATTCATTTTATAACTACTACTACTACTAATAATAATAATGATAATAATAATACTTTAGATTTTAGTTCATAATTGAAAGGATGATCATTTTATATATTAATTAATAATAAAATAATAATATTTTTAGCCTGTGAATGGCTGTTAATTGAAGTGTGTCTTAACACACTATTTCCACCCACAAATAAAACCACCTAAAAATAGAGATGTTCCAAAAGTATGTAAAAAGAGCGAGAGACACACCTACAGTAAGAGTGTGTTTATGATCTTTCAGTTCCAATTGTACTGAAATCTTATTAGCAGACAGCAAGACTAAGGGCTGACTAATGAATCCCTGCACTCTGGGTTTCTGTGTGTGTGTGTAGTGTTGGAGTTAGCCCAATAAGGGAATGGCACGTGCTGCCGGGCTTTGCGGGCTCCTGGAGATAACTGACAGCTTGCCTCAACAGGTTGCAGCCTCCCTCCAGCATGGCGCTGTGCTGGCGTTTGATAATTGGGTGGCAGGGTGGGTGAGCCATCCCCTGACCAGGCTCTTCTTTTCAACCGGCCTTCATTCACACCTGTTTGACAACGGCTGCACTGATACAGAGGCCTGGCAGCCCTTTGGGGACGACGTCAATCGGCGACGCTAAAAATAACCCGGATGGGGACGTCACGCAACGGGGCGCTGTCACATTTTTCACGGTCGTCATGACAGAAAAATACAAATGGAGGTGATTAATCGGGGCAGGGACTTCACCTTATTCGAGCATGGATCCAGAGGTGTGTTTCACAATGCATCTGAGGAACACATACACGCATCTGGGACACGTTAGGAGATTTCACAGAGAGCCTCAATCAAAGAATGTGCTGGAAAAAACCCCACCATGCCTAAAACATAAGTGCGAAAGGAAACAGCACTTTGGCAGCGCATCTAGACTGCCGGATAATTGCTTTAACTGTCGTTTCCGCTGTGCCACAGTAATCAGAGACAAGCGTTTATTTCCGCATTTATTTAATTATACACAGAGAGTCCTCCACATGGTCGGCACGTCCCTCCTTACTATACGTTACCGCTTTCCTGATTCGTGCCCGAGATGAAAATCAGGTGGGTGAGCGCTGAATAAATCAGTCCACTTTTGAACCATCCGCCCACCCTCCAAACGGGCATGATCTTTATTCTGAACAGACAGCAGCACAAACAATCTCCCCACGTGCACATTTATGCGGCGGCTAAGCCCATGAGTGATTCTGCATTTCCCCTGTCCGTCCTATTAAAGCCGCCGCTCATTCTAGCTCAGAGCTGGAGCTAATGGATTCGCAACCACTTTCCCTCCACAGTTATTTCCTGGCTCCCAGCCAACTGGCAGTGCAGGACTCTAAGGGTTTGGCTTTCCAACTTGCGAAGCTTCTATCCCATTTAACACATGGACTAACTGCGTTCTGCGTGTGTTAGGGAAGATCCAGATCCTCCACAGTGGTGCAGTTTATGTGGTGTTAGAAAGCAAATCTTCATGCTTTTAAGACGCCAAATGTAATCAGCAGTGAGAGGAGAGAGGGGCTAGTGCAGCATTTTCCATATCCCATTAGCTAAGGCCTCGTCAGGGGCATGCTGGGTATGCTGGTGTTCAAAGTGCATCACAGCATAAGCAGATAATGACATAAAGACATTTACCTCTGGACACGGGTTCAACAAGAGCAATAGCACAAGGTGTTAGAAATCTCACTGCGCTGACTATTTAACTGTAATGGAACACTATACATAAATACATATAACCCTTTGCAGATCCATCTGAAAGTCATTCTCAATGTAGCTAGAGTTCACGACTTTATAGACCCCTTTATAGACTTAGCCTAATGACAAATCTAGTCTCTTGTTCAGCAAATGTTTTGATCACTGATCACCAATGTTTCTACAACAACCAATCACTGATCACCACTGTTTACCAAATGACCAATCAGTGATTACTCTTGTTTACCAAATGACCAATCACTGATCCCCATTGTTTCCCCAATGTGTCTAGAAAAAAAGGCCCATCTTCATGTAAAGGTTAATATTCAAATGTGCATGATGATTCAGTGAATATGCAAATTAGTCTATGACATCATCTGACAAATTCTAGTGATGTTTTGAGCAAAGAAAGAAAGAAAGATAGATAGAAAGAAAGAAAGAACAAACAAGCAAATGAATGAACAAACCTGAGTGTGCCAGCTTGAGTGAAAACATATCATAGGTAACATAAATAAATACCCCCCAAATACTCTATTTTCTTTTTCTATTTTTTTTAACCTATAATTAAAGTTTTTTTGTTTTTAAATATATAAATAAAACTTAAGTCATTTAATACCAGTGCTTCCCACACATAGACTTTAATTGAGCGGTCCGCCCAGGTATATTATTGACCGCCCAAGTATATTTGGCAACCCATTTTTGCATTTATTTATTAGAATTTTTCTATCTGTCCGAGATAACGACACCATCTGCGATCGATTAACTAGTGATAATCTCAAATCGCTCTACCCCTTCCGTGCCTGTTCGCTCTGCTATCGTGAGAATGGTCTTCTGCTGTGCTGCAGAAAACCACAGAGAGACATTCTTCGGTTTTACGTCAGAATCCGTGGACAAGGTGGATACTTTACAAGCAAAGACCAGGTAAAGCAAGTCCTCATTTTTTACTGTGTAATTGTTGGTAGTATGGAGACCCGCACATGACATGCGGGAAAAATATAAATATTGTGGCAACGAATTAAGAATTCGTTCCCTCGCTTTAATAAATTGTGGCTATGTTGTACTAATTCGTTCTCTTGTTTGCTTCAATCAAAACGAGGGGCGAATTCTTAATTCGTAGTCATGATTTAAGTAAAACGAGGGAACGAATTAAACAACGTGGCCACGATTTACTAAAACATGGTAACAAAGTAATAAAAAGAGGCAACAAATTCTTAATTCGTGGCCACAGTATATACAGTATATTTGTCTGCATGTCATGTTTGGCGCTACGTAGCATTGAATTCTATGAAAGAAAGCGATAACTACGGTATTTTAGGGGCTATGGCAGTTAAAAAGAGAAATGAATAAATGAATAAATGAAAAAGAGAGACTACTAACTTTAAGGTTAAACTACATATTTTTAAATCATTCCCATCTCCAGTGTTAACTCTGAGAGAGATTTTTCAACCATGAACAGGGTAAGTGAATTTGATCTTTCTTTCAGCACTAAATGTATTTTGCATCTAATTTTGGTATAGTTAATTCAAAGCCAAGTGCCTGTTATTCCTCTGTATTTCAGGTCAAAACTGACCTGAGAAACCGTTTGAAAACAGAGCACCTGGTTGCTGCGAATATCAATAAATGGACCAGCACCAGAGGCGTTCCCATATGCAGAGGCATTGAGGCTCTTCTTTCAAAAACCCAGAAAGATTAAGTGCTCTGACAAACAGTGCCAGCTTTGTACATGCTAAAAAGTTATTTATTTTTTATTATTTATTTGTTTAACTTTGTCTTACTCTTCCCATGTGGGTAGGTGGAGAGGAGGGTTGGGGTGGTTGGATCTGTGAAACATATTATGTGAAATCAGTATAAATATTCAATAAATCAAAATATTGTGTTAAGTCAGATATTATTTGTTGTTTGTCACATGTATTAGACCATTGGCGAGTAATGGCAGCCTTTTCCACCAGCTACCCCTGCAAGTATATTTTAGACCTGTGGGAAGCATTGAATACCATTATATACAGTGTGACCTCTCATTCTTTTTACACTTTACACACTTCTTTATGACTTTTATATCATCTAAAAGTTCTCTAAAAATTCTTATACATAAAATTCCACAGAATTTACGCTGGGTATGTCGGGTAGATATAAGGCACCGATTTACATTCAACACAGCTGTGAGGAAGAAGTAATATGGCAGCCAATCTTTTTTGATATATATATATATATATATATATATATATATATATATATATATATATATATATATATATATATATACACACACATTTATTTATTTATTTATTTATTTATTTATTTGTATGAATATATAAGGAATGATGTGATCAGCATTCTTGACCTCTATTATGATACAACTGTTGCAAAAGTCAACGAGTTAAAAACCACACAGAGCTTTAGTCTGAATTTCATTCCTGACTAACTTTCTGACTTTTGCAAAAACAATTAGATATGTAAACGTTTCTTTTTATTCAAAGGGGTTATAGGTATTGCCTGCATTACTTAAGTGAACTCATTTTACATTGGGCATCATTTTCATTTCTCTGCTATCTTCAATACATAGTCATTTTCCAATTTTACAGAAGAGGAACTTCTCTGAAGGACACATAAAAAAATATCTGTTCTTATTCATAAGAGCCGGCCTGATGTACTAAATCTTTTCATCCTTGGATGTTCAATCAATGTTACCACGGGTTATGCTGACAGTAAGATATGCCAACATGCTTTACAAAAATCGCTCCTTTCTTTCCTCCAGTGTCTGCTCCAATGAAGCCAGATTAATGCATTTGCATGCATTGATATGAAATCTGTTCCTGGGATTCTACTGGGTGGTGGTGAAGGGAGAAATAGAAGGGGCTATCACTCGCGCGTTCAGATTAATCACTGCGAGAGTGAAACACAGTGGCCTTGTCTTCACCACGAATCAAGGTTCCCTCTGCACACTGCTGAAATAATGCATGAAGTGCCTGGTCACAATTTTTCTTAATTTATCTATTTATTTATCTTTTTAATCTTTTCTATCAAATTAGAGCCAAAAACATTAAATATAGGAATTTAATTGGGCAATATTGAGCAATATGATGATGACATAATATCAATATTGTGATAAATTATGTTACAATACACTTTTCTGAGATATCTTGGTTATCGTCAGTATTTTATAACAAACTCTACATGGAAGAAGCCGATGTTACAAATTTGTTTCTCACATTTTAACGTTTTGTACAGATTTTTAAAATTTATTCTTATTTTTAGTGTTAAACATGTTTTATATGTATTAAATAATAGTAGGAATTGACAAATGTGATTGGTTTTGTTGGTCAAAAATAGGATTTTTGTAGGATAAGATTTTTTTTTGTTTTAAACATTTAAAATGTTAATTTTTTTTTATATCTCAGTTTTAGTGTTAATCATTTTTGTAGAACATTAAAGCTACTCGCAGCAACAAAGCGACCGGAGACCATTCATTTTTAATGAAAGCTGGTGACCACTGATATCTAGATGTTGGCGTGTCCAGTGAAGCAACAAAGTTGAGAAAAGTTTAACTTCATGCAAATATGGAGCAACTGGGTGCAGCGACTACCAATGTGAGTGAGGATCTGAGGCAGACGCACGTGGCTCTGGTGCCTGGGCACAAGCAGCGCCAAGTCGGACATTTCACCAAGGAAACATGGAGGCAAAAGCCGAGGACATAAGCTTAGCTAAGCTAATTGGCACTTGCACTTTTGCCGCAGACAGATGGCCGTAATGGCAAAGAGCACACGCTGTTTCTCCTTCATCTCATAGGATATGATTCATATATACACTGGTGAATTTTATATACAAACACTCTTGCTCCAGAATGTTTAATTTTAGCAGCAAGAAAACTGGTTTGTTGTCAAAAGTTGGATGCTAGTTGTGCCACCCACTGTTCAATGTTACTATGGAAACCAGTAGTAGGAACCC